>NC_056693.1:28095000-28405000 GCF_018350215.1 Panthera leo | reverse complement strand
AACACAGCCATGTGCGGAGGAGAAGGGGTGGAGCCGGGCTGTGCCCATGGGACTTGGGGGGCAAAGGCGGGGCTGGGAAGGTGGAGGCTGAGGCTGGGGCTGGACGGGACAAGGGCAAGGCTGCTGTGGGGGTCTTTTGGAGTGTGCCTCCCCCAGGTACTTCTGCTGGTTGAAGCCCCGCCTTCAATGAGGAGGTGAAGGCGAGGGGGGCTGGTGGGGGGGGGGGTCACAGTCTGCTTACGCGGAGCACATCTCAGGGGTCCCCTTTCATTCCCGCGAGTGTTGACGGGCCTCACAGAAGCTGGGGTCATTAGTGGCGGCGGCTGACAGGAACCGTACTTGAGGTGCAGGCAGCCTGGCCCTCCTCCTGCCGCCTCCAAGGCTGCCTTCCCTCCGGCTCTGTAATGATTTGACATCTAAACGCTGAGAACAACGAGGGGGAAGCAAAAGAAACCGCTCCCGGCTGTTTCCTTTGCCAAAAAGTGTAATTGGCACGGCTGGGCGGGAAATGCACAAGCCCCCCCAGGCTCCCCGACCCCCCCGCCCCGTGCTCCCCAGGAGATGAGAGGGGGGCCCCGGCAGCTGCGAGCCTCACCCCGGCTGTCTGCCCGACACACCAGACTGTCCTCAGGGCCCAGGGACAGATGAGCAGAAACGCGGCATCCTAGCCACTGGCCAGTGCTTGTGTGCACGAGCGCAAGAGTCCTGTGCAAAGAGTCCCCCCGCAAAGCCGAAGCCTGTTCCCCCCCGCCCCTCCAACTTCTCCAGGCGCCAGGGGAGCTCAGAGCTCAGGGTCCTGGGGAAGCAGCAACAGCTCCTCTGCAAAGGATGTCAGGAGATTTGCAAACAAGACAAAACTCACCCACACCAGCCTGCAGGAACACGTGCTCAGAGCCTCACCAAGAAGTGCGGTTGACCCCTTGTAGTTTCCTAGTCGTTTTTCCCTCCCTCCTTTCTCCCTTCCTCCCTCCCTCCTCTTTCTCTATCTTCTTCCTCCACTTGTAATTGTTTGGTACACCTTCTCTCAGAGGTCATTTATAATCCACCCACATCGAAATCACACATGCTCCCGAACTCGGCACTTCTGTGTTGGTCCTGTGGCTCTTGCTTCTGCTGGCGGGCACCGGGTCGAGCTGGGCACAAGGACCCTGAGTGCCGGGATGAGAGATCCACAGGCATGGTAGGGGGGATGGGACAAGTCCGTGTCAGGGCCTCTGAGAACAGAAGGCTGAGCAGCTGTCAGAGCGAAGGGGTCCGAGCTCTATAAACGCTGGGGGGAAGCTCTCCAAATACATTAGGTCACAGAGAAAAGTGCCTGAGTATGAATACTATGTTACTCCTTGGGTAAAAATAAAAGAGTGGGGGCGGGAAGGGGATTAAGCAGCAATGGCAGTGTTTTCTTTCTTAAAAATAGATCTGAAATAAATATTGTAATCTGTCAGCATTTGTAAGATCTGGGTGGTAAGTTTGCAGTTACTGTTACACAGCTTTCTGTTTCAAATCTTGTTTGAAATATTGAATAAAATAACAAAACGGGGCAGGGGAGAGAGGAATGGGAGGAACACAGAGGATTTTTAGGGCCGTGAAAATACTCTGTATGACATTAGAATGATGGATATGTGATTACACATTTGTCCGAATGCACAGAATGTCCAACACCAAAGAGTGACCCCCCCCCCCCCCGCCCCGCAAGGCAAACTATGGACTTTGGGGTCATTACAGTGTGTCCCCGTAGGTCCATCCTTGGTAAAAAAAAAAAAAAATGTTACCCTTCTGGTGACAGATGTAGATTATGGGGGAGGCCGTGCATGCATGAGGTAAGCAGTATATGGGAAATCTCTGAACCTTCCCATCAATTTTGTTGTAAGCCTCAAAGTCCTCCGAAACAAGTAAAGTCTTTTCAAAAATAAAAAAAATAAAAAAATAACAAAACTTAAGTGGAGAGATATCTTCTATAAATGCATTTATTCTTGTAAATAATGGCAGCTAACATTTTCATAGTGCTCCCATGGGCCGGGCATATGTTAACTCACTGAATTCTCCCAACAACCCTGTGGGGTAGGTCTCTTATAATCCCCCTGTATAAAGAGGAAACTGAGGCTTGAGAAGTACGGTGTACGACTTAGAACACAACGCTAAGGAAGTCAGAACTTGAACCCAGGCAGCCTGGCCCCAACGTCTATGCTCTCAACCACCAGGCTTCACTCAACAGCCCGGGAAGGTAGAGTCAGGGATGCTGGAGGGAAGTGTACTTTTTACCTAACAGCATTTTGAACTATTCGAATCTTTAACATGTGCACCTGTCACGATTTTTCAAAATGGTATTTTAAATAAATCCCAGTCACTAAGAAATAACAGAATCCTGACAGGCATGGGGCTCAGAGAGATGGAATGGGACGTCTTCTCAGAGGCTGAGGAAATGCTCTAAAGCCACTGCAGAGATAGTCCCTGTGTGGACACAATTCCTGCTTCTTTTCCATGTTGCAGCAGTTCTGGTCCTGGGGCCCCGTCAGCGTCTGCCTGCTTAGCACCCTTCCTCTCCTTCCTTCTGGCACAGACCCCGCACCCTTGCTGCAGGTTGGACATGTGACCCCAGGTGGGCCACGGGGATCGGCCCAGGAATCGGTTCCGGCTCTAAGCCCGGCCAATCAGCAGCCTGCCCTGGGCTTCCCAAGGCAGAAGATGCTTTTCCACGTGGTAATGGGGCTCAGAGGGCCAGCAGCCCCCTCCCGGTGACCGAGTGGTAGAAGTATGAACCCAGAGAGGGAGGGCTTCATTCAAACCCTGGCTCCTCTCCTCTCCAAGCCAGCTGCTTCCCTGCTTTCCCTGCTTTGGTTACATTCCCACTGAGTTGGATGCTAATAGAAACCCACAACTCAAAACAAGGGAAGCCCTGACCCAGTGGTTAAGCGCTCCAGTGGTTAAAGGGATCATGGCGGGGGGGGGGGGGGGGGGGACGGGGAGACTAGAATCCCAGCTCTGCCACCTGCTGTGTGATCTCAAGCAAGTTAGTTAACCTCTCTGAGCCTGATGTGCTCCCCGAGCTCACTATCAAAACCAACTCCTTACCAGCCACATTAAACCAAAACCAGAGGCTCTGGAAGAGGGGGTGCCAGCTGGCAACCAAGCAGCAGAAAGGCAGACAGCTGGCCACTCCTTTTTTGTGTCCCTTCACTCACTGTCTGCCTTGAAAGAATGTCCATGTGACCCTCAGTAACAGCTCTCTGGCCCCACGGCTCCCAGTGGCTTCAGTCAATGGGATCTCGATAGGATGCAGGGCAGGAAGGAGTGAAGCCAGGATATCCATCATATTTCTCTGTAGGGTCCCCACAGGCTGGCTGCATCCCAGAGTGAGGGTCCCTCACGGCTCCTTCAGGGGGCCCCCCCTAGCCCCACCCCTCTGCTGCTGAGGATGATGCCCCCCCCCCCCCCCCGCTCCACTGCAGGGGCAGGAGCCGCCCCACACATTGCTAGCCCCTGATCCTGCACTCTTTCCGGAGGCTCTGCCCACACTTCATAAATATTCCCTCAAATTACCCAGCGTGAGTGTGTGTCATCTGTTTTTCATGGGACCCTGACTAGTTGCCAGTGGTCCTTTTCCTAGTCTCTCCGGGCCCTCATCAGATAAAATCCTGCTCTGTGGAGGGCACTACTCCAGGGTCCCAGCTCTGGCCACTGTCCTCATTTCCCTCCAAGCTTCTGGACTCCAGCAAGCCTGTCCCAATCTGCCAGACCCCAAACCCCCAAAAAGGACCCGCCAATGAGAAGCAAGTGACCATTCACATCTGATGGAGAGTGGTCCGAACAGGAGGCACACAGGGTCACATCTGGGCTCAGGAAATGTCTAGAGAAGCAAGCCACTGATCTCTGCACACCAGAACAGGTACCTGAGAGTGTATATTTATCGAAAGATACATAGAAATGGACAGATGGCACCTGGCTGTAGATACAGGAGCTCCGATAGAGAACCGTGTAGGAACGTGTGTATTTGCCAGCGGCAGAACACGAGGTCTCTACATCTTCGGCCACAACCAACAACACACAAGCGCCTGATCTTGGAAAACCACAGTTGTTTCTGTGGTTGGGTTCCCTCTCCAGAGGTTTCCAAAATGAGAAGGCTGGTTTTGGGGGCAGTCTTTAAATATGTGTGTGTATCTTTCTAAAGAAGAGAGAAAAGCGGAAGGGAGGACCAGAAGCGTATTTTCCTGTTGTGCATGGCAGAGAAGAGGGGACCGGTTCTGGGCAAGGACGTGATCCCACTGGAAAGGCGTGAAAGAGAACGCCAGAAAGGACAGCTAGGGTTCCTAGGTTGGGACGTAAAAAACCACGACAGCCAGGAAGGTCAGGCGTCTGCAGTCCGCTGAAATCCCTTGTAGCACGTTACAATCAGTTAAGGGCAAAATAAAATCAGAATGATACTAAGAGGTAGCAGCTGTTTATCTTCTCGGAGATTTCGAGGGTCTCTGGAAGCGGGCCAGGTAAGGGCGTTCTCCTGGAAGAGACTGGGGTAGGGCACCGTTCTGGCCGGGGGCTCCCCCAGAGCTGGGACGGGCGTGGGCCAGCCTGCGTGGAAACCGCAGCTCGGGAGCCCGCGCGAGCCTCCGCCGGTGGCCAGGCCAATTCCAAACCCAGAGTCATTTCTCGGGTAAAGTTATGCAGTCCTCACAACATATAAATAAAAGTTTAGTTCTGTGTTTCCATAGATCTTCTACATGGAGGCTAGCTGCATATTAGTGGAGTAACAATAATTATTAATAACAATAATCATCATCATAACAATAATTAATAGAATAATAATGCCTGGGGGGGCGGGGGAGGGGGTCCTTCATATGGCAGGGCGGGGCTTCCTGGGGAGGGGTCTATGTCTGGTAAAAGTGGTGGTAATGGTGGTGGTGTTCGTGGTGGTGGTGATGTTCGTGTCTCTGCACCGCCTGGCCGGCCGGGCTCTCGTACACCACCACGGCGGGCAGGTCCCTCACGCGGTCCCGCCCCACGACACTGCCGCCCACGGCCAGCGGCACCTGCGGCCCCCGGCACCCCTGCTGGCTCTCCTTGGCTCGGTGCTTGTGCTTCTTGTGCCCGAGGGGTGCCAGAGTGGGGAGGAGGGCCGGGCTGGCGGCCAGCTGGGCGGCCGGGGACACCGCGGGGGCGGTGGGGCCCAGAGGGGGCTTGCTTCTTGCCCCTCTGGCCACGTGGCCCGCACCCACGCTCTTGCCCTGGGCCTTGGGGGACCTCACAAAGTGCTTGCTCCCATCCTGGGTGCCCCGGAGCCGCTGCTGGACCTCCGAGACCTTGGCGAACGGGGCGTCAAGGAAGTGGAAGGAGCCCAGCTCCGCGCCTTGGGGCTTTCGGTGTGGGACGTGGATGGCTTCTGGCTCATGGGAGCGAGACCGAGTGGGGTTGGAGGTGCGGGGGGGCAGCTCTGACTTCTGGGCCACTGACGGGGAGCCTAGGAACCAATTTAACAGATATTTCATGAGCACCTACTGTGTGCGGGAGCCGCACTGTGCCCCTGAAACCACGCCCACGCCCAGTGCTCCCGGAACGCTAACTTCTGACGGCTCCTCCCGCCCCGCCCCGCCCCGCCCCCCCCCAGCCCCGACTGCTCCTCGCTGCCTTGGAGGAACCTCTCTGGAACAGAACTTTGCCATCTGCTAAACGGGAAGAACTGCTTCTTCGTCGGGTCCTTAAAAAGAATTCATTCCCCTTCCAGGAGACGGAGGAGAAAGACAGAGACCCTGCTACGTGTCCGAGGTCATGGGAACACGAAGGAAATTCAGGCATCTTCCTTCACTTACAGAGGTGACCGACACAGGAATTACACGTGGGAGGAAGGGGAGAAGGGGTGGGGGCGTGAAATGAAGCGGGCCGCCTCTTCATTTATTTCAGCAAGGCGTCAACACATGTCAACGGCTGAGGAAGACAGAGCAGTATGTTGCTAATCGGACAGGGCAAAGGGCCTGGGGTAGGGGCACAGAACTACTGTGTTCATTGCACTGTAGGCCCCAAGATGCTCTTTGATTTTGTTCAGCTTTGTGCACGTGTTAGTCTTTTAAGTGTTTTTAATGTCATCTCCTCCCAGAGGACTCTGTAACCCGTCCAATCAAAGCTGTACCTGCCCCCAGCCCAGGGGCATGATGAATGCCCCCCACCCCACCCCACCCTGCAGGTGTAGGAGCTCCCTTACCAGGCCCAAACTGGGACGTGTAGTTCTCTATCCCGGCGAGATCTAAGTAGTGGTTTCTCCTCTCAATGTTCTCGTCCACGCAATGGTGGTCGCAACCAGACTGCTCCAGACGGCTGTCCCCCTGGAACCTATGACAAGGAAGCAAGTGAGTGGGTGGGCAGCAGCCCCGCCCCCCCCACCTGGGGAGCCACCAGGAGGAATCCTTCTGAACTTTCCATTCATTTCCTTCTGGGTCTTGGGAAGGGGGTGAGGGGAAGGGAGTGGTCATCTCGGCAATCTGTGTCTCTATTTCCTTCCCTGACAGCGGAGATAAGACCTCTTCCGGCCTCCCTGGGCCTTCTGGGAGGACCAGATAGGTATCTGCTTTGAACAGATCCAAAGTAAAGGTGAGAGGTTACTGGTCAAAGCTTCAGGATGCCCCAAAGTCAGGCTGCAAACCATGTGTGCCCATTGCAGACAAGAGGCCTAACTCTTCTTAGGGCTGGAGCCCCAGAGGGTGTGGACGGAAGCTCCCAAGCCATTGCCACAGAGGGTGGCAGGCTCTGTACCCGGCCCCAAAGCCCAGAATGGGCCTTACCAGTGTGTGCGTGTGTAAGAAAGGGGGTGGGGACAGAGGTGCCCCCAGAGGCCACATTTCTCCCACTGCAGGAGTCTGGGTTCCCTGCCTGTCCCCTCCAAGGCTCTCTGATCTGCCAGCCCCACCTCCCTCACCCTCCCCACTCCCCAGCACAGCTAGCCTGCATGCCCGGATGCCTGGATTCCCAGCCCCCTCCCCACAACAAGCCTCGGCCCCTGCTTGGACTGCCTTCTCTCTCTTCCCTCTGGGCTCGTGCTTCTCACATTCCGGCCACTTCCTTTCCATTTCACAACAGGTACAGACACCCCGCCCCTGCCTTTCTGGGCCACTGAGGCCTCCTCTCGCCTCCTATACTGCCTGCCTTTCCTCTCTTCTCTTCCCTTCCCTCCCTGCAGTTAACAAAATAACAACAGGCAGAAGAGAACTGCGGCCTTACAATTTCTTAGCCACGATTCTGAAACCCAAAAAGCCCGAAGACCAAGACTGCTCATGACCTGTCAGGCAGCCACGCTGCCCTAAACGGATGTGAAGGTAGCTGTAGCCTTTCCATCACTTCACGTGGACAGTCCCGCGGCTCCGTGCGGAAATGTCAGTGCGCTAAATCCCAAGGTGCTGCCCAGACACCACACAGAATACGTAACTACGCCGAGAACACCTTGTCTCAAACCCGGCGAATGCTGAATGCCAAAACATCTCGAGCCCAAAGCGTTTGGGACAAAGGAATGCGGACCTATATTTAGTTATTTTTAAAACCTCAGCTTGATTTGTGAGCCTGTCCTCTGAAGTCACTGCCCCCCCCAAAGAGAACACAGTCGGGAGCCCTCCCCGCCACCGCCGCTCAGGCGGCACACAGCTGGCGCTCCATATGTGCTCAGGTGCACTGGGCTGCCGTCCACCCTCCCGCAACCAGTGTACCTGAGCAGGGCTCGCTGCTTCTTCTCCCAGCTGCGCAGCTCCTCAGCGGGCTTGGTCTCCGCTCTGGGCCTCGTGCTCTGCAGGTCTGAGTCCCGCCCGAGAAAGAGCCGGGTGAACGGTTTGCTCTTGCGCCCGCCAGCTTCCTGGCTCTGCTGGGGTTTTCTAAGCTCCCTGGCATGCAGCCCTTGACAAGTGGCCCAGGGCAGCTCACCGTGGCTCTGTGGAAGGGGTTCGCCAAGCCAGGACCAGACAGGGGGGTCTCACGGCTACTTGTCCCCTTAGCGTCTCCCCGGCTAGACTCCCCTCCTCCCCAGGCTCCTCAGCTGACACTCAAGGCCATGCCCTGCCCAGGCTCATCACAACACAAGCCTTCACTGTAGCTGCAGCTATGCCCACGCGCCCCTCCAGGGCTTTGCCTCCACAGGGCCCCCCACCTGTAATCCCTTCCCTATCCAGATCCTGCTCTTTCAAGGACCTGCTCAAATCCCGCCTGTCCACAGGGTCGCTCCCAGCGGAAACCCCCAGGACTCGCTCCCGCTCCTCCCAGGCAGGGGTGTGATCCTTCCGAGAGCTTGCAGCGGACTGGCCCCTGTGGCCCGGGCGGCCCTCCAACCCCTCACCAGGGTGATTGAGAAGGATGCCCTTCTTGCCCTGGCTTCCATCGGGGGCCACGGTGAGTTTCACCCGCAGGGTCTTGCTCGACGTCGGGGAGTGGTTGACGGAGGAATCAACCACCTCGTAGATGGTGTGCAGCAGGCTGGTGATGTCCTGCAGGGGAGCGAAGCAGAAAGGCACCCGGGGCTTCAGTCTCAGTGTCTTGACAACCCAGGAATCAGAGGGCCAGTGAAGCCCCCCGGCTCCCCCAAAGTCAAGACGAAGGCACAAACTTGCACGTGAGAGGTTCATTTGAGAAGGGGTCCCAGGACACAGAAGCAAGGGGGCAGCAAACAGTGGATGCCCCGAACGAGCAGGTATGGCCGTGGCCAACCAGGCTCAGTCCACTTGGGCCCTCGGAAAGACTATGTGGAACCCACCTCGGCAAACTCCCGTCCCTCGGTGGTTGAGAGTTGCCCCCCCGCACCCCCACCCCAGGGATGCTCTAGCCTCTGGGCTTCCGGTCTGTCTTGCAAAGGCTGAGCCAGCTCCCGGGCACCAGAGAAAGGTCTAATGGCGGGCACTGTCCACCACAGCAGCAGGTCAACCTAGAAGCAGGTCAGCGATCTTGCAGGGAAGAAAGGCACCCACAGCACCTGCTTCAGGTCTGGTGAGCTCCTTCTGAATGCAAATGGAAAAGCAGATGTGTCCCTAAAGATGAAATACCCTGGGAGAACTTGAGCAAATCTCATCTCGTCTCTGGGCCTCAAGCTGTCCCCTCAGCCAGAACACTGGTGTCCAACCCATGCTCCGAGAAACATCTCAGACGCTTCCGACCGGCGAATGCAGGGATAAACGGGGTCTCCCTTTGTTCTGGGCATCCGCTAAGGTCGTTTGTCTGAGGCGGGGCTTCCGGCTTTACATGATGTAGGAAACCTCTGGAAGAGATGTCTGCTCTCTATAGGTCAGGCCCACAGAAGGCCAGTTATCTGCCCTGCGGCTCTTCGTAAACATAGACGGGCTCAGCCGTCGCTTCATTCCGTACCCATCAACGGTGCCTCCCACTCACCACAGCTGACTTGCCCTGTGGCCATGCGAGCTGAGTGAGGGTCACCCCAGAGGTCCAGAATCTCCTGCTAAATCTTCGGACTCTTTGATACTGGATAATTCTCATTTAGTTTTTCTCAGCTCCCCACCTCCCCACCTCCCCAGCCCCTGGCGACCACCATTCTACCCTCCGTCTCTATGACAATCCATTCCGGGTGATCGCACGGTATTTGCCTTTTTGTGACTGGCCTTGTCATTTTAGCGGAAAGTCCTGGAGGTGCGCCCACGTTGCAGCACGTGTTAGAACGTCCTTCCTTCTTAAGGCTGAATAATGCTGCATTGTGTGGATGCGTCTATCCGTTCATCTGTGGACGGACCCTTGGGTGGCTTCTGCCTTTTGGCTGTTGTGAAGAACGCTGCTGTGAACACGGTGCGCAAGGATCTCCTCGAGACCCTGCTTTTGGGTGTGTACTCACTAGAATGGCCGGGTCACGTGGCGATTCTGCGCGTCGCTGTTCGAGGAGCCGCCGTGCTGTTTCCCAACTCGAAGCAGTTACATCGTCTCACGCCCCCACCGACAGCACGCGGGGTTGATCGTGCCCCTTCCTCACTGGCACTTGCTCTTTTCGGTTTGGGGTTTGTTTTCAAACTTTTTAAATGGTTTTTTTTTTTAATGTTTATTTATTTTTGAGAGAGAGGGAGAGAGAGAAGAGAGAGAGGCAGAGGAGCCGAAGCAGGCTCCGTGCTGACAGCAGAGAGCCCGACGCGGGGCTCCGACCCACGAACCGTGAGATCACGACCTGAGCCGAAGTCGGACGCTCAGCCGACTGAGCCACCCAGGCGCCCCGTTTTTGATGTAGTCAACGTATCTATTTTTACTTTCGTTGCCTGCAATAACTTAATTTTTTTTTATGTTTCTTTTTGAGAGAGAGAGAGTGTGTATGTGAGCAGGGGAGGGGCAGAGACAAGTGTGGGACAGAGGATCGGAAGCCAGCTCTCCGTTGACAGCAGCGAGCCCAACACGGAGCTCGAACAAATGAACCGTGAGACCATGACCTGAGCCGAAGTCGGACGCTCAACCGACCGAGCCGCCCGGGGCTGATAACTTGATTTTTCACAAAACCTTCTGGGGGGCTGGGCTGGAACATCTGTGGAAGCGGCCAATTTGAGACCCAGGCTTGCTGGCCTGCTCAGCAATCCCACGTCCTCTGGCGAGGCCCACAGGGGACTCCTCCTTTCTTCCCTAGGGCTGCTCTGCACAGCCACGTATGCCCCCTCCCTCTTACCATCTTAGGAAGCCCAAGAAGGAGGCATCAGAATCCCCATTTTACAGAGGAGGAAAGTGACGCCCTCCAACATCATCCCCCGAGAGTCATCCCAAGCCAGGGGGCCCAGGGATTCGGACTCTAGGAACCGGCACGCTCTGGCAATCCCAGCTGAAAAATCAACTCTTGCCTGCACGGGGCCCAGCGCACAGAAGTAGGTGCCTGCGAATATTTATTGCACAAACGAACAGGCGCTTTCTTCCGAGTTGGGAAGCTGGCCCAGACGCCAGCTCCGGGCTGCAGCCGCGGTGAGAAAGGAGCCCCTCTGCCCTCGCACACAGAAGCACGCATGCAGACAGCCGGAGAGTATGGAGGGGACTGGTATTTATAGCCAGGTTTGAGGAGTGGCCTTGGGGCTAAAAATAGACCAAGGGAAACACTAGGCTGGTTTCTCCCTGGACCGGAAGCCAACCTCCTCGCTCCTCAGCAGAAGGAAGACACGATCCAGCGATGCCTTCTCCAGGCCGGGCGGGAGCACCTTCCTTGGAAACCCTCGCTTCCCTGCTCTTCCTCTGGTTGCCAAGGGTAAAGGAAGGCAAGACACACAATCAGACAGCAGTGTCTGCCAGCAGGTTCCTGTGAGGCCTCCAAGGTTGGGGGGCCGGGGCGGGGGGAGGCGACCCTTTTACGGTCAGCACGTGAGGCCCCTCGGCATTTCCGAACCGGAAAGGAATGAAGAAGGCAGCGACCAGAGGCGGCATGGCCTTCACCACTGCACATGTCAGAAGAGAGGGCAATGCCGCCACACCCCTGAGAAGCCCGGCCTGGCTGTCTGCGTGGCCTTAACAAACAGGTCGGGGCCTCCGCAACTCAGCTCGCTTGACCAGGTTTCCAGATTGCAGTGTGTCCCCCTGCGAAGATAATTACATCACGACTGCCATACATTCCCAAACAGGATGGGGAAGAACGGTGGCTCTGACTCTGGAAAAACCATAACCCCTCACACAAAGAACCACAGCTGGAGGGGACGGGGGTTCACCTGGACCATCCCCAGCCTCCACGAGCAAGGTGTCCAGCCAGGAAGGGTTTTCGCTGCTTCCCAAGTACCCAGGCCCCTCTCGGGGGCTTTGCCTGCCCACGATCCCCTAATAACAGCCCCTTGATTTTATTTCATGAGCCAAACGCATGTTCACGTTCAGTCTGTGTGGCTCATGTATCACATAACTTCCCCTGGGCTCCAGAAGGAGCACCTGACCCAGAATAGGCCATCTGAAATATCACAAACCCATGGCAAAAACGACCGGGTCAGGGCCACTCGTGCGAGGCGATCGGAGCCAGTGAAATTCAGTTCTGGAACTTCCGCATGGTGGGGTGGGGGGGTCGCTGAGAGTCTCAGATAGAGGGTAAAATGTCAGCCACCACCTTGCTACTGGCCAGGGGAGAGGCTGCCAGACAATGAAGGAATACAGAGGAAACAGAGCCACGAAGACAGCTAGTCCTGACGACACTGAGCCTCTGGATCCAGCCGTGCCTGAAGTCACTGCCCTGGACCACACTGCAGTTACATGAACCAATATATTCCTTTATTATTATATTATTATATTTTTTTAACCTATAGCAGTTTGCTGGGATTCTGTCACGTATGTCCCAAGGAGTCCTGAATTATTAAAAGTCACTCATGGTTCCTTCACCCTGTTCTAACATTCCTTAAGCCCCGGCTGAGGAAGAGACACCCTTTTTTCCAGCCAGGTCTCCCCTCTGGCAGCTTCTCCTGCACCACCCACAGAAAAGAAAACCTGCAGCCCTGCACCAGGTAGGGAGACAAGACAGCAAAGCTTCTCTGGGCACACCCCTGATGCCCTGGCGAGCCAGAGGCGGCCAGCCATGCTAATCTCGGACCCCTCTGCAGACCTGTAACGGGGTCACACGTCTGGAAACCAGAGCTTCATGAGGAGGGAGACGATGTCACAGAGGAACAGTAGGAAAAGAAATAAGGAGGCCAAAGGGGTGATGCCAAGGTCCAGGGTAAAAGGGAGGCAGGGACTGCAAGAATTCAGACCAGGTCATGCTCTTGCTTAAACTAACCCACCAGTGGCCTCCCTCAGCACCAGGGCTCAAAGCCAGGGCCTGCCCTGCCAGCTCCGGCCGCAGCCATGTCTCCTGGTGAGCCCACCGGTCTCCTCCGGTTCCTTAAACACCCGGAGCACTCCTGCTGGGTCCAAGCCCGGGACTCTGTCCCCACAGGCAGGCCTCCCTAGACACACTGGTCCCTCTCTGTCGCACTGTTTACTTCCTTCACTGAACACGTCACAGCCTACGGTTGCCCTGTGATTGCTTGGGATCTGCCTCCCGGAGCAGCTGCCAGAGCCACAGGCTGGGAACTCTGTCTGTACTGTCCCCCCTGACCTTGTCCTCACACCTAGGGCACAGTGGATGCACACAGTGGGTGCTCAATATTCAGACAGAGGCGCGGGAGAAGGGTGAGAGGCACACAGGGAAGAGAGAGGTGTGGCAGGAGGGCCGAGGGGAGAGACACAGGTGTTCGGAGGGAGACGGGTGTTGAAGAACAGGCCTGGGACACGGCCGTGCACAGAGCCGCTGACACAGCCCTCGGGGCTGGGGGTGCTCGTTCCTGTATGGGCACAGGGAGGCCCCACCTGGCCTCTGTGTGCCCCCCTGGCCCCAGCTCCCGGGCAGACCGGCTGAGGTGGGAGGTGGCCTGGGGTGGTCCCAGCTCTGGGACTACAGACGGGAGGAGGCAGGACCTCAGGCACCTGCTTCCTGACCTTCCCCTTCTCTAGTGGGAGCAGCGCCTGGCCTGAGTCCCAGGGAGCCGGCCACCCCTTCCTGTCACCTCTGCCCACTCACCAGGCAGCTCTGGGACATTCCTCCAGGTCTCCCTGAAGCTCCAGCAGCCTTGCTCCCCTCCCCACGCCCCACCACTGCCCGTCAGGCTGCCCGTGGGAGCAGGACCGGCCTTAGGAGAAGGAGAAGGGACAGGAGTGTTTGAGGCATGGCCAATGGCCCCGTGCCTGCCACGTGCACTCACCTCACGCGTGACCTTGCCATTATTGTCAAAGTCGTACAGGGTGAAGGTCCACTCCTGCCGGCTGTCCTCTTCCACAGACACGTCACATTGTAGCTCCTGGGCACGAACAGACAACACACGGGCGTGGCTGGAGCGCCCAGGGGCCAGGTTCTGGGGCTGCCACCTCCCTGCTGCTCTCCCCAGACCTTGTGTGAAGGAAGAGCAAAATGACCGAGACATGAGGGGTCAGAGGGGAGGCCAGGCTGGGCACCGGAGGTCTGGCCCAGGGAGGCATGCCCACAGGGGTGCCAGACAGCATCTGGGTCTTTGGAGGCAAAGGAAACACCAGGGGTGTGAGTCAGGGGTGTGAGACGAGGCTTCTTTGTGGCCTCAGGGAAACTAAACCTGGACCAAGGGACAGAAGTTATTGGAAGACACAGGGCCCAGTAATGAGAGGCTATGGCAGGACTCCCAGGGTGGACACCTGACCTGGAAGGCAGGAGAGGGTGAGCATTAAAAGGTAAAGCTCCAGGTCAGCCCCAGATGCCAGCCAGTGCTTAGCCCTCCACAACGGTGTGACCCTGGGCATAGCTTCTCTGTGCCTCAGTTTCCCCTCATATAAATCATGGAAAAGGACAGTACTGTTCTCCTAAGGCTGTTGGGAGCATGAAGTGCCCCGCCCCACATCCCCTCGGCTTTCCCCTGCAGCCATGGTGGACAGTTCCCTGACCTCCCACCCCAAGCATCCAGCTTCTGTGTCTGAGTCCCGGCTGCCCTGGCGGGGATCCACCCATCAACCCACTGGTATTGGCTTCCCTCCATTCCTGCTCCCTGGGATCACCTCCCAAGTCCTTGCCTCAGGGTCCACCGTGATGGAACTGGAAAAGCGTGGAACTGCTTGGCACATAGAGAAGTCCAATTAATGGTAGTAGCCGCTGTGGTCTTTGCGGTAGTGCTAACATAGGATGTACGTAATGTTAACAATGACTTCGTTATCATCGCTCACACAGCCCAGCGTGTCTAACCACAGGGACCTGAGCTGGGAGGTGGTGAGCTTGGTCACTGGCAGCGCGTATACAGGGGCCAGTGGAACACCACATAGAAAGTTCTAGAAAGGCGGGCTATTTTGGAAAAGAGAGCCACAACGTTCCATAAAAACAAGCGACGATGCTCCCAGACCACTCTGTGCCACGTCCTGCCTCCGCTCCCCTCTCCTTTTGCAGGAAGACAGGCTCGGCGCCCCCAGAGAGGGGTGGTACCTGGCCTCTGAACGCAGGCAGGAATGTGCCCGAGCACGGCGTCCCTGCCCCCAGCCTCTGCAGCTCGAAGCCAGTTCCCTCCAGCAGTCCTCGGGCGGCCCACGCTGAGTTCAAAGTCGGCCTTCCCTCAGTTGTGACATGCCCGTCTGATACCTGCCAAGTGGCCACTCTGCTCTGCGAGGCACCGTTTCATGTAGCACAGCACTTGCCCTGCACACACACACACACACACACACACGCACACACACGCACACACACACGGCGGTTACCCGATTCCTTCTCCCTGGCCCTTGTGCTCAGCTCCAAAGACAGCTCAGGGCTGAGTAACTATCCCTACCCCCACCTCCCTCAAGCTCTGTCATGTGCATTTTTTTGTCCCCGTGCCCCCATTACTGGGACTTCTCAGGTGAATCCTCCTCATGGGCCCTGGCTGAGTCCCAGGCAGTCGACCCGGCCCTTTCCAGAAACAGGCCTCCAGGGAAGCGAGACATCTAGGTCTGAGCCTGCCCTCTGAGCTGTCGACCACGCCCGGAAGACACTAGGGACGCCGGTGGGCCCCGGGGCGGAAGCTGACAACCTCAGCTCCCCGACCAGGTTGTGCTCACCCGCCTCAGCTCCTGCGTTCGGCGCCCGCTGTGACCTGTCTTTCACCCTCTCCTGTGTCATCCCCCCGAGTCCCCACTGTCACCGCTCAGTACAACGCAGCTTGTTATTCCCACACAACGTGTGGCACCGGCAGGCCTCTGGGCCTTTGCTCCTGCTATTCCCTCGGCCTCAAGTGCTCTCCTTACCCCAAAGGCTCCGTGTCATGACCTCTCGCGACTCCTACTCCTGCACTCAGAGGCTCCACTCAGACGCCCGTCCTCTCCAACCCGTGCTTGCAGCCACCGCTGCACAAAAAGTCTGTCACACCGCATCCCTCCAGCCTGACTCAGGTGACCACCCCCTCCGCGTGCTCCTAGGTCCCCATCACATCGCCGGCTGTGCAGTTACTGGGTCTGTCCCCTGTGAGGGCAGGAGCCCTGCCCAGTTCACTGCTGGGTCCCCTGGTAACCAGCAGCTGTCAATCAAGCTTGGTCGGAAGGAAGAAGGAAAGTGCTTCTGTGAGACTGGACACCCTTTTAAGCACGTTAGATGCATTAGCTCACCATACTTACAACACCCCGATAAGATGGATACTGCTCCTACCCCCCATTTCAGAGGTGAGGCCAGTGGGGCAGTGGCAGAGCTAGGATGGGAACCCTAGCCTCCTGGTTCCAGAGCTATTTGTGGTCTCGTGGAGGAAAGTAGAGAAGGAAGAAGGGAGGGGGAAAGGAGGGCAGAGAGAAGCTTCTGGAAAGCGCCGTGCCGATAGGCCTGGGTTTTGCTCTCCAAGCACCTGGCCCTCCTCGGTGCAAAGAAGGAGCTTAATACCCTGTTTGGGATGGGGCAGGACAGACAGACTGCAAGTTCTGGGAGGGCATGTTCCTTGTGCTGTTCACCACACAGGGAAACTGAGTCCCAGATAGGGTCAGGGACCTGCCTAAGGCCTCCTGCCCCCTGGGCACCAGCCCATGATGAGAACAGGCCCCAGGAGTTGGACAGGAATTGTTTCTCTCACTGGTGAGGAAATCTGAGGCCCAGAGAGGGAGGTGGTCACCTTGTATAGTAATGGCTGCACCCCCGTCCATACTCGCGTCCTTCCCCCAGGCCACCGGGCCACAGCCCAGCGGGGCCCTCTGGCCACCACCCCACGCTGCACGGCTAGGGCTCAGGGCCGAGTGGGGTGGCAGCGGGGAGTCCTCAGGGCCTGTGCTGAGCTGGGGCAGCCCCAGACGTGGCAGGACAAACCTCCCACAGAGGACCGCTGTTCACACAGGAGGTGAAGGGCCTTCACATCTGGAAGGGCCGCAGCCTCCCTCCTCGAAAAGTACCACTGAGAGGAGAAAACCCTTCTCTCCAGAGTCCGCGCCAGGAAAGGAAACTTACTTCAAATTTCAGCTGCTTCTTGGGACCCGGGCAAGATTCACTCGCCTTCTCCCTCCTCTTCTCGTCTCCACTGGCCAGCCCGTCTGTCTTCTCGGGAGGCAGGGCCACTGCGGGGACGGCAGGGGAAAAAGCATGAGGACAGTCCCCAGCAGGGCCGTGGGGCCCACGTACCCACCGCGGCTTTGTTCCGGGGACCATGTGCAGGACCGCCAGGGTGCCGGGCCCCTCCTGTCCCGCCTGTGTGGAGGCCAAATGACTTTGTGCTCTCTGGGCTCTGATAACATCCAGGGCTGCCCGAGGGCAGACCGCTCCCAGGATGCATCTGTGCCAGCCTCTCAGATCACCCAGTGGGCCTCTCAGACCTCCATCCCCTGCCCCAACTTTACAGCCCAGAGAAGCAACCTGCAGCCGGCCAGGGCAGTGCCAGACCACAGAGGGGGGTCGCAGACCAGGGCCGCTTTCCACACAGTCCCGCTGCCTTCCCTGCTGACATCCCGGCCTCCTCAAAGACGCCGCCTGCCTGCGCCCAGCACACCGGTGCGTGGTCAGGAGGAGTGAGGGAAACGGGGAGCGCGGTGCCTCTCTCAGCCAGTCCGGGGAGGTTAGTCTCTGCTTGGGCCCGGATCCTTCTGACACTATGTGTGACCCAGGGCAGGTCACAGAACTTGTCCAGACGTCTCAACTAGTCTCCCCCGCTGTGACACGGGGATCGTAACAGTCCCCTCCCCAGAGGATCCCTGTGTGGACTGAATGAGCTATGACTGTGAAAGGCCAAGGGCCTAGGGCCAGCACACAGGGTCCTAGTGATTAGTAGTGATGGAGGAATGATGTCCCCCCCTACCCCCCGCCCCGACTCAATCTCTTGGGAATCAGCACAGCTGTTAGCGAAGTTTTCTCAAAACTGAGGCTTCTGGAATACAAAAGGACACAGAAGCATCCTATCAAACACAGGCAGCCTGGGATGGGGAGCAGGACAGGGAGGGAGGAGCTGACGATAAGGACGCTCGGGTCACCCGTCCAGACAGGCGGGGACAGGAAGGCCGTGGCGGCAACCGACTGACCTGGCCCCATCCATAGCTCCCCTCCTGCCTGGGCCTGAGCGCCCCCTTCTTTCTGTTCACTCCGGGCACACCCAGAGAGACGCGGGGAGCCCCCCGGCCCGCGACGCCCCCACAGCAAGGCAACCATTCTCTAGGGCTGTCGGGGCAACCATTCCCCAGTTGCAGTCGCAGACCCCAGCTCCCTTCTGGTGCTTTCACAGAATGCAGCCAAGGAGGACATAGGGAGCACTTGATGGGGGGAAGGCGACCGACGCTGGCTGCTTCTGATATAGTGGGTAAGACCAGGCCCTGCCCTCCCTGCTCCTCCAAAAGCAGAGACCGCAATGGCCAGGAGGTGTGCCACTCCAGTGTGACCCCAGCCCCGGGACAGTCAAGTGGGCAACCAGCCAGTGACCCGAGGACAGCCGAGCACACGGCCTAGGCCACCCTGACTCCCCCGTACTGGCGTCCCGCTGGGCCAGAGCAGCCGCCACCATGGAACCAGACAGGGTACAAGGCAGAAGCGCTTCTACGAGGCGACAAATAAGTAGGCACTGCTGTCACCTCTATTTAAAAGAAGGCAAAGAGGTCGAGAGGCTTGTCTGAGCAAGTCGGGGAGCTGGGTCTCTCTCCATGCCCAGCCGTCTGCTCTAGGAGCCCCCCAGCACCTCCAGGGGGTGCCAGTGAGCTCGGCGGGAGTGTCCTGGTTGTGAGGACCGATGTCCTGGGCCCATGTCCTGACCCTGCAGCTGACTGGCCTGGGCAACTTTGGGGTAAGGCGCTGGACTTCTCCGGATCTCAGTCTCCTCGTGTGTAAAATGGGCATGAGACGGTTTCTTCCCCACAGAGTTATGGGGAGGAGGGGGGCACGGTGAGAAAAGTGCCTGCTTAGCACAGCAGCTTACGGGCGATAGTTGCTCAGTAAACGCTGGCTTTTGCAAATGATGGAGATGACCCATGAGCCCTGCGGATAGCCCAGATCCCAGTGCCCCCCCTCAGCCCAAAACCGCCCCACTGGAGAAACCACGGTGCTCTCCTGACCTGCAACATCTTCTTTTCAGCCCCCCTGCAGGGCGGGGAGAAGAAAGAAAAACAAAGGCCAGCCCCATCTTCAAAGCTGCAGCTCCCTCCACAGAGGTCCCGGCTGGAGATGTAAGCCAGCCAAGCTTATCGAAGCCAAACTTCAAGTTCAAAGAGAAGTTATCAGAAAACCACCTTCAGGTTCAACATTGCCTTTCAAGTTCCACTTGATAAAACCCAAAGAAAAGAAACCTCTGTCCCTGCTCTCTCCTTTTCTGGAGCACCCCTCCCCAGATACAGGCCCTCCTCCCTTCCCCTCCCCTCCTCTCTCCTCACCCGGGGCGGGGGAGGGGGGGATGTGGGAAAAACGTCCCCTCCACCGCTCACCCTCTTTATGTGTCTTCTCCAAGGACGAGCGTGGTCTGGATTGCCTTCTCTTCACCAGGGGGTCCCTTATCCCATCCCAGCTCAGAAAACCACCCGGACACCCATGGGGCTTGGCCACCAACGGGCGGGGGGAGATTGGGAGCCACCCTGCCCCAGAGCCCTAGGGGCCGGGAACAAGGACAGTCAGCACCCTTTGTCCCCACCAAAGGCCCTTCACCTGGTCACTGTCCCCTGCCCAATGGCCAGAGGAGGTACCAGAGAGCTGGTCAGAAAGCCTGGCAGACCCCAGTGTCAGAGGGAGGGACTGGAACTCCTGTGAGTTCTACACCCGCAAGTGAACCCTCTCAAACCAAACAGCATCAACTAGCCCCCGGCCCCACCTGCCGTGTGCAGAACAAACCGCCCTCTATCCATCAACCCCGAGGCTCATGGGCAGGCACAGCAAGGGTAAAAGGTGCCCACCTCAGGCTGCCCAGGTCCCACCAACCAGCAAAGAGAATGGCATTTTTGTCAAGATGGACTTTGGCTCCAGATTTTGAGCCCTTTCTCTGTCTCTTACTCCTGTTCAGCCCAGCGGATTTTTCCCCCCAGAGATGATCTTTTGGGGGGCATACTTTCAGAGGCACTCTGATCACTCTTTAATCATTCACAGTAACAGCAGGCCATCCGGCTAATTTCAAAGAAGAAAGGAGGGCTGGAGGAGAGGTAGGAGAAGAAGGAAGGAAAGGGATAGACTAAGGAGGAAAGCAAAGCCTTCCAGTTCAAAGACTCGTATTCTGGGTTCATATTCTGGGCTCACAGTGTCTGTGAAGTACTTTGGATGAGAGAGCAGGACGCCCTGGGAGCCAAACCCACCCAACGCCTATTTTTGTAAATAAAGTTTGAGTGGCACACAGACACGCTCATGTGCACCGTGTGTGGGTGCTTCACTCTACAACGCAAAGTTCAGGAGTCACGACAGAGACCGTATGGCCCATAAAGCCTAAAAGATGTACTCTCCCGGCCCTTTATAGAAAAGATTGCGGGGGCGCCTGGGTGGCTCAATCGGTTAAGTGTCTGACTCTTGACTTCAGCTCAGGTCACAATCCCACAGTTCGTGAGATCAAGCCCTGTGTCAGGCTCTGTGCTGACAACGAGAAGCCTGCTTGAGATTCTCTCTCTCCCTCTCTCTCTCTGCCTCCCCCTCAACAATCAATCAATAATCTTTTTTTAAAAAAAGAAAAGATGGTGAACTGTACTTAGGTAAATGCAGCCCTCCCTCCCCGCTAGGGTACCCTGATAAGCAGGGTGCAGGCTGGATTTCACCTGCTGGTCACCTGCTTAACTGGAAACTCTTGTGCAGTACACAACCTGCCCAACCATACACAGCAGGCATGGAAGAGAGAAAATGTCAACTCTGCTTTCTTAAAACCAATTCTCAGCTCAGATGAGTCTCAGGGGCAGTGTGTAAGCTCCTTCTCCTCGGAAACTACTCCCTGTCCTTCCTCACACCATGGCTGCGAGGAGCCTGCTGGCTGTGTTTACCAGATGATGGCTCTCTCCCACATTAGCTCCCAACCTGGCATCTCTCCACCCCCAGCAACTGCCAGATTAAATGCATTACTTGACCATCTTCACCCGGCTCCCTTTGATGTTCCCTTCTCAAGCTTCAAAATACCTTTTGGAGGGAGATCAGACAGCATTAAACAGAATTACTAATTAATTAAGCAAAGTTAAATTTTAAACACTGTTTGTTGTGTTAGCCAAAAGCCTGAACAGAACAGACTTTTTTCCTCCACTGAGATCAAAGACAGTCTCTTCCCTGTCCCTCCCCCAGTTTAAAAAGAAGAGGGGGCTGGGGAGGAAGAGAGGGAAAGAAGAGAGTGCAGGGGAGCGTCAGTAAGCAAGGAAAGACCCAAGTGGGGGCGATCTTTGGGGGTGGCCGTGGGGTCTAGACTCCCAGCCCTCACCCTGCACCCCCAGTCCCAATGGGAGGCATCAACAGCTCATTTGGGACTGCATGCTGGGAGAGCCACGGTCACTTTCTCAAGACTGTTTAGCCTGGCAAATAGCAGTGACCCAGGGAGCCGGATGGCACAGCCCACCCAGCCAGAGCTGCTGACAGCCGGCGCCACCCAAACAGTGTGAGACTCAGGCTGTGAAATAAAACAGACCCGCCCTCCCGCAGCCCCACCCTCCCTGGCACCCAGGTAGGACCAGCACCTCAGCGTTCTTCCCCAAGGGGCCTGGGCTCATCCGAGAAGCAGGTTGTGCACTGCACAACTCTAGGGGATTCCGTTCACAGGCTGGACCCCAGATGCCTGTGTACTGCTGGTGACAGTTTTCAGACAGACGGCAGAAAGGTGTCTTGAGGGGGGCTCCTTTCTCCAATTTGCACAAATGCATTTGTTACGCGCAGAGCACGGTCTGTCCCCACCTGGACTAGCCCTTCATTCTGCACAATCTGATCTGGGGTCTCTTGACAGCTTCACAGGAGCCTGCCACATGCCGGCAGGCAGACTGCAGGTCTCATGGGAGCCAGGGTCCTGCTGGCTAGTGCCCCTGGGATGCCCAGAGCACACAACACGTACCACCCATGCACAGGGCAACCATCCCACCCCAGTGTGCTAAACTGCACCAAATCCCATAGGCAGACACAAGGAAGGCTGCATAACAAACACGCCATAAATTCTGGCCTGATTGAGACTAGGAACTGGAGGGAGGAAGGGGGTGGTTGAAAGAGGTAGGTCTGATCCTGAATCCCATACTTAGGCTAAAATCCCAACCCTGGACGATATCAGCAAATGCCAGCTTGCTTTAACACAATCCGGAAAGGCCTGGTTGATAATAAACTTTGGAAGTAGGGGACAAGTCTGAAACACAGTTATGACTACATCAACCCCACCAAAGACCAGAAATTACTAACACTCAAAGGCATGGCTCTCTTAGCCCGGTTACCTGCCACGTTCTTCCCAGTTGATACGACGTAAAGATTTAACGCAAGCCAGCGCTTCCTTGCCGGAGGTTGGACCCCCGCCCTGATGTCCCCACAGGCCTTTCCCAATTGTCCATGTACAGATTATCTGCCGCAAATATTTTAGTCTCAGGGTGGCTCGCCAGGATGTTTCTGACTCCCCAGCCCTCCGCCAGCAGCTGCGAGAGGGAATGCAGAGGAATTTTAATATTAGCCTATGCCAAATATAATTAGGCGCGTAAATCCGTTGCCAGTAAAAAGAGAAAGGTATCATATGTACATTCCAGGCCAAATGGTTTCTTGTGTTATCTGCACGAGGCTCTCCTTAGGGAGCAAGGATCCCAGAGACACACAAATCTGTCTGTCAACGAGCGCAGCCGCGGGCTGGTGGAGTTAGTGGGTGTGTGCGTTACTCCATCAGGGCCTCTAAGTAACACCAGGCAGGATAGGTTACTGTTTGCATCTTACCAAAGAGGAAACTAAACTCAAAAAGCAAAGTGGATCAAGCCACTTCCCTGCCGAGATCGATCTGCCCGCCACTGTCTCTCAGCCCTGTCTCCCCACGGAATCGCTTTCCAGTTTTTGACCCGGCCGTGCTCTCACACTGTTATCCCCGCCAAGAACGCCTGTCCTGGCTCTCCAGCTCCTGCTCACCCTTCAGGTCCTCAGCTTAGGCCTTCCAACCTGGGAGATGGTGCCTGCATACCCCCGGGGGCTAGGTTAGGGTTCCCTGCTCAGTGACACTGTCTTACACCGCTGTTATCATTACTTAGTTCATCCTAGCTTCTCGCTGTGGCCCCAGAATAAGGTACAGTGCCTGTCGCGCCACATCAGGTCCGCCAACACCATCATCATCATCGAAACGACAGTAAGTGGCAGCACCAGGATTTGAACCCAGAAGGGATAGAAACAGAAGAACTAAAAGCCTGGTTTCCTGACTCCCCAGCCACTGGTCTCTCCACTCTGTCACACAATCGTTGACACCTGTTCCTGCCTGTCTCGCAACCATGCTCCTCCTTCTGAGCATCTGGGTTTCTTCCGGTGGCCGCCCCCCTCCCATCCCAATCCACACGGTTTACAGAGGGCTGATTCGACTCCAGCTTCGGGGGTGCACCCAGCGCCCAGACCCGACATGGTATATTTCATCCCGATGGCCACTGTGGCCGCTCCTTGGTCAGTATAAAGGGAGAGTTCATCCTGAAGCCAATGGAGTGAAAGCTTGCGGGCCCCTCACTTGCGTGGGGCAGGCCCTAAGCAATGTGTTCACATGCTCACTTGGCTTTCTGACACTTTCCAATTAGGTATTTTAACCTCAGTCAGCTACGACCCCCGTCTCTTCCCATTCTGACTTCTGTACATCCTCTTGTGTCACACAGTTGGGGTGAACACAGGCATTTCTGGAATCGAGCTAAGGGAGGGCTGAGGTGGAGATACAGGTATTTAGGTTTAACAGGACACATATATAATCTGGTTCAAAGTTACAAAAGGATCATACAAAAAAATAAATCCATAAAAGAATCATGTGTTTCTTTTCTTAAAGAAGGCCCCCAAGCCGGATTAAGTTCGGGTCCCACAAAACCTAGATCCACCTGTGCCAGCAAAGTGAGAATCACACTTTTGCAAGACGTAGTGAGACTTGGGGGCTCTCTTTCACCTGTGATGGCTGAGTTCATAGAATGTGAGCACCTAGAGCTGGGTAGCCATCCCTCCCACCTTAGCAGGACAGACCAACAAAGGGGCGGAGGGCACCGGTGATGGAGAGGGAGGAGAGAGGACGGGAGGAAGGCAGGGAGAGTATGTGCGTGTTGGATGACACGGTTTGAGCTCCCAGATCCAGCTGGCCCTTTTTGGGCAAAATCCACCCTAGAATTTTTCAATATCATGAGCCAAAGCTTCAGCAAATTTGGGCTGAATGTCAAAAGAAGCCAAAGAATCCTGACTTAACTATCCATCACTCTGAGCCCCCGCTTGTCAGGAAAAAACACCACCAAAACAGGAATTGACATGATGAGTATTCTCCAAGGTGGCTTCTGGCACTTTCCACCAGCAGGTGTCTACCCCTTCCTGAGACCTGAAATGCCAGCCAGGGTGTTTCTCTTCACAATCCTGCCTCCCCAGGGTGCACTTTACCGTAGGGAGAATTTCTTTAAGGACCGGTTGTGACTAAGGGGAAAGAGGAGAGGAAAAAAGAAAACAAAGGAAACAACCCTTCCCAACAAATAGCATTCTGGCCTTTTCCCTCATCAGAGCGTAAGGTTGATGGCCACTCTGCTTTGAGGTTTGTATAGGCTTGAGACGAAACATCTGTTCAGGGAGGGAGGGGGGGAAGCCGGGAGAGGGAGCAGGAAAGAGAAAAAAGCCTTTTGGGGCTAAAAATACCATGTCCCTTCCACTCTCCCTCGGTCCCCGCCCAAGTTAAAACATGTGATGAAATCCAACTTTTAGAATCTAACCCCGAGCTACTTGAAACTACCAAAGCCTCTTCGGTATCTGACACAAGTCAGAATTTCCACTGTTCCAGCTGAGCTTTTATGAAGAACAGACTTGAGAGAAGCTGCTGTCACCGCCGACACCCGGGCTTCTGGGGGGACTGCCGCGGAGTGGAGTCGGGCCTCGCTGACACTCGCAGGAGCACAGGCTCTGAACTGAGACACGGCAGCCAGCGGGGTGTGGCCCGCCTGCCCTCCGTCGGGGGGGCCCCGCTGCTCACCAGTCGTGTCTTCTTCGTCTTGGGCTTCCAGGGAACCACCGGCCAGCCCCGCCGATTGACCGGCCCTGCCAGGGAGTGGTGCGGGGCCGCCTGTGGTGACGTCCTTAGAAGTCCCCTCCCTCCCTCCCTCTCTTTCTCCCCCCAGCTGCTCCCTGACCTCCAGACTCAGTGTCCCACGGTCTACTTGGCCTCTCTACCTGGATGTCCAACAGCCATCTTGAACCCAATGTGCCCCCAACAAAAAGCCTCCAATGTCACCCGCCTAAGCCTCCACGTCAGAAGCGGCACCACCACTGCCTTCCGTCCTTAAGCCGGACGTCGAAGGTGAACCGGGATCCCTTCTTTCCTTCACCGACCTCCCCTCTCTCACCTCTACCCCCAGGGCCACCCACTGCCCTCCAGCCCCCCAGCCCCGACGCTGGGCGACGTCATCACCTCTCACCTGCACTACTGTGACCGTGCCCCGTCTCCGTGGCCTCCTTCCTCCCCACACGCGGCCCATCACGCTTTCCAGGAGGATCTTGTTAAAACGGAAGTCAGAAGCTGGCACTCGCCTACGCCTTCTCTTCAAAAGCAGCGTAAAACCCAAGCGTGTGATCCCACCCCTGCCCACTGGCCCACCCTTGGCCTCAGTGGCTCCTCCTACCACATAGGCCTCCCTTTTGTTCTTCCCTAAACCCCAAGTTCCTTCCACCTTGGGGTTCCGCTTGCTCCTCCTGGCTGCTCTCCCTTCACATCCTCCCAAGGCTGGTCTTTCCTCAGCTGAGATGTCACCTCCTCCGAGAGGCCTTGCCACAATCTACCCCTCACGGCGTTTTACCACTACCAGAAATTTGCACGGCCGTTCTCTGGATTATTCAGTCACTACCTGCCTCCCTCAGGCGAGCACCCTGCCAGTAAGGCCCACCTACCTGGTTCATGGTCGAGCACCCAGGACTCAGCAGGGCCCCACGCCTGCAGGAGATGCTCAGCTAAATACTCCCTGAATGAGCAAGAGTCAGAGGCCTGAGCTCCATTCTCAGTCTGCTGTGTTACCTTAGACGGCTCACGTCCCCTCTCTGGGCCTCAGCTCGCCAACTACAAATGAAGGGGGCTAGAGGCCTTCCCAGGGCTCCTCGGGTCTGTGAGTGGTTGACACATCACACCTGGGGGCCGAGACAGACGGACCTGGGCCGCAAGGGGGAGTACACAGGACCTGCCTGGGTGGCCCGAGGGAGGGGACTGTCTGACTTCATGCTGTTGACTTCATTCTTCCAGTGAGTATTTATTGAGCACTTACAGCATGCCAGACTCTATGTCAGGCGCTGGGAGAAGAAGGAGACATTCAGAGATGCTAATAGGATTAAAGAAACTTTGAAAATAGGTCTTCTTTGATCTGGACTGGTAAATAATTATAAACACCAGTTGGCTCCCTTTCAAGAAAAGACCCATAAAACAATAAGACTCATGACAGCTCACAGACACCGGGCACTTACTCTGCACCAGGGCCGTTCTCTGGGCTTACATAAATGACCTCACGGTCTTCACGGGAGCCCTGAGGAAGAAGTGCTAATGATTACCCCCCCCGACAAGGAAAATGCAGAACAGAGAAGTGAAGGGATTCACCCCAGGTCACCCAGTGAGTTGTGGTTTAAAGCCCAGCTGCTCTGGGGCCTGACTTGCAAATTCCCAAAAGGTCCAAATAAAGATAGGAAGGTACTTCCCCTGGGTTCCGAGGGGGTGGGGGTGAGACAAACTTCGGGGCCCATCCAGAGTCAGGCAGGTCCTAAGCTCACAGTGGGGCCACTCAGACCCCAGGGCCTCAATCCCAACACCACAGCCCTGCTGGGCAGGACTAGCTACTCTACCACAGCCTCAGGCTGGGGAAGTGGGGATCCCATAGGCCCCATCAGGCCAGACCCAGGCTGCACGGAGGGAGGCCTCACCACCCACCCACCCCCCCCACCCCCCCACTCCCCCCCGCCCAGCAGCCCTGGGTCCTGGAGGGAGGACCTGGGCCCCAAGGGGAGGGGCCTCCTGACTTCACTCATCCTGAGGGTTCCTTGATGGGCGTTCTGTGAAGTCAGCTCTCCATAGATGCCAGGCAGGTTACTCTTTGCCTGCTTTCATCCCCAAGTGGAGGTCAGAAGACAGGAAACAGACTCGGTGTTAGACTCAATGGGCAGATACTAGAGGGCGAGGGGCAGAAGTGAGTCAAGGCACGGGGAGGGAGGGGGACAGCCCCAGGTGGAAGGGAGAGAGGGGACCTAGAGAGGAAGCTGCATCCTATGCCGAGTGGAGAGGACACCCCCAAACACAGCTCTTCTGGGGGCCATTCAGGGTGACACAGGTCAGCCAAACAAGGGTGGCACCCATTTGCACCTCAGGCCACAAGCCACAGGCCGCCACCGCCTGTCCTACGGCCCAGCTGGGGAGGTGGGGAAGCCAGGTGGGTACTGGAGTGACAAGTGGGGCTGGCCGCCCATGCTCAGACCCCAGCCGGGCCAGCAGAGGGAGGGTCCCTCTCCCCTTCTCCCCTGGAAAGCCAGCCTCGTGTCCGCCCCTGCCACGCCCAGCCAGCTCTCCTGGCTTGGGACTTTTGATGTTTACTCTGTTCTCTCCACAGTTCAAAAGGAGCTCGGAAGCCTCGCACCAAGCCCAGACTTAATCTGCCATCCCGTGAGCTCCCAGCTGGCCAGTTAAGGCGGTTAAGATGCTGGATTAGGGCCGGCTTTACATAACAACGCAGGAGCTAAAGCCGTCCTCTCCTGGGATGGCTAAAAGACTTCTTTTTATCTTCACGCCTCAGATGGCCTTTTTTCTCCCTTAAACAGCCCTCCAGCCCGCCAAGAGGCAATGAACTTGGCCAACAGGAAGACAAAGGAGAGAGTCAGGATTCGGCATGCTCTCCCTTGGCCGGGTAGCACAGAGGGATGTCCCCAGGCCAGGTGGATGCTTCTCGGGGACTCAGCAGCACCTGCTCTTACTGTGGCCACGTCCCCCCATTCTGGGGGGTGCGGCCTCAGGCCTCTGCGCCGAGGGCGACCGTGGCACCACAGGCAGTCACGGGCCCAGCATCCTCCCAAGGAGTCCCAGGGCCACGCGGGCAGCCCAGGCGCACACCAGAGCAGTCTCGCTCTTAACTGCTTCATCTACACAGTGCTCTCGCTTTTTAATGCTGTGGCTCGTCTCTCAATCCATCCTCCTTGTGAAAGTTTGAACATTCATCACTATCGTCCTCTTTGTGCCCACTTTCTGATTTTAGTATCCTCCTCCCACGCCCAAGAGGAGCTACTGTCTTTGTGTGTCGAGGCCTCCAGCCACCCCGTAATATGCACGCGGTACACACGCATATGTGCAAGGAAATACGGAGTGCTGTGTCGTGCCCTTTTTCACACAAAACATACTGTGACATGCTGCATCCTTCTGCAACCTGATGTGTTTTGTATTTTCTGCTTCCGCGTCAGCTTTGGTTTGAAGAAAGAGGCCGAAAAGCTTGACCGCCGACAACTTAGTCCGACCCTTAGTTGGGAAACTGAGGCAGGAGAGTGGCCTGAGCCCCCTCCCTCATCAGTGGTGGCACCAATGTGCCTAGACATCATCAGTAATGAGCAAGGTGCCCAGGCTGCCCTTCAAGGCCAGGAATGCAGCTGGGGCAGGGGGCGGGGGGGGGGGGGGGGGGCATGGGGTCAGACTGAATGATGCCAACCTCACACCCTTTCCCCCAACGGGAGCTGGGACCCCCAGGCACCTCATATTCATCCCCCATCCATCAACCAGTGTTTGTAAGTGTCGCCCTCCCCGTGTCTCAGGGGTTCGTTCTCCCTGCAAGGAGCCCACAGCCTCCGTGCACCCACAGAGTCCGGTTCCACAGCCCCACTCATCATGTTACACAGGGCAAGGGGGGCCCAGAGCGGAGGGACCTGGCCACGATCCACAGCAGGTCACTACCAGAGCTGGGAGGGGAGCCAGGGCCAACGTTCCTTCTACTTCATTATAACAGCACGCATGCTCTGAATGCAGACATCAGGGGGAAGTGGATTCCATGGGCGGGCCATTTCATGTCTGATTGAAGGCAAAGACACTTCACTTGAAATCAGTTACATGGTTTCAAACTGAGCCTCAATGGACAGAGAACTGCCTTGTTTTGAGCAGTAACTAGAGGCTCAACAAATGATGGATAGAAAGACAGATAGATGATGATTGGAGGATGATGGTTCCGTGGATGAAGGGATGATTGAATCCATCCACGGGTGGAGGATGGATTATGGGTGGCTGAGCTGGCTGGCTGGTGGGCGGGTGACAGGAGAGTAGAGAGGAGAATGAAAAGGCAATGGATGGATGGATGGATGGATGGATGGATGGATGGATGGGGCGTGACCAGTGGGTGGGTGAGTGACAGGGGAACGAAGGGACAGACAGATGAGTGGTGGTTGGATGGGTAGTGAATGGGCGATGGATGGAACAGGTGGAGGGATAGATGAACAAGAGAATGAACTTGCTAATGAGTTATGGTGCGAATGAGCAAATGAATACCTAACAGGAATGAGGGCTGATGCCCCTGTAATCAATGTCCGGGATCAGCTCAATCCCTAAGGGCTTACACCCTGCACACCCTTATCTGACTCCCCAGATCTCTCGGCACCAACTCCTGACATCTCTCTCCATGGAACCAAAGATGACAGCTGAGGCTTGAGGGGAGCCAGGGCATGACAGGATGAGAGCTGTAGAGCCCCTGCGTGCAGCCACCAGATCTGCAAGCAAGCACGCTCAAGGGAAACACCTCCAAGCCTTCACAAAGCCTTCCATCCATGGGACTCCCCACCCTTGGTTCAGGACCTGCTCATATTTGAGTCTGATAGATACCTGGGTCCCAGCCTGCCTCCGGCTCCTGGGCAACTGGGTGGATCTCTTAAAACAGTGCTTCTCAAAGTGCACAAGTCACCTGGGGAGTCTCTTACAGTGCAGATTGGATGCAGCAGGCCTGGGGCTGAGCAGGGGGACCCTATGCTTATGACAGCTGTCAAGCTGGATGTGGCCACAGTCCTCAGGCCTGGCCCAGGCTCCCCTTGAGAAACCCTTGGCACTGTCTGCTCTCCTCTCAAGGCTCTACAGGGGCCCAAGGTCTAGATCCCCCTAAGACCCTCAGCTCTCCTACAAGTTGCCTGTCCTCACCTCAACAGCGAGGCCCCTACCATCCTAAGGCTTCCCCAGTGCAGTGATTCTCTTCTCGGATTCTGAGCGTAAAACGGAAATGCTATCCCGCTTCGCAAATGCTTTCCAATCAATGCCACCTATGCTTTGCATCAACTCAGGGAGTCCAGCAGGGAGAAGGCTCTCATTCCTGTTCTGTGAGTGTGGAAACTAAGGCTCAGAAAGGTGGCGTGCCTTGCCCAAAGTCAAGTCGGTGCTCCAGTGTCCGCCTCCTTTCCCCCACAGGTGCTTCCCCTTGAACAAAGATAGGAGTGAGCGGAGAGCGGCCAGTGGGGCGCCATTGGTATGTGCTCCAGCTGAGCGACGTGAATGACAAATGGGGAAATAGATCAGCTACGTGCCGAACACAGTTTGAGGGGCCAATGAGCCGCTACTGTGATCACCCCCCAATGGGAAAGCTGAGCTCCAACAACCTGTCCAAGGCTCCACAGCCAATACAGAGCAGAGCCAGGATGTGAGCCTCGGGAGCCTGGCTCCACTCTGGGCTTGGACCTGTGAAGGGCGATATTCCCTTCTTGCCTCTCACCCACTGACAGGGTCCAGTCCTCCGCCTGGTCTGCAGATTTTCCAGAGGGCACACAGGGCACACGGCAGACTAGACGGCCCCTTCCCCATCTCACTGCACCCTGGGAAGAAGAGAGCAATGGATTCCAGTACCTTCTAGCCGAAAGCCTTCCTCTTCCTCCTCACTGAGCGTTTCTCTGAAAATTTCACCCACGAGCTCCTAGAGGAAGACAAAGCAGGGACATTAAGCAAGAATTGGACAGAGTCAGGTAGGAGCCTGGTGTTGGGACGTCATGAAGGTGTGCCCAGCTGGTCACAAGGAAGCGGGGATCCTGCTCTAATTCTTCCAATGGGAATTTAGGTCAACTGAGGTGGATCCTATCACACTTGAAAAGTGAATTATCACCATGCTTTTCAGGAAGTAACTTTTTCTCAGCTCACTATAAAATACTATACCCGACCACACTTCTCCCTCAGAAAGGAAGTTCCACCCTCCACCCCGGAAAAAGACAGAGACAAGATGAGAAAATGTCTCTCATCTACACCTTGGAGTCAACTCGACTCCAGCAAGCAGACCCTGTGGGCCCCGAGAAGGGATCTCAGTTTGAACCCTTCTCCAGCAGAGGGTCCCGGGCAGGCCGTCTCCATGGGTTTACAAAGAGGGCCTGGAGTGCCCAAGGGGAGGTCTCTACTACCCTTAACATAAACCCCAACTCTTCAGCATCACATTCAGAAACCTTCATGCTTTGGCTCGGGCTGATCTTCAGACAGGCCTGCCACATCTCCCCCGTGCACACACCTGCCAGAAACCAGCCTGATCCTGGCACATGCCTTGCCTGGTGGCATCCTTGAGGATGCCTGGCGGCTTATCCCATATGGCAGAGTTGGTCCCAACCAGCCTGCTCAGGCTGTCATTCAGATGTGGTCAAGTTGGCCAGGGGACTTTGGTTGGTCCACAGGCTGGGAAATTTCTGGGATGTCGACAAAGGTACGACCTATCTCACCCCACCCCTGCAGGACGACTCTAGATACGGAAGAAGCAGGGCCGGCATTTGCCAGACTGTCTTCTGCATTTTTTGGTATTCTGCCCGTAAGAGTTCTGTGATCTAAAAAGATTGTTCTAAAGTTATGCAAGATCCCGTACTGAAGAATTTACGACGGTAATGGACACTGTGAGTATCCAAGTAGTAACTGAGGCTACGTTCCCCAATTTTCCTCCTATTTAGACCGTGGAGTTTTGTTTTACACAAGCATCACATGGGATTCGTGTTCCGAGGAACCCACTTTGGGAAATGCTCCTCTTCTGGGGGAGAGACAAGGTTTGAGAAGTTATACCGCCTTATCTCTTTAGATGCCACAACAATGCTACGGCAGCATTTCTCGAACCACAAAATGACAAGCAATAAAAAAGCCCAAACTCAGCAGCTGTCACCAACTTCTCTTTTTGAAAAAAAAAAAAATGGGGGGCGGGCAAAGAGAAAGAAAAAGAGAACGTACCCTTCTCGTTGAAAAATTAGAAGGAAAAAAAAAATCCTGCACCTCAGATCCTTAACAGAAAAACCAGGGCTTGCTTTGATTAGCCAAACAAAAATAATGCTTTGTATATCTGATCTTATCAACTGGACACAGCTGGAGCTAAGCCTCTTCTTCTCTTTTCTTTTCTTTTTTTTTTTTTTTAAAGGATCAACAGCTGACATTTTATGGATCAGGGCCGGTGTTCTCCTCTCTCTCTCCCTTCAGATCGTTCGGGGGCGTCACACACTCTTTCCTACGGGTTGTGAAAATGTGGCCACTCAGACTCCCGGGGTCCCACTGACTTCAAAACCAGGCTGCTTGATTCCTGGAGAGAGGATGGCTTCTCCCTCCTCCTCCGCCAATTATCATAATCACCGAACACTTCCCGGGCTTGTAAACTGGCTGTTTGTGTTAACGGCGCTGGAGTTGACAGGGAAGCAGGGAGCTGGTGACAGGGAAGGGACGCACTCAGGTGGCATCATTAGACGGCTGGGACGCTCCGGCAGCCAATTAGAGCCCATCTTTCATGCCAGAGGAAGACGGATGCCATCTCCCCATAAAGGAGCACTTCCTCACAGGAGCAGCTGACGGTCTTCAAGGGAGTCAACAGCCCGCGTCACGCTCGGCTCTTCTGGAAAGCGGGGGGCTCAGTGCTGACCTTGCCCCGCCACCCTGACCGCTGCAGGCAAGGCAGACAGGGCCTGCCAGACCCATACTTTTGAGCGCACGTGTCTTCTTATTGGCAGACTTGGAGGAGTTTAAGGACTCCCAACGTCACTCCCAACAAAGCAGCCGTCTGGAACCCCGATAACGATGCCTCACAGTGTGTATCACGCACTCTGAGAACTGTCTGCTGTGAGGACGAAGCTCTCTGACACAGTAAAGACACATCTCTGCATATTAAAGCAGGCTTCTGGCAAGCTCCGGGGTCGGCCTCTTCCTGCTAAACCTTACCCTGCTCTGTATAACCCTGTGAGAGCTCCTCTGCGCCACGGTCCACTGACATACTGTGCAGTTACAGAAGCTCGACACTGGCAAACGTTCATTTCATCCGCTGAGCCAGGCGGCCCGGGGCCAGTGCCGTGCAGTGTCTGTGGTCTTCAAGCTTTGAATCGCTAAGCTAGAGGCAATGCAGTGTGGAGCCAGACACAGGATCACGTCCTGGCTCCCTTGCCTCCCTCGCCCTTGGACCGGGCTGGCGTTGGCCAGCCACTGCCTTCTTGGGACCTCAGTCTGTTTCTCTGTAAAATGGGCACAGTGACGAACCACAGCAACGATAGGACAGCTGACCTTCTCGCACGTCTCCTAAGTGCCAGGCACCGTGCGAGGCACCTTATGAGTGTATCATCTCCCTCGATCTTTGCCACGGCTCCGCGCTTTCTATCTCTCAAGGAATAAACACTCATAAAAATGATCTGCAATTTGTAAACTCAGAGTTAAAACTGTTATTATTATTTTTTCTACGAAGAAAGCACCCTCAACCCTCCAGGGACATAGGAGACAGGACATAATGGTAACGACAGCCACTTGCATCATTTACCAAGTGCTCCTGGTGTATGAGGCACTGACTGACAGACTCCTCACAAGAACCTCCAGAGAATGGGGTTCCCAACAGCCCTGGATTTAAGTGAGGAGGCCCCAAGGGGCCAGGCGAGTGGCTCTGGATCATCAGCTAAGATTGGAGCCATGCCTGGCTTGGGCTTATGCAGTGGAATCAGGGCTCCTGTGGGCACGGGGACGGAGGCAGCCAAGAGTCTGGGCACTTGCCAGGGACCACGGATCACACTTAAAGAAGTGTAAGAAAAACAGGCTGGCTAGTGGCTCCGTGGGTGGTGAACAAGTACTCCTGTTTGTCCTGCGCGACTAGAAGGGCCCACGGCTCCTCCCCGCCAGGTCTGGGACTTGGCAGGGCCCTGGTCGGGAGGCCCGCCTGCGAGGTTTGGGGCCAGGCCCTCAGGACCACCCTTCAGGAAGGCGCTCAGACCCCTCGACGGCCGCGAGCCCCGCTGGGAGCCCCAGTGCAGCAGGTGCAAGGCACAGTACTGGAATGGGTCAGACCCTGGTTCAAATCCCAGCTCTGCTTCACACAAGATGCATCATTTGGGTGAGGGAACTTTCTCGGCCTCCCCACGTGTACACAGGGATGATAGCCTCATGATGCCTCAGGGCGGGTTGTGAGGGTTAAGTAAGCCACGGCAGGTAAAGTGTTTCACGTGCAGGTAAAGTGTTTCACGTTACACCGGATACGATTGAGGCTCATGAGACAGGTAGTTACTGTTTCCTACTTCTTCTTCTACTCTGATGTCAAATGGCTACCAGAACTTTGCTCAGAGAAGCTCAAAGTCTCACCAGACCCAACGTGCCCTCAAAGACACTGGGAAACACCCTCCTACCCTGCATAATGTTTTTAACGCTTCGCATTTAATCCTCAGGGCAATCCTTTGAGCTAATACCATTATTGTCCCCACTTCGCAGGTGAGAAAACTGAGGCACAGAGAGGTTAAGTGACTTGCCTAAGGTCACACAGCTAGTCAGTGTCAGAGCCGGGATGGAAGGCAGGCTGCCTGGCTCCAGAGCCCACACCCTTCACTGCCCCCCCGTAAGAAGCCCCAGTATGGGGCTTGGGATGCAGTGATTTCCCTTCACTGCTGCTTTGTCTACTCAGCCATCATTCTGGCCCCTGGTCCCAGGCCCTTTCTCCTCTGACCCTCAGGACAGTCGGCCTCAGACGAGGCTCTAAGTTCTGATCAAAGGCCTCTCTGGACCCCCAGGCCTCCTGTCGCACCTAGCCTGATGCCAGGCTGCCCCCTGCTCAGCGGTCAGGCTTGGTGGCCTTTCAGGCCACAGGACCCAGAGCCCCCTCCCCCTCCCACGTCCCAGCACCGCTGTTCCTCTGCCCCACGCCGGGCCCCAGGAAGAGAGGCCAGCTCCTCCGGGCGCTAAGTGCAGCCAACACCAACCCAGAGTCCAGAATCGCAGGCATGAGGCCTTATAAGGCCTCCGGGGACGGGAAACCACATCAAAGCAGGGCTTGGGAGCGGGCTGGAGTTCGGTTAGGGTTTTTCCTCTTTGTCTTTGAGACTCATACTCCTGAGCTTAATATCTTCCCCCACCGCCTGCCCCGGCAGTCCTTTGCCAATCTTTCTGTTCTCTAAGAGCTAACAGATGTTGGTGCCACGGGTTTCAAAGAAAACTCCTGGTGCCCACAGAACACGGCACAACTTATAGATTCCAAGAATGCACAGGGTTGGGACGTGCCAGGGGAAGAGAAGGGTGGGGGGCACGACCCAGCCACCCAGTAACCCTTAGATCCAAAGTCCGCCCTGGAGCTGCCCCAGGAAATTTCTGGCAAGCTGCCTCTTCCCAGCACACCGTACAGACGCAGGCCGGCCAGGCGTGCCTGGGGAACCGGCGCCGCCGCGGGCAGGCAGGCCGTCCAGGGCAGGGATGCTCTGTCCCCGGAACCCGGCCGAACCTGGGAGCCCGGGCCCCTGCCGGCCCACCCTCAGCAGCTGAGTGGCCGCAGACGCCTTGCTTAACCACTCCGGCTCCCACTTTGCTCTTCTGTAAAATGGGGATTTAGATGTAAAGAAAGTCAACGAGAAAAGGGAGACAAAATACACATAGCGGGATACGCTACACATGAGCTTTTCTTCTCCTTCTGTAGTGCCCTTCTTTTGCCACGTGCTTGGAACATCCTTACATTTTATTCCTGCAAAAACCTAACGTCCAGTGGTTCAACGCCCCAGGGTCCACCCCCGGATGACATTCTCATGAGAGCAGCAAGGAGGCACGTTTAAGTTCAGTAGTGTTAAGGGTATAACGCACCTGTACATCTAAGAAAATACCAGACCAAACGTCCACGTATCCCCATGGTTACCCCCAGGAGGGAGGGACAAGAGAGATGGAGAGTGAGAAACTTCAACTTTCTCAGAAGCAGTCTAATTTTTGAGATGAGTATATTCAGGTATCACTTGCACCACTAAAATCTAATTTAATAAAACCCCACACAATAACCCACTTTACAAGAAGGACTTGGGGCTCAGCCAGGAAATTAAGGGACTGGTCCAAGGTCACTTAAGGAGAGAAAGTGGCAGAGCTGGGGTTAGAACCCTCCCGGCCCCGGGCCCCTTGTCTCTAGAATGGGGTAGGGGTGGGGGGTGCCGGATGATGCTCATGGTCCCCTTGAGAAGAGATCTTCTGGGGCTCCAGTCCCCCTACCCAGCAGGAATCAGGAGTGGAAGGAAAGTCATGGCCATCCACTTTCGGGGCCTCAATGTCCCCATCTCCAACGTGCACTTTAACCTGTGGACCTTTGTTACTTCTGTCCCTGAGAGTCACTCTACCCACCAGAATGGCAGGTCAAAACTTGGGGGAATTCCCCACTCCACCCCAACCTACGCAACGTGCAACCCAGGGCTGAAAGGTAACCACTGGTGAAGGGCCGGGGGTGGGAAGGTTCCTGGGGCCCGGCTCCAGTGACAGGCCAGGAGGGACTGGGGGTTCCCTCCTCCCCGAGGATGGGAGGGAAACAGACTTATTCCTCCTTCCAGAAAGACACAGCACCTCTTCTCAAACAAATGACATGTGGGGCAGAGCCCTCCGACATTCCCCTGAGGACAATGCAGCCTCCCATGGCCATGTAGCCCCCACTGGGGGCTCCAGGCTCCGCCTGCCCAGCACCTGTCCCCCAGCTAAGCGAACTCAGAGCCCTCCCCCTGGGGATGCTTCTCACAGCGGCTGGCAGGAAAGAAGTCTTCTCTGGTGCCAAGGCTGTGTATAATCTCATCTCCAGCTGCTTGCGACAGCGTACCCCAGAAGCGAACTCACAAAGGGACAGAGAGAGAGACCAGTGCCCAGGGGAGGGCACTTGGTCCAAGGCCCTAGGCCAAGTCGTTTCTAGAAGTCAGCTCCCCAAGCGCAGGCAACTGGGTCTAGAACAGTGCCTGATATATAGTAAACAGCAAGTATCTGTGGGATGAACCTTGGGGCCAGATACACCCTCGCCTGTGCTTCCTGGGGGAGGGGACAGTTACAGAAGCCACTGAGCTGCCCTTGTCGCTTACGGCAATTCACGGTGGGCTTCTGCTGCTTTGCCATTGAAAGCTCTGACCCCCGGAGCCTTCAGAACCACATTACAGCCCCCCTAAAATCAGAGCCCAAGATCCCGGCCAAGCTCGGAGGCCAGAGGGAGGAAGCTGCCGCCACCTGCTAAGCAGGGGGGCACCTCCACGCGTACCCCCAGCTGGAGAAGGGCGGGGAGGCTGAGCAGAAGTGGCCTGCCTCAATTCCCAGAGCTGGCCTGCATGTCTGGCCTACAAGGACCAGGCCTTCAAGACTCCGAAGATGTGCAGCGGTAATTAAAATTCCTTGGATTTCTCCCCGACTGTTTTTATCTGCTCAAGATATAATCCCTCTGTTCCCATTGGCACATCCCAGCCTCTGCCCCCCACATCCCAGGGACTCCAGCCTGAGCCGGCTTTCTGGACTTGAGGGAACACTTATCAGGAAGGTGGACGGTGGTGGGCAGGGGCTGGGATGGCAGAGCCGAGCAGGAAGGACTTCCAACCCGGGGCCTGGCCCTGGGGCCACCACATCCCTACTTCCTCCGAGCCTCAGGCCCTAGACGCTACAGGGTGCAAATAACCTCCGAAGATGGCTTTGCCCAGTCCCGTGTCCTGGAGACACAGCTGGCCATAGGCGGCAACGGGCCAGCAAGGTCCACTTCCTGGGCTGTCACCCCAGCAAGCTGCCAGCCTCCACCTGCCGTCATCCCAAATGCCCCCGGAACTGGGTCCCACCTGGGCGACCAAGAGTACTTCATGTTTTCCTTTAAATTGGCCCTCTCTCTCTCTCTCTCTCTTTAAAACCTAGTCTTACCAATAAGATCCGTGAAATCGTGGGTGTGATCTCCGAGTTATGGTAGGGGTCGTCAAAAATAGAATCCACGTGAAACAAATGCAGAACCATGAAAATACAAGCCGTCTGCCGACCTGTCTCAAGCCCCATCCCCCCAGCAGAACGCAGATCACACCTGGGGAACTACAAGGTTTCAAGAGCCCAGAGCTGAAGTCCTCTGCCCCCTCCCCCACCCCCAGTGATCAGGCTGGTTCCCTGGACAGGTGGGAGGGGGTGGGGGAGGGGGGGAAGAGACACCACATAAGACAAGCACCAGACGAGGACAGAAGCAGGAATGCTCTCACGGCCCAGCGGCCGCTCCTCCCGCCCGGGACAGGCCCTCCTCTAGAGCGGGTGTCCGGGGACCATGAATCCTAGGCACAGATTAAAATAACTGATGCCAAGAGAAGACAGCAGAGCTTGGCATTACCCAGGACCTGCCTTGCTCTCCAGTCTTTGGGACTTCAGAGCTCTCAGGAGGAGGTGACCCAACGCGAGGCAGACTGTCCGGGGCTGGGCGGGACGTGGGGCCTCAAGGGTCTGCTGTTGGTGTGACGGGAATTTTCCTACTAGATGGCAGTTCAAAGGAGTTTCTACAGTGGAAACCAGGATCCGATGGGCTTGTCAGGGCGTGGGAGTAACTGAGGTCAGGAACATAAAGGACTCAATGATAATAATTACCAGCATTTCTTTCGCAAGCGCCTGACGTGTGCCAAGAGGTCTGCTCTGCCAGCACATCAGGGGCCTCGCTAACCGCTCCCAACAGCCCTGAGAGCCGGGTGCCATTGTTACCCCCTGCGGCCAGGAGGTTGGAGAAGTCAAGTGACTCACAGGAGGGTCCGACTTGAGCCCTGGCCCCTCTGCTTTATACCGTGTGACCTCATACAAACGATTTCCCCGTCAGTGCCTCGGTTTCTCCATCTCAACAGGGAAGTGACAGCAGCCGCCCAGCAGGACCACTTAGAAGGGGAGAGGAGACTGCGTGTGTGAAGGGCCCGGCACACCCACCGGGTGGCCAGCGTGCCATCACGCAGCTGTTCCCTCTCTGCTCTCAGGGGCCCCTGTCCTTCACTCCCCACCCTCCCATCCTCTTGTCTACCCCCCGCCGCCTTCAGGGAGGCCCCACAGCTGATCAAAGCCGGACCCGGGAGCACCTCAGCCACCCACGGGCCTCCAGCTCCAGCTGGCGGCTGACACTCAGCGCTTCTCAGTCTCTGCCTCCCTCCGCCCCCCGCCCGGCCCACGGCCAGCCACGCTGCTGACCCTGCTACGCCACGGAGCTGCCCGCCACTGGCCTGCCACACGGCCGGCCTGCCACACCACGCAGCCGAGCGCTGATAACAGGAGAGGCCGAGGGGGCTGTGGGGCGCCTCGGATCGCTGAGCAGCTGGGGCACTCTCTGCCAGCGGCTCCTGGCCCTGGGACAGGGCCCGGGTCTGCTGCCAGGGGCCAGCGGGTGCACCCTGCTGAGCAGGGTGGCCGCGAGCCAGGCTGCTGGTGACTGACAGCACTGTCATCTGTCGCCCGGAGAGCGGCGCCCCCATAGACGGGGGGTCACCTTGTTGCGGGAAAGGATGTGCACCCCGCCCGGGGCAGAGGTTGGCCCGGCCAGGAGCCCTGTGTGGCCTGGGGACCTGGGGAAGCGTGTTTCTCTCAGCCTCAGGAGTGAGGGGCTTTGGCTTCTCGTTTCTCCTCTCTTGGACACGTGCACACGCATGGACACACTCAGGCCACCCCGTCTGCCCTAAAGCTCTTGCAGAAGCTGTCGTTCTGCCCCTCCGATGTCTGCCCCTGCCAGGCCTCCCTCTCCTGCCACAGCCCTGCTCCCAGGGCCTCTCCCCAGGCCCCTCACAGGCTGGACCCCACCTTGGGGTCTCCCGACCCCTGTCTGGGCTGTTTCTGCAGCCTGGGGAGCCCTCTACCCTCAACTGCTGACTGCCCGCTCGTGAAGTCCTGTCCCCGGGGCCCCAACCAGCATGACTGCTGACCCCCAACCGCCCCCCCATGTCGCTCTTGGGCAGAATCAAGGGTCGCACGTCTGGTCTCCCCGAGGACTCAGTTCATTTGGAATCTTAACTGTTCATGTGCCACCAGATCTGTGCCTGTCAGTCTCCAAGTCCGTACCTATAAAATGGGCCTATGACACAGACGTGCCTTGAATGTCCCATAAGAAGGTGGTCATGGAAGAAAGGAAGGGTTAGCGGCACTGCTCGGGAACCCAGGCTCCCAGGGTCCCAGGCGCCGGCCGGTGGGAGAGCAGGTGAGGACCGCCGAGGGGCCAATCCTGTTGTGCTCCGAAACGAAAGAGGCATATTCTCCAGAACACTTCTGGAAGGACATGCTATGCTTTGCATAGGTAAACAGTGGCTACCCTTGGGGAGCAGGCATGGGCAGCCGGGGAGCCGTCCCCTTCAGTTGCCCAGCTTTCTGGACTCTCTGGGTTTGTCCTGTCTCTCCCCCGCTCCCGTCCCCTCCCCTCCTCTTTCTCTCTTTTTTAACCAAGAACGCGCAATAGTCTTATACTCAAAAGACACTGAGCTTTCTAAAGCTGTTGCGCTAAAGGGAACGATGTGGCTTCACCGCCCACGCCACACTCACCAAGCTGTTCCACAGGCATCTCCGACTTCACGCATCCAAACTGACTCCCGCCGGCCTCCCTGATTTCCTCCCTGCACCCAACCAGGGCATCACCCTCCTTCCTGTTCCTCAGGCCAGCAGCGCAGGGGTCAGCCTGCCGCTGCCCTTTCAACCCTTCCGCCAAGTCCCTACAACATCCTGCCGGCTCTGCCTGCAAAACGTACCTCGAACCCAACGCGCCCTCACCTCCTCCACACCTAAGGTGCACGCCAAGCCAGGGAGAGAGGTCATCCTCTCTCACTGGGACGATGGCCACCATTTCTTAGTCTCTGCCCTTCCCCCTCCATTCTCCAAAGTCCTCCTAATGCCCTACAAAGCCTCACCCAGCCTGTCTACCCCATCATCTACCTGACCTGCTGTTACTCCCTTTCATGCATTCTGCCCCAGCCACCCTTACCTCCTTGCTGTAGACCTGTCGGGCACACTCCCACCTCAGGACCTTTGTACATGCCGTTCCCACCGCCTGAAACTCTATTCCCACATATCCTCTCCTCCTCCCCTCCTTCAGGTTTTGGCTCACCTCATCACCTGGGTGAGGTCTCCCAAACCCCTCTATTTAGATGGCAGCCCCCACCCCACCCCCTGCCGCCTTCCCTCACCCCTTCTCTGCCTTAGTTTCCTCTGGGGCACTTATCACCATCTGGCATACCAAGTACTGCCCGACAGAGGAGGCGCTCCACGAATACGTGTCAAACAACTAAATGCGGTTCTAAGTTTAGGGACCCAGAAAAACATTCCCCACATTTTCCTGAGAGAGGCAAACAGTCGCCACAGAGCGGAGAGAATACGATCGCATCCACGAACATTATCCGCATGCGTTTTCCACGCACAGCGGTCACACAGGCGCATTTGGAAAGAGCGGCAGCAAATGGTCCCAGAGGTTGGGCCTGGGCGCCGGATGCAACATTGTCCAATTGCTTGCTGTGAACGTGCACGACTACTTCTACAATCAGAAATGACGGGAAGCGTTTTGAAGAAGACACACGCAAGCAAACGGAACTGGGGGCCCACGGCGGTTCAAGAAGGATTCGCAAACAGAAGTCTGCCGCCAGGTGGTGTGGTCTGAAACTTTCCAGTGAAATGGGTGGTTTCCAGATCCCATCTGGGAGGGAAGGAGGAGTACCAGGCTTCTCTGCACCCCAGATCCCACGGCCCCCTCCCACGGCCCCACCACGTGCACAGCCCACGAAGAGAACCCTCCGGGAACCCGACTGTTTCCCAATGCTCTTGGCTGTGGGTGCGTAGGAAGCCGGGGGCGCTGGCCAGACCCTTCTTTGTGGTCATGTAATGCAGACAGGCTTTGATTCCAGAAATGGCAAGAGGCCAGCTGAGCATATAAAACTGGGCTGTCGCTGGGAGCGGGGGAGGGCAGCTCTCTCTCTCCCGACCCCGATGGCTGCACATCAAATTCTACTATTTCCATTCTCAGGCAAGCCAAATCTTTTTTTTTTTTTTAAGGTGGGGAGGGGTTGTAGGAATCCGAAAGGTGGCTGTCTGCTCCTACGGGTCATACCAGGGACCCCTGCCGCCACAGTGGTCCCGCCGGAAGCCCAGGGAAGCCTAGGAGGTGCTAAGCCTTGGCTGGCATCCAAGTTCTAAGGACGCACTTCGACCTGGGGACAAGAGGGCATTCACAGCAGTGACTGTGTCCATCGCACCTTGTCCCACTGCAGTCCCCGGGTCGTCTGACTCACCCTGTACCCTAAGAGGTCAAAGAAGGAGCGCTCACCCCCTTATAGACGAGAAGGCTTTTAGGCTGTGAAAGGGGAGGCAGGAACACGCAGTACAGTCGGGAGGAACCTAGACCCCAGAGAGGAAGGCCAGGGCTCCTGACACACGACATCTGGCGTGTTCCTGGACGCAGAGGAAGAGTGGCCTGAAGACGTGTACAGGCAGCCCCTCAGACCGCAGGCATCCGGGCCACACCCGAGCCCTCGTGCAGGGGTTCTGACCTGAGGGAAGGTCCAGACCCCCTGAAGACTGGCCCCCCAGGAAAATGCCACACAAACAAAACTGCACGCTGAACCTTTCTGCGAATGTTTCAGGTTAAGAACCTCTCGGAGGACACATGGGGAAACTCAGGCCTCAAAAGGAGATAGCGCTTGCCCCCAGTCGCAAAGCGTGGCACAGCCACAATCAGGATCCAGAACACTCAAAGTGGGCCGCAAGAGCCAACAAAAGTCAGTCGCCCCCACAGGGGCCAGAAATAAAAAGCAGAGCCCCTCCACTCCGCCAGAAGGCAGGGAGCGGGTGCCCCGGGTCAGCAAGTGCAGACTCAGACCAGTGTCTCCACAGGCAGGGTTCTATGGCTCGTGCAGTTTAGGGAGGATCCCAGGTTCCTCACTGCGGGATTTCTCAAACATCGCAGCCGATTCGCATCGGGAGCCCCTTGAAGTGCTCGCAGTGCACAGGTTTCTCCAACTTCTCGAGACACTTTGACTATGGCCCCTATTTCGATCCCTTGCCATTTCCGCATGCTACCCACACCCACCTTCAGGAAGCTTTCCCCACCAGCGGCCCACACCTGAGAGGCGTCTTCAGAGGACTTCAGAGAACTGACCCCCTCCCCCCGCCGCAATCCCGCCTGCCGCCAGGTGGCCCTGAGCCCTGCTTCCTCACCTCCAGTGCAGGCCAACTCTGAGCCAGAAGTTACCTTCCAGAGCTCCTTGCAGGTTAAGGCTCAGACCAAGATTTTTCCTGAAATTGCACATAGCTTGCCTTCCCTTTGCCGTGCTTTCTCCCCTTCCTTCCTGATCTGCCCTGGGAGAACATCCTTCATGAATCACTTGCACATGATCCTTGTCTCAGGCTCTGCTTCTGTGGTACCTGATGGCTCTTCACTGAACTACCAGTTGATTGCAGGAATCTGGACACGTTTGGTGAATTCACAGGGAGCAGACAGGCCGACCAGCAGGTTGGTTAGTCTCAGACAAAGGGATCACCCCACAGCCAGTCCAGCAACATGAGGAGCCAGGCATCCCATGCTGGGACTCAGGTCTCACTGGCAGACAGAAACAGACATTTTCTCCCACCCACCACTCACCCCACCCCCATTTCAATATACGCCTCTCTCCATCTCTGGGGCCTAACTCAAGTACAGGGAGCCCTTCCTGAGCACTTCATCCTCCAGGGACTTCTCTCACTGAACGTCCATAGCTCTTGGGGCTGGATTCACAGATGTACCTTCAGGAGAAATCCAAGGCTGAAGGAAAGCTTTTTATCCCTCTCTTTGTCTCCGTAGTGAGCACCTGTGATTTGGACAAACAACTCCCCGCCCCATCCCCCCAACATCCATTTCTCCTTCTTCTGGTAACACCTTGATTTTCCCTGGAGAGCCACCCCTCCACAGACTTGCCAGACTTCACAAATAAAAACACGGGACACTCAAATCTGAATCTCAGATGCACTCATGCAGCATTTGGGATATACTTATGGAAAAAAATGGTGTTTATCTGAAATTCATAAAACTAGCTGTTCTATATGTTACCTAGAAATCCTAGCCCTCCACCACTTTCGCTCATGAGGTATGGACAGGGTTGATTTGTCCCCCTAACCAGAAGGGTGGGCACATGTTCCAGGCCCGATCAGTGAGAACTCTGCACATCCCTGGTCACAGCGATTGGTCAAGGCCAGACACATGACCTGAGCTTGGGTCAAAGAGATGCTTCTCTTTGACAGCTTCTCTTTTTCTGCTGACATTAATGAGATGTGAGGGTGGGAATCTGACCCTGAAGAAAACATTTTACCTCTTTACAGAGAGCTTCTGTCTAAGAAAAAAGCCAACACAAAAGAAAACAGAACCAGGAGGTGAAATAATGGAAAATGGGTCCTGACAACACTGAGTGCCTGGATCAAACTATGCCTGAAGCTAGTCCTCTCCCTCGACTTTTCAATTGCATGAACCACTAAATCACCCCTTTTTACTTAGACCAGTTTGAGCTTGTTTTCCGTCACAGGCCCCTGAATGAGTGCTGCTCAATCCGGCCTCCTCTGACGCCATCCACCAACCCTGGCACGATGCTGTGTGGAGTCACGCTCAGCAAATATTTCAGTTGCTTGTGTCTCTAACTTTACACTTCACTGTGGCAGGTGGCATGGGATTATGGGAAAGCCTGGGCTTTCAAGTCAGACAGGCCCTGATCCCATCCCAGCTCTGTCCCATTCCAGGGCCTTGCCCTACTTCCTCGAGCCTCTGGGACCCTCAGTTTCCTCATCTGTAAAACGAGGATACTAGTAACTGTATCTGTGTCCATAGCCACACAATTTTCTGCCCAAACCAGGTCACTTTTGAGAGTGAATGGGGGAGCTATTAATAACCAGGCCAGGACAACAGGAGTGACTAGGTGTGTCATGGGTAAATGGGCCGGCAGTAGCCCTACCTACAACTGACCTTGCCCACCAGCACCCACCCCCGTGGTCAATGCCTTCCACCCTGTCTCCCCATCACTGCCCTCTGCCCAGGCCACTCCCACTATTCTCTCCTCCTAGCTGCCACCTCGGTCCTTCTCTTCCAGCTCAGCTTTAAGGTTCCCTCCTGGAGAAGCCAGCCCAGGACCCCCCAGACTCGGCATGGCCCCCCACTCTGTGTCCCCCCCCACCACCTGGGATGCCCTCATTGCAGCCCTCGGCGCTCTGTACGACTACTTGTGGATCGCCAGTCTCCCCACATGGCTAGACAAGCGCATGGAGGACAGGGACCCCACATTTCTTCACTACTGAAGGCCCTACTGACCTGGCACAGTGCCTGGAAGGCGTAAAACATAAGCCAAAAAAGTAAACAGCTAACTCTCCTTTTGCCTCCTGTCTGCAGGTCTCATGTTTCTTCCGTGTGTCGACGGGACCGTCGTGGGTGAGATGGCAAGCAGGGATGAACGGGGCTATGAATCACGGAGCGGGGAGGGCATGGGGCAGGGGTGGGACCCGCCCCCTGGCAGGCCAGGACACACTGATAATGTTCTCAGAGCCGAACGCTCTGGGGACCGCAGCCCTGGGAGGCCCCGCCCAGCCCAGCGGCCCGCAGGCGGTGACGGCGGCAATGTGCTGGCCCTACGACAGTTTTCATTGATCAGGGGCCAGTGTGGACTGGACCTGGGCCGGCTGCCTGTTCCAGAATCCAGCCCTGGCTCCTGCTCAAAACACAGGCCCGGCGTCTCCCTGCAGCCTCAGCCAGCTGTCCTCGGCGGCGGCCAAGTCGCTGCCCAGAATGCAAATTGGGCAGGTGCAAAGGGCCTCTCCAACCCGAAACTGAGGCCATGACATCCCACACACAGCCCGGGTTGTTCTACTCATGAGCAGACAGCGTCCCCTTGGGTTGCCGGGCCCCCGCCCACACAGCTCTCCCGGCCTACCCCAGGGCGGCCTCGCCCGCCTCATTTCTTGGTTCGGCCAGGCTCCTAGGCTGAGGTCAGCTACCTGGAAAATGTTTTGCCGACTAGCTCCTTGGCTCACACCCTAATCCGGATGGCACACTACTTCTTTATTTCCACGGGATCCCTCCCCTGCTCTGCAGCCTTCAATGGCTCCCTCTTTCCAACCAACTCAGATCCCTGTTGTTTTGCCCTACTTTCCCAGTCCTGCTCACCGGGACACAAACGGTTATGGCAGGAAAAAAAACCGCTGGCCTGGGAACGTCATATTCTGCCTCAGTTTCCTCATTTGTATAAAGAGAGGAGTCAAGAGGATGTCTCCAAGGGCTTTCCTGCTACAGCAGGACATGATTCCATGGCCTCATGGTAGGGTCAATTCAGCGAGGCCCGGACCTCCATCCTTCCTCTGCTCTTTTTAGGCCACTTCATAGGACTGTCACCACTCGCAAAGCCACCAGTCAGGTCAGTCTCTCAGGACTGTCTGTCTCAGGAGCAAAGGAAAGATTTATGAGATTTGAACATGTCCCTCAATCAGATTCTGGATCAGTCTCACAGGTCAGTCTCTCAGCCCCAACACCCTGCTCCAGGAGTGCTGCGGTGACCCCAGACAAAAAGTGAGGCGTGGCTCGAAGACTGAGAAACAGCAGACACATACCTGCATGAAACACCCCAGGAAGGACCCCAGCAGCCTCAGCTTGACAACGTGCATCTCCAAAAATAATGAATAGCAGGCTAATTTTACAACAGGTTGAGTCCTAATGGCCGTGAGCTCATAACTGTACCACAAGGAGCCTGAAGCATCGCTGAGTGGGGTGGGGCCCAGCTTCTGCCCCAGACCACCTGGTTCTGTCACCTTCCAGCTGTTAACTCCTCTGTGCCTCAGTTTCCTCCTTTGTATTGCAGGGAAATGATATTATCAACCTCCTGGAGTTGCTGTGATGATTAAAGCAATATTTGCAAAGCACTTAGTGCCTGGCTTATCAGAAGCCCCACATAAATGTTTGCTTAATAAATAAAAATAAGCACAGAAGGATTGATATGGGAGACGAAGTTGAGCCCAAGAGTCCTGGAAAGGACTGGGCCTCTTCCGAGGCCACACCGGACCTCTCATGCCAAAGGCGGATATTCCACTGGGCCAGTGGAATGAGCTGGGAGTGCTGGCCACACGGGACTTCCATACGGAGCATGCTGGACCTCAGAAACACAAACCCAAACAAAAACAAAACCCCCTGAGTTTCTTGTAGGCAGCACATAATCCGGTTATTTTCTTAAATCCATTTAGCCACTCTGGGTCTTTTGATTGGGGAATTTAATCCATTTGCCTTTAATTCTTGACAGGGAAGGATTCGCTAGTGCCATTTTTTTCATTGTCGTCTGTTAATTCTTATAGTTCTTCTGTCCATCTTTCCCCCTCTTGCTGTCTTCCTCTGTGTTTTGTGATTTTTTTTGGACTGACGTGCTTTGATTTCTTTCTGTTTCTCTTTTGTGCCATTTTAAAATTTTCTCTGTGATTGCCATGGGGCTTACATAAAGTATCTCATAGTCCTAACAGTGTAGTTTGAGCTGCTAACAGCTTGAGTTCAATTTCATGAAGAAATTCAACACCTACTTCTCCCTCCCAGCCAAACTTTAGGTGACTGTTGTCACAATTTACATCTATTTACACAAATTACACCTATTTACATCCATTGTCTATCTATTAACACATTTTTATAGCTATTTTTCATATTTTTGTGTTATAACTTTCATAGAATTCAAAATGATTTACCCACTGCCATTACAGTATTCTGTATTTGTACATTTTTACTAAGGAGTTTTATACTTTCTTATGCTATTGCATTGCTATTGAATGCAACTTGAAGAACTCCTCTTCGCGTTCCTATAAGGCGGTCTGGTGTCCCCCCGATCCCAGCTATTGTTTGTTTGGGAAAGACTTTATCTCTCTTTCATTTCTAAAGGACAATTTTGCTGGGTATAGTAATCTTGGTTGGCAGTTTTCTTTTCTGAGCACTTTATTTTATTTTTTTTCTTCTTTTTTTAGAGAGAGAGAGCATGTGTGAGTAGGGGAAAGGGGCAGAAGAAGAGAGAGAGAGAATCTTAAGCAGGCTCTATGCTCAGCGCAGAGCCCAACGTGGGGCTAGATCCCATGACCCGGGATCATGACCTGAAGAGTCCAACGCTCAACTAACCGAGCCACCCAGGCACCCCATCTTCTTTGAGCATTTTAAATATATGAGGATACTGAAGATATATTAGCACTCCCATTTTCACTGCAACACTATGCACAATAGCCAACATATAGAAACAACCTAAATTTCCATCAAGAAATGAATGGATAAAGAAAACATAGTATACACATACAATAGAATATTATTCAGCCTTAAAAAGGAAGGAAATTCTGCAATATCCAGCAACATGGATGAATCTCGAGGACATGATGCTATATGAAATAAGCCAGTTACAGAAGGACAAATACTGCATGATTCCCCTTAAGTGAGGTATCTAAAATGGGCAAATTCATGGACTCGAAGAGCAGAATGGTGGTTGCCAGGGACTGGGGGAAAAAGTTATAGGAAGCTGCCATTCAACTGGCATAAAGTGTCAGTTAAGTCAGTGAATTAGCCTACAGATCTGTTGTACAACATTGGATCGATAGTCAACAATATTGTATTGTATGCTTGAAATTTTGTTAAGGCAGGGGGCGGGGAGGGACGGTGCCTGGGTGGCTCAGTCAGGTAAGCGTCTGACTTCGGCTCAGGTCATGATCTCACGATTCGTGGGTTCGAGCCCCATGTCGGGCTCTGTGCTGACAGCTCAGAGCTGGAGCCTGCTTCGGATCCTGTGTCTCTCTCTCTCTCTGCCCCTACCACTTATGCTCTGTCTCTCTCTCTCTCTAAACTAAATAAACGTTTAAAAAATTTTTTTTAATTTGTTAAGAAGGTATACCTTATATTAACTGTTCTTACCACAATAAAATAAAAATAAAAAAAAAAATTTTAAGTTTAAATAAGTAAGAAAACCTAAGAGGACGACATAGGCTTAAAAAGCTCTATGATGCCACAAGTGAAGTTTAACACTTAAAAAAGATGTCAAGAGGGGTGCCTGCGTGGTTCAGTTGGTTGAGCATCCAACTCTTGATTTGGGCTCAGGCAATGACCTCAGGGTTGCAGGATCAAGACCCGCGTCGAGCTCCATGCTGAACAGAGATTCGCCCCCCTCTTTCCGTCTCTGCCCCTCTCCCCCACTTGTGCTCTCTCTCTCTCTCTCTCTCTCTTTCTCTAATAAAAAAAAAGTCAAGAAAGTTGATTAGTTGTTCTATCTGGCTAATTGTTTCAAGGGAATTCATTTCCATATTCTCTATACTTTTGTATACGATGGAAATTTTCTACAGTAAGTACTTTTCTAAGTAGTGGGGGGAGGGGGGAAGGCAGCTTAGCTGGAAGAACAAGAGCTTGACTTTGAATCATCTTGGCAAAAGCCGCCAGACCCAAGACTCACCAGGAATAAGCTAGTCAACAATCAAGATCCTGTGATGTCAGGTTCTGGGAAATGCTAGATTTCACCACAATGAGATCACAACGTAACAGGAGAACACCAAACATTGTGCGGCACCATGGGCCAGACACCATCCGAAGCACTTTGCGTTTATGAGCTCCTTTCATGGTGACAACAACTACGAGGCAGACGTTGGTATTGTCCCCGTTCTACAGATGAGGAAACTGAGGCACAAAGCAGTTAAGAAATGTGACCAAGTGGCTAAGAAATGGCAGCGCTGGGATTCAAACCCAAGCCACCTGGTGCCCCAGGCTGTGCGGGATCTAACCACCAGGCTGGACTGCCACTTCCTTTCGGCCCAGAGCAGATCACAGTCCAGAAGAGTCAGATAAGGTACCAAGAAACACAGGTTAAAGTTACAGTACCACCACAGCTTTGGAAGGAGTTGAATGGTATGTGCACTGATAAGTTGATAACCAATGTATCTGCTGTTAGGGGATCTGGCCTGCCATTCTAAAGTTGTATTCTCTGTCCCACTTGTTTATGGGAATTCAACTTGAAATCAGCATTTAAAGCTTTAAGAAAAATCGGTTTCTCTATTATGGAAGTTGAATGAACTGAGCAGTGAAACTACAAAGAGGTGTAGGTGGTCCTCTCCGTGTGCGGAAGTTACCAGGACGTTCTGGAATCCCATTAGCAGCAGGGCACCGACCCGTCACCCACACCAGGATGCTTCACTCATGACCCGCCTGAGCCGGCCACCCCTGTCATGAGGAGCTCTGCTCTACGGGACCCTGAGAAACTCCCTTCACTGACTAGCTTTGGCTAGTCAGACGATACGTCCCAGGTTCAGGAGCAGAGAGAATTCCAGAGGCGGGGCACGTCCCTCAAAGATCCTCAGGTTCCTTCAGATCCATGAAGGATAAATGCAAACCACAGGACAATTTTTCCATAAATCACTGGTTCAGACTGGAAGCCAGAGGACAAAGGTTACCTTGTTATCCAACATGGTACTCTCCCCCCCTCTAAGTAATACAACGTTAGGTTGCATTACTACAAGTATTGCATCTATATCACGGGAGGTGATGATTCCGGCATCACTGGAACAGGGTATCTAGTTTTCCTACCTGGAAAACGAAGTTGCATTCATAAAGAAGACGTGACTACACTAGCCTTGCTATTCAAAGAGTGGGCTGAGGGCCAGCAGTCTCCACACAGTCTGGGAAGTTGTCAGGCAGAGTCTCGGGCCTCGCCTGACCTACTAAATCAGAATCTGCACGCTTACATGAAACCCACGTAATTCATATACGCATTCAAGTTTGGGAAGGCTTGGTCTGGGGACGACCAGAAAGATGACTGCATAATTAGAGCCGATATTTATTTACTCAGCAAGCCCTGTATGAAGTACTTTATATGCATAAACTCATTTACCACAGCCAAGAAGTCTAAGGTAAGGACTCTGACTATTTTATATGAAGATAAAATCTCGCAGACTGTGAGACGTAGACTCAGACTCAGAGATGCTAAGTAACTTACTCCAGGGCACACAGCTTCAGAGCAGTAAAACTGTTAACACAATGGGAGAGGTTAAGAACTCAAGGAGCAGCTGAGGGCTCTAGACGACCTGTGAGAGATGGTGGGAGAGGCCAGCTTCCTGCCTTCCCACCCTTCAGCAGATGAAGAAAGCCAATTCTGGGTGTCTCCTGAAGGCACAGCAGGACTCACAGCCGGGAGGGCCGAGAGTCTCTATCCTTCCGGGAGCTGAAGCCTTCCAACAAAGGAAGAGGCGACTCAGGATAATGAGCTCCCTGTCACAGGAGGTAGTCAAGCGGAGGCTGGGTGGCCTTCTGTACGGGATGTACTGGAGAGGATTCCTACTTTATGAAGGAGTCAGGCTTGACAGGTGGGACTTTCCTCTTTAATGCCAGGGTTCTAGGCAGACCAGAATGTCCCCCTTTCCCACCAAGGGCTGGGTGTAGATAACAGTGGCCCCTGGGAGACTGAGAAGTCTCTGGCTTTAAGAGTCTGAACAGAGGATACGGCCTATTTTCAACCCTCCGGCCCAAAGATCTCCATCCTGGATCTGACGTGTGGCATGGGTGGTCCTCAGAGACTAAGCAGAACTAACTGACCCCTGGCTGGGGATGGGTGGGGAGGCGGGCAGACACCCCTCACTCCCTCTGAAGCAAGGAGATACCTCGGTGGCTCCGTGACCCGAGCTTTGGCAAACAGGAAAAAACCCTTGAAGAAGATCCTTATTTGTTCGCCCATGGCCCAACGCCTTGGCTAACCAGACTCTACTCACAAGCGTCTTCAACTAACTGCAATCTGTACCCAGCTTGTCACGGAACGGAGTGAAAATGGAAAACTCTGATGGGGACCTGTCTCTGAAAATGTCAGGCCATGGAAATCTTTTCTGAGGCACACAGCACGGCCGAGGGTCAGAGCCTGCCCGCTGGAGCTGAAATCCCAGGTCCACCCATGAACTGACCACTCCGTGCCTCGGATCCTTGTCTGGAACATGCAGAGAGGAACAGCACCTAACTCCGGACACATACCTAGAACTGCACCAGGCACACAGCGAGCACATCCGATGAATAAACACAAGAAGCGGACAGAAACGTCCTTGTAACTCCAAAGAAGGGCCAGCTTTACCGGCTACGTTCATTAAGTAGCACAAAGACTCAATGAAATAACGACCGTAGCGCCCCTGGCATGTCCATGGCAGACGGAAGTCTCTCGAGAAATGGTAGTTGTTATCACTGGTGATCCTGCTGCTATCATTTTTATTACTTTAACCAGATTCTAGCTGGAGAGAAGAGAAGAAAATCAGCACGGGCCACACTGTGCAGCCCTGGCGGGGGGGGGGGGGGGGGGGGGTTGCTGAGGCACGGAGCAAGGCCGAAGAGGGCAGCGCTGGGGAGGAGTGGAAGGCACCGCCTGGGCAGAAGCTTGGTGGCTGGATCTTGGAGGCAGCTAGGCCTCTGGAGAGCCAGCTCCACAAGCCTCAGAAGTCAGGCCAGCTTTCGGTTCCTGGCATTCCGGCCCCAAGTCCCCAGTCGGGCCTGCTGCCCAGGGTGCTCGGATTCTTCCAGGGCCTGGGATGTGCTTCCAAGGCAGCCTCATCCCCGACTCAGACCCAGCATTCCTTGGCCGGCGGGGACCACGTCTCCACGAGGCTGACAGAGCCCAGCTGCTGGGACACTTTCTCCTACACTCCCACCAAGGCCCCGTCCAGCCCCTGAGTGGACCGAACTGGAATTGCCAGTGTCCCCAGGCCCTGTGCCAGCCACATGTGTGGTACAGTGAGGGGCTGTGGCCACCCCTCTTGGTCCCCTTGGTGCCTGAGTGGTGGCAGGCACTGCGTGGTCAAAATCAGAATCTAATGACAGGTTTCCCCTGGAACGAAATGCCAGGACAGGCCAAGTTTTGAGGAAAAAGAAACAAAGGAGAGCAGCATATCCTGAATCTGGGAGCCTCCTCGATTCTTATGGGGGGGGGGGGGGGGGCGGCTGGGGAAAATGCCACAGCCTGGGCCCCCCCAGCAGATCACTTCATCAGGAGGCTCTGTGCAGTCAGCCTGGGCATCCTTGTTCCTGATGTCTGGGACTTGCTACCATCTACAGACGACAGCCTGGAGCCTTCGGGGACACAGGTGCTACAGGAGAGGCTCTGGGGTGTCACAAGGCCCTCCTGCCCATAGTTAGGGAAAGATGGGCTCAGCAGGCGCCATTCTAGATAGAACCGACCCCTAGTTTATCCTCAGAGGCCAAAGAAGACAAACCAATCAGCCCCAGTAGCTACCAATTGCCATGTGCCTGTGACACAGGGTCACTTATAAGTTGGCAGATAATTATAATCATTGCTGGCTTTTACCCTGTGCCAGACATTGTGGCACACGCTTTACATGTATCTTCTTTTTAAACCCTCGCAACATTCCTTCTATTATTATGCCCATTCTACAGAGGAGAAAACCAAGACACAGGCTGAGTAATGACTAAATCACCTATTTGGAGAGTAGCAGCTCTGGGACCTGTGGGCAGGAAAAAAGGTCCCTCAGCCCAGTTGCATCGAGCCGATGTACTAACGGTCCCGATTTGTCCACCCTTCCCTTCAACCCACAACCCTTCGGTGGTGTCCTCCCACCCCGAATCGGGGCTTAGCCGTGTGACTTGCTCTGGCCAATGGGACTGCAGCCAACGTGACGCAAGCAGAGACTTGATAAGGCACTTGGGAACTCCACTTCCTGCCTTAGACCTCTGTCCCTACGACGCGATGTCCCCGGGCTCACTTGCTGGAGGAATGCGAAATGCTCGGGAAGGAGAGTCACCTTGTCCCAGTCCGTGCTTTTCCAGACCAGGCAGCTGCCAGCTGACCTGCCAACTGTCCTCAGAAGCGTGAGCAAGCCCGACCCAGCTCAGCCCAGCCTGGCCCAGACCAATGAAACTGTTACAACCAAAGCATACTTGCGTGAGGAGTAAGTCACGGTTAAGTCACTAAGTCTTAGGGTGGTTTGTTACACGGCAAGAGCTAACCATATACATACAGTTATTCATATACATGCTTACGTATATACTTATACATAGCACATAGTTATACATTAACACACACACACACAGACATATATATATACACTATCTCACTGCCCGATCTCTCTCTTTTTCTTAATGTTTATTTATTTTGAGAGAGAGAGAAAAAGAGAGAGAGCACGAGCAGGGGAGGGGCAGAGAGAGAGAGAGGAGAAAGAGAACCCCAAGCAGGTTCCGCACCACCAGCTCAAAACCTGATGCAGGGCTCGATCCCACGAACCATGAGCTCACGACCTGAGTCGGAAATCAAGACGCTTAACCGACTGAGCCACCCAGGCTCCCCTGCCCATTCTCTTTTGACATAGGAAATAAACCTCAGGAGAGGCACAGGGTGAACAGTGATACTATTTTGAGTGAGAAACGCATTAAATCAAGGGGTTTCCTTTAAATGAGAGATTCTCACAGGGTTTCTGTATTTAGAGGCGGCTTTGAATCCTACAACTCTTGACAAGACCCGTGAAGGGATCGAGCCACGTCTGCCATCGTGACCCTGGTCACTGCGCCATACCTGTGCGCTGTGTCCCCCAAGCGAAACCACTTACTGTCCTGCCCTTCTCTCTCCCACCAGGAGACACATCATCTTTCTTCCACGCAAGCCGACACGAAGCTACCCGTCCGTTTTGATTTTCTGCTGTCGTGGAGCAAACCACCCCCTAACTTGGTGGCGTAAAACCACAGCCGTCTAATGTCTCACGATGCTGTGGATTGACTGGGCTCAGCCGGGCAGCTCTGCTCATTGGCCCCGAATGTCTCGTGTGGCTGCCAGAGGCCGGAGCTTCCACGGAGCTGCCAGTGCGGTCATTGAGGGCACGTCTGGGCTGGAAACCCCAAAAGTTGTGCCCCAGACGTGGCTCTGGGATAAACAGCAAGGTGAAAGCAGCGGCCTTGGGACCGCAGAATCCCTGCTGGGTCACCAGGAGGCCCAGAGGCCCCTTCCAGACTGAACGTGTGACATGACTAGTGAGGGCCACTGTTCCTGTTTCCTGCACATACTCAGGGATGTCCGGGAGGTGTGAGGCCACCATACTGTTTGCAAAGACCTCGGTCTGGAATTGAGCCCCTGCAAGAGCCAGTCTCCCTTGGGCCCTGGGTGGGGAGGTTCTCTCCCAGGACAAAAAAGAATTGCATCTTGGCAAGGGCTCTAGGCAGAGGCCTGAGGGACTGCTGTAGGGAGGGCAGCCCGGGGGGAGCCCTTAACCGTTTAACTAAAATCACATTCAAGGCATAATTAGCAGACAGCTCCAAATTCATGATCTGAGGCCCATCGGCTCTAATGGAGTAATTAGTTGAGACATCCTTGGGCAGGCAACACACTCTGGCCTTCCCACAAACAGCCCAGGGAGCTCCACAGATCAAGGCTGGCATCTGGTCCCGGAGCTGCCTTACTATGGCCGGGCAAAGAGACGAATGCGTCATCGGGCAAGAAATACACCTTACGGCACACGCGGCTCAGCGAGATCAACCGGGTGATCTCCCCACACCCGACTCCACCCTCCCCAGATCCCACTCGTTGAGCCCTCGTGGACTCACGGTGACTAAGAGCTGTTGCAAAATAGCCCGACGTCATCCTGGAGCAGAAAACAACCACCAGCTCTGTGGAAGCCCACAAAAGACCCAGAGCTACAAACTGACCACAGGGAGTGGGCAGTAGCCATTCAGACAGCTCTTCACTCCAAGTTGCCTCTAAGCAAGTGGCAGGGGCCCCACACAGCAAGGAGGACTCAAAATCTCGGTAGGGAGTTGGCAGAAGACCAAAAGCAAAGTTTGTATCCTTGGGAGGCCCTCCGTGCGTCCAGCGTAAGAGCAGGTACATGCGGGGGATATGCAGTACACAAGGCTGGGTGAACGTAAGAGACCTCACTTAACAGTGTGAGAGCACTCAAACCCGACCGCTCTGCTTCCCAAAGGGCTCCTGGCCAGAGGAGATGGGGAAGCGGGCCACCAACCTGAAAGGACACCAGGTTATATTAAAACCCCATTTTGAGGTCCGTCATGTACGTCGGCACAATAAAGGCACTGAGAATTCCCGCAGCAAAGAAACTTATTAATTGGTTATTAGATCTACTGTTTCCCAAACCTATTTGAGCATAGCATCTTTTACCCCCACAGAATTCCCAGCGGGATACTGCAGTGAGGAAACACTGTCCTATTGGAAGCAGTCCTGGGGCTAGGTTATTTAAATGAATGAAGTGGGCCACGTTTAATACTCACATGGGAAACATACAGAACCTTTCATCACCAGGAAGCAATACGTTGTCATTTTTCTGAGAACCATCTTGGTTCATCTTCCCCCCTCCATCGTTGATAGCAAATTTTTTTCTTTGCAAGCACTAGAAAAACTGATTAAAGAGAAACCTATGTGTATAAGAAAACACGGGCAAGAGCAATGATGAGGGGCCACAGAGAGAGAAACAGGGTTGGCGGGTGCCACCGGGCTCTGGGAGGCGTACACCGTGTCCAAAGGCACAGGCACACTCAGCTCTAGCTCAACGGTGCCAGGTTAAGAAGCTGATGCTTGTATGACCGGCTTTTCCAACTTTCAAGAAGTCAGAAATCAGGGCTTGTAAATGAAAACCTCCATTTGTAAGCCATTGATCCATTTTTTTTCTAATTGAGCCGGTCAAGTAAAATATTCCCAGGGACGAGATTCAGGCCACCCAGTTGCAATCTCTGCCAAAAGGAAGGGAGTCAAACATTAACCAAACGGGTGTCGGCAGGCAGAACTGTGGGATGAGAGCACTCTTGCTATCTCGGGTGCTGTGTCTTACATTCACCCAGCACGGGTACTATGCTTCCTGTGTGGACCTGTGCTTACATCAGACGTACCGAGGGCCTCCCGACATTGCAGGCTTTGCCTTTGCGAAGGCTCCACCCCAGGCAACAGGCCCCGTCCTCTGCGTGGGCTCGCCCTGGTTACACACAGGAAGGGGTGAGCTGTGAGCTGGCACACAATGAGAGGCCAAGGCCACCAAGAGACCTGGGGGTGCCTGGGTGGCTCAGTCAGTTGAGTGTCCGACCCTTGATTTCAGCTCAGGTCATGATCCCAGGGTTGTGGGATCAAGCCCCATGTCAGGCTCCATGAGTGTGGAGCCTGCTTGAGATACTCCTTCTCTTTCTCTCTCTCTCTCTCTCTCTCTCTCTCTCTCTCTCTCTCTCTCTCTCTCCTCCCCTCACCTGCATGTGTGTGTGCTCTCTCTCTGTCTCTGTGAAAGAAAGAAAGAAAGAAAGAAAGAAAGAAAGAAAGAAAGGAAGAAAAGAAAGGAAGAAAGAAGGAAAGAGAGACCCATCGTGGTGCCATAACACTCAGGTCTGTTTTTAAAAATACGCTATGTTCTCAAGCCAAAAATAAAAACAGAAAACCAACTTGGAGAAACCAACAAAGGAGTGGCCCATGGGACAGATTGAAGGCACGTGTGTGTAGCAGGTTAGACTACACAGTGAGGGACTCAGTAGACCCTCGGAGTGGCCCGTGTCATGGGCAGCCAGGGTTTTATTTGAGTACGTGTTGATTTCATTCTCACAGATGAGGCCCATGGACAGACTTTAACGTCTCCAGGGTGACCTAGCAACACATGCATCCCCAGAGACACTTGATAAGACGAGGCATCATGAAAGCCATGACCCAGTCACAGCCTAGTCCTGTACCCCAACTGGATCCCCGGCTGCCCAGGACCACAGGCCTGCAGAAGGCCTCCTGGGCATCCTCAGAACCGTGAGGAATGGTTCTCAGAATCCGACCAACAGCCACAGCAGTGCAAGAAGTGCATGCAGGGTGGCCATCCAATCGGAACCTGGGCGTGACCCTCCTAGCAACGCACCAGCAGCCCTCCAGGGGACATGCCACTCCACGTGGACACAGGGGCAGAAGCTCCCAGAACATGGAGCTAGACGTGGCCAGCTGAGGAAATCCGCAGAAAAGGAGGCCCAGGCACCGAGAGACCCTGCAAAGGATACAAGGGTGCGAGCGGGGCTGGAGAGATAGACACCTGCCCCCAAAGTGTCGTGTTCCCCTTCCACGGTGTGCGCTTGTCACTGGGAGGTGGCTGGCCGGACAGAACTGTATTTCCCAGCACCCACTGTATTGGGGCAGGGCCATGTGATTTCATGCCACGGGCCATCTCACAGTCAGGGATCTTAAGGAGTGGGTAGTTTTTGTTTCATTCTTTCATGAATGAAAGAATTCATGCCAGAATTTTGCCAGCTAGAAGCAAAGGATTTGGAGAGCCTGAGCTATGAGATGGAAAGAGCCTGGGCCACTAAATCACTGCCCAGGCAAGAGTCACCTTCCAAACAAGATACCTGGCACATGCACGATAAATAAAATCCTAGCACAATGAGCCACCCCAACATCAGAGTCTATTTGCTACAACAACTAGGATCACCCCATCTAAAACGGGAAAGGAAAAAAAAAAAATGCCATGGGTCAAGAAAACAGGTCCTCACCAGAGTGAGCACCTCAAGGCGACGACCAAAGTAGGAAAAATTCGCCTTGTTAAGTCATATCAGCTACCACCTCCTACATGCAGCCCACCTGAATGCCCCCAGATAGAGGTGAACTTTGAGACCGTTGGGTGCTCAGTTATGCCTACCACCTTGATCAAGAGTGACTTGGGGTGCCTGGGTGGCTCAGTCAGTTGAGCATCCGACTTCAGCTCAGGTCATGATCTCGCGGTCTGTGAGTTCAAGCCCCACTTCGGGCTTTGTGCTGACAGCTCGGAGTCTGGAGCCTGCTTCGGATTCTGTGTGTGTCTCTCTCTCTGCCCCTCCCCCACTCAGGCTCTGTCTCTCTCACTCTCAAAAATAAATAAACGTTTAAAAAATTTTTTTCAATGACTTATGAGAACTTATTTTGAAAAAAAAAAAAGTTACCTACCAAGTGTATTCTGCCTAGTCAACAACCTGCCAGAAAGGCATTCCCTATGTCCACTGACAAGCGAGGGCCACAGGATGAAGAGATTCAGTGACTGGTCCAGGGTCACACAGCAGGGAGAGGCGGACTGGGTTTTGATTTAAGCTCCTGTTTTTTCCACCACCTCCTCCTGCTCTGGAATAGTTTACACCTTTTCCCACGAATCCCTTTCTGCACCTCCCACTACACTGGGGTCTTCCTGAAGCGGGTGCTGACGCTGTCCCTCCCACAGCTCAGGGTGCCCCTCTGGGGACCCCTTTACACGAATTGCAGGGAATCACACGCCAACCAGCAGCCTCTCTCAGGCCGACTTCCAGCGTCTCAAACTGAGCTCTCCAATCCAGCCCTGTCCACAAAAGACACCCAGAAGCATGATGACGGATGGACAGGCACCGCTTCCGCTCCAGACCACCGCTTGATGGCAGGAATTTAGCTGTGGATCGATGAGCAGATTAATCACTAGTTACTGGCATTGGAACCAGGAATCGCTACCACTGAGGGGTCTGCATCTTTGCTGCCTGGGGAAGAAGGGGGGAAGGAGGGGCCGAACACCTTCAGGGGTAGCTACTCCTGTACATTTTGTTCTGAGGCTTGCCTAGTGGTCATTCCACACGCCAAGCACCCATCTGTCTGGGGACCCAGGCAGGGCCCCGGGAGGAGCGAGGGCACACCAGCATCCAGTCCCAGCTCTGAACAAAAGATCAAAAGATGGGAATAAGCTGTGAAGCCAGCAACCAATCTCAGGAACTCAGAACCTTCTAGAAGCCAGGAGTGGAGTTGGCGGGCTTTGCAGATGCTGCCCCATAGCAGGGTTTGTCAGCCTTGGTGCTGCGGGGGCCAGATAATTTTGTCGTGCGGCTCTCCCGTGCACCGTTCGATACTTACCATCACCCCTGGCCTCTACTCACCAGATGCCCCCCGCCCCCACCCCCCGTCTGACAACCGAGAATGTCCGCAGACCTTGCCAAACGCCTCTGCCCCCACTAGATGCCCCGCTCTAACTGGTGTAACACGTGGTGACCACACCAAAATTCAGTCCTCTCATATCTGGACTTTTAAGTGAGATGTCCTGATATTTAGATTTTGGCAACTAATTAAAATAATTGTTTTATGCTATGAGAGCCAAAAAAAACATGTGTGCGGGGCTCCAGCCGAGCTTCTGCTAAGTCCAGATGGAAGACGAGAAAGGACACAACCCCCTTCCCAACACCAGAGCCCCGGGGCTCCCTAAAAGCCAAACTCGGACCCCGCAGCCCTCGGGAAGGAGCCCTCAGACGTGAGACCCATACCACTGAGGCAGAGGCAGATCCGGAATCTGACTTCTTTTCTCGGGGAACACTGTCACGACACCGCTGGCTTGTCAAATGCCCCCTCCCAGAAATGCAGGCCGGCAAACCCATCCGTCCCCAGAAACCCAGAGCGGATTCCCTTTGCAGGAGAGCTGACTTTCCTCACCAACATCCCACCCACCCCCACACTTCACCCCTTCTCCCCGAAATACAATTACCCTCCTGCTGATGCTCTTAAAGCTGGGGCCCTGAGCGGTTCTGGTCTGTGAAGCAAATACCTGTGAACCGCCTGCCTATAAAAACAGCCGGCCTCTGGGCACTGCTGAATGTTTCAGTGCCAACGTTTCCCCCAGAGGACTGGTCGCACATCTTCTAGCCCCTAGTTAAAGAACTTGTTCTGAGCAAGGTTCCTTTACTTCTAGCAAAAATCTGGGTTACTAGGGGGAGGGCAGTGGAGAATCTAATAAATCTTAGAATATACTTCTTGGCTAAAGGAGAAAAAAAAAAAAAAGCCTACTTACTGGTGTCATGAAACACCTTTCCTGCTCTCTGAAGAGAGCCGGGTTCAGAAGTTACTATTGTATTCAAGCTGTATTAAATCAAGCTGCGAGCGGCACCAGGGTTATGCTTTTAAAGAATGCCCTGAGCCAATTCTGATGTTTAAAGGGAAAAGGAAAAGTTTCCAAGGCTTCCATAAATTCCGAAGAGAGGAAGTTTCAAACTTGGGTGTTCACAGTCCGTGGCCCCCACATGGAAACAGCTTGGTTTCATGTATTTGCTTTTACTGCTCAAACTTGAGGGTCTTTTAACTTGTTATTTTTACAGGGCTCAGAAGAAAAGGGAGAGGGAGGCATCTGCTCACCAAGTGCCAAAGAAAAGCCCAGAGCCTCCCTCAGAGGGCCTCTGCCTGAGGCGGCGGTGAGTAGGGGTGTGGGGAGGGGACCCCCTGGCTCCTGGCACACCCTTAGCACAGCCCCTCCTGCCCGCTGGAGGCCAGGCCTGTAAGGCCAGCCGCTAATTAACTCCGACAAGATCAATTGAGGCCAGAGAGTGAGTGGAGAGCAGGCAGGACAGTCATTTGGCCGTGGCTGGGCTTCGGCCGCCCGCAGGCAGCAGGAGGAACAAAATGGAGACTTTCCAAAAACAAGAGGAGGCCCAGCCAAGAGCCGAGGAATCCTAAATTTAGTCCCTGGGGGGAGACGGCTGTGTCTGCTCAGCCAGGGCACCAGTGAGGCCCAGCATCTCTCGGAAATGTCAACGAAACCAAACAGGCCCTCCCAGGCCACCTCAGCCCCAAGCCCTGACTCCAAGGAGCTCCCCCTCAGTCAGGAGGGGTGACTCATACACACCCGGTTCCCCATGGCCGGTCCCGCTCTCCAAGTGCTGTCTACCACCAGGAGGTGGTCAAGGCAAGTGGAGTGTTTCCATTTGACAGGCAGGAACACTGAGTCCTAAGAGAGGCAGTGATGGGGCACACAGCCCAGAGTTTGCATCCGATACCGAGCTTCATTTTCGATACTGACCTGGAAGAAGGCCCCCTGTCACTCCGAACCTCAGTTTTACCATCTAGAACATGAAAGTGAGAGTGCCTACGTCAAGCAAAATTTAGACATCCGTTATGTACCGATATGCCCGTATCATACATACGCACACGTGTGTGTGTGTTTTAAAAAGAGACTCCTGGGCTGCACCCCAGACATATATAGTCAACAGCTGTCGCTCGTGCGGCCAGGCACCCCACCCCCAGCTGTGCCAACAACACCCTGATATTCCTTGGGCCGCTGCCCCTCCCCCTTTCAGACCCTGTGGCTGATCAGCGCCTGACCTGTTTCCACAGGGGTCCTCAAACGCCTACTGAGTAAGACTTGCCAGGGGTTGAACCCAGAAGTTATTTACTTGTTGAATTTCCCCAAGTTAGTCTGATGCACACAGGGCCAGCTGCCAGAAAAACCCCAGAGGGCTCAGAGGCTACGTTCAGAGAGGGTGTTAATCCCCCCCCACCCCCCCAGGAAACTGCACATCTGCAAGGGGTCTCGGATTCCAAAAGGCCGTCAGGACAGGACCCTCTCCTAGACCTGAGCCAAGATGAGCTCCCATAGGGCAGAGAGCAGGCAGAACGCCGATCTGACCCCAGAAAGCACCCGCTGGCCCTTCCCCCAACAGCATCCGCCTTCGAGCTGCACGGCAAGGATGATGCCCAGAGTCTCCAAACCGGGCCTCCCCTTGTCCCCTTGGCCATCACCCTTCCGCCCTAGGCCAGGATCACCGGATGTCCACCCAGCCACAGGGCAATTTCGGCATAAGGAAGTCTCCATAGCAACCCTCCAGCTGGAGTAACTAATGAGTCACCTGGTGACCAGACCGGGTGCAGGGGGACCGTGGAGGGACGGGGACAGGGTGATGCTGAGTGTGTAGGGGTGAGGGTTTTCCAGCTAGGACGAAAATACCAAAGACCTTTCCATGGGTGAAAGAAATTTCTAGAAAGACGTTTCCTTCTGCTGTTTCCTTCTCCCTCGCAAAAAGCGATCTTTAAGGGAATATTTATTAGTCATAACAAAAGGAGCTTTTACTGAGCACCTTGCCTATGCCAGGCACAGACACATCTGTGTCCCTCAACTGTGATTTCACGTGCAAGATCTTCACTGAACTCATACACCCTGGTAAGCAGACACAACTGGTAGTCCCATTTTACAGACAGGGAGACTGAGGCCCCGGAAGGATCAGGAAAGCTGCCTCAGGCCACATAACTGGTAGGAAGCAGACCCAGGATTCAAATTCCTCTGAACCCCAGAGCCCATTCTTTGTACCCTCTTCCGCACAGCCCATCGGCACCCCTTCTAGCCTCAGTGTTCGCTGGGCGGGCCAGAGACTGGCTCTGGATCGGCTTCTGCCCGACTCAGGGTTCGCTCAAGCCCCAACGCCACGCTGCCTCTAAGCTGTGAAGCAGCAGCATGATGGTGGTAGTGAGCGCCCATTTTTATGGATGCACTAGTTGGCACAGAGGATGTCTCTTTTTCCCGGGGTGCCGCGGTAGGTCCCCTGAGCCCCAGCCTGGCTACAGCACAAAGGAAGGGGGTGGGGCACATGACCTGTAACAGCCAGCCTTCCAGCCAGCCCAAAGTAACACATGGGGTCAAAGAAGAAGCACCAGTTAATTCCAAAAAATATCCAAGATGGAAACAAGTTAGAAGTGACTGAGCCCAGCTACCCCTCTCCACTACTTACAGATGGGGTAGTTAAAGCCCAGCAGGGAAGGACTGTGTCCAAAGTACACAGCAAAGCAATTCCATTCTGCATGTATTAATGGGTGCCTACGATGTGTCAGGCGCTGTGCTGGGCCTAGAGCTACAGGGGTTGAGAGTAACTGCCCTGGACACCACACAGCTGATGTTCCTGCGGGAGGTGAGCAGAAACTCAATCATCACGTGAATAAATCGCTAATGACCAATGGTGATAAGCACCCGAAGACGTGGAAGGAGCTGGGTGTCATGAGAAGGAGCGGCAGTGAGGAAGGAAACTCATTTCGAGTGGGGCCTCAGGGGAGGCTGCTCTGCGGCAGTGATGTGAAAGTTGAGTCCTAAATGGTAAGGAAGGAAGACCCAGGCAAACTGTATCGGGAAGAACATCTCAAGTAGAGGGGCCAGCATGGGCAAAGGCCCTGAGGTCAGAGTGTGATGGGTGTGTTCCAAAAGGACCAGAGTGGCTGAGACCGAGGGAGCGAGGGGAAGGCAGTAGGAGGCAAGAAGGGGGAAAGGGGCAAATGGTACTTAGTCTTGTCCACTATGGGAAGGATGTGACATTTTTCTAAAGGCTTCAGGCAGGCGTGGTGGGGATTTAAGGAGGGGCATGATTCTGTAAAATCCCAATGTGTCCTGGATGAAATACAGAAGGTAACATCACGGGCTGTTGGAACTTTCCAGGTGAGATACGAAGATACGAGGGCGGCCTCGACCAGACCGGGATAGTGGCGAGCAGCAAATCTGAGATGCATTTAAGTCACAGAATTGACAAAAGTGACCATCTGTCAGCTATGCAGTGTGGAGCTGAGAGGAAGAGTTGGGAATGACCTCCAGCTTCCAAATGGAGCAGCAGGTGAATGGAGGGCCGGTGGTGGGTTTCCCAGGAAGATGAAGGGAGCCAGTTTGGACAGGTTATGTTCGGTGTGTGAGTGGCATCTGGGGGGGGGGGGTGGGGGTCAAGCAGTGGGTACCCAAGATCCCCAGACCACCTGAAACTCCCAAGGCCCCCACTCGCCCCCCCAAGGCCATCATGTGCGGGAAGCCCGGGGCATCTAGCAGGGGGAGCGGCCAACAGGTCTCCCCCACCCCCACCGTGCTGCTGACCGGCCCCTCTCACCACCTCCTCGCACAGAAGGCAGAGCCTTGGCATCTGTGTCTCTCTTCTGTGATTTCAGAAGACGGAATTTGGTTTTACTATGGAAGGGCAGCGGTCCCCAGGCCAGGGTCCATGTCACTAACAACTTGCGAGGCCTTGAAAGGGAATTTTAATCCAATTGTCAGTGTCAGTGGTCAGCCCCTCTTACCCCTCCACCTTCCTCCCGGCTCTCCCTTTGCAGGTGGCCCCAGGGAGGAGATGTCCAGCACCGCCCTGGCCCGGCCCTGACAGCTGGACACCCACCTGCCCAGGAGAGGCGGCCATGAGCCTCTGCCACAAGCCCGGCAAAGGTCACTGATGAACAGCCCCCAGTGTGAACCCCCCAGTGCCCGGCACGGTGTTGGTATGGCTGGGGGTGGGAGTGACCAGCGCTCAAATACCCCCCAAGCCACATGCTGCGCTCAGTGCAAAGTGCTGTGCATATGTTAAGGTCTGCCCAGCAACACATTTCCAGATGGGAAAACAGGAGAACAGACATTATGGTCACTCCGTAAGTTCTAGAAGGAGAAATCCCGCCACGCCCCAGGCCCCTGCCCTCGGTTCTGCCTCCAGAAGTCTCGCTTATCACATATGAGTAAGAATTAACAATAACTTCCCTATTTATTGGGTACTGAGCAAAGGGCTTCACATTTAATCTACACAACAGCTCTGTGGGGTAAGTACCATCTCTCCTCCCATTTTACAGATGAGGAAACAGAGGCACAGAGAGGTTAAGGAACTCACCCAAGGTCACACAGCTAATAAGGGGCAGAGCCAGCATGTGACTCAGGTCTGGCTGTCCCTGTAGCAAGGTTTCTCAGGCTTCATTATCTGCCCCCTGCCCCATACAGAGCCTACTTAAGACTTTTTTTCCTAATCACTTGAAATTTTAATACCACAAATACACTGTGTAACTATTTATGTAGATCTATATGTATATTTGTGCTTCATACCTATAAAGAGTATCAAGTTTTTGCCCCCGCCCCAAGAACCAAGTTTTGCCTACTTGGAGGCAGTATCATCAAGAATGGTCTAGAATCTAGACCAATGCTGCTTGATAGGAATCAAACGCAAGCCATATATATATATATATATATATATATATATATATATATATATATACACACACACACATATATATAGTTTTAAATTTTTCTAGTAGCCACATTAAAGAAAAAGAAACCGATGAAATTAATTTTAATGATGAAATTTCATCAGGGCGCCTGGGTGGCTCAGTTGGTTGGGTGTCCAACTTCGGCTCAGGTCATGATCTCGCGGTTCATGGGTTCGAGTCCTGCATTGGGCTCTGTGCTGACATCTCAGAGTCTGGAGCCTGCTTTGGATTCTGTGTCTCCCTGTCTCTCTGCCCTTCCCCCACTCATGCTCTGTCTCTCTCTCTCTCTCAAAAATAAATACACATTAAAAAATATTTTTTTTAAATAATGAAATTTCGTCAATGTAGCTAAAATACTGTCATTTCAAAGTATTATCATTATATGTAATCAATGTAAAAATTGCTGACAAATTCTACATCCTTTGTTATCATACTAAGCCTTTGAAATCTGCTAAGCATTCGCGATCCAGCCCAGCCATATCTCACATTCTCAATAACTGTGTGGAGCTTGCGGTTACCATGGTGGACAGAGTTCTAATCACCCTGCTAAAGCAATATTGTTTCCCTTGAGAGGCAGGGATTCTGGGCGCACAGATGCCTCAGCACGTAGCCCGTGCGCGGGGCATTGTATGAAAAGGGTCCGGGTCCAATCATCCGGCCGTGGAAAAGCACCCGCTGCCCAACCCACGGGCCATAATGCCAGCGGAATCCAGCTTCCCAAAATATTTACCAGAAGGCACTGGGCACCAGACTCCATTCTGTAAACTTGGATGCCATTCCAAAGCTGAAGCGATACATCTCCTGGAGAACAAGATAAACTCTCCCTCACATTCTAAATACTGAAAGGGAGGTGAGGAAGAGAACGAAATAAATCAACCGTCTCCAACCGCCCAACTTAAAAGGGATTTTGGTCAGAAGCAAGAAGGGGGCAAGGATGCTGTCTCCTTATCAGGCACATGGCAGCTCCAGGCACAAACACAACTTCTGGCAGGCATTCTTCTTCTATACCAAGGGGGGAAGGGGAGAACCAAGTCTTAGTCCACGAAGGTCGAACCCATCCTCCTCGGGTCCAACCAAGCCAGTATCTTTTCCCCTGATTTCTGGGAGAGAACAGTCCCTTCCGTGAACTGAAATCCTGACCAGCTCCAGGAATGAGGCCCGTAAGTCTCCAACCGGCTGGGGTGGCCCAGATTTCAGATGCCTCACTGCGGGCGTTATCAGACCAGAAGTCTTCGAGACTCAGGAAACACGCCCGCTGCACTGGACAGCACCAGCCAAAGAAGTGGCAGGATGAGATGGTTCTGGAATGTGGGCGGAAGGAAGGCCAGTCTGCCTGCCTCCAGTAATCACTGCGGATGCTACGGATTGAGTAAACGAGTAAATGCCGGACGTGGGTCCTCTCGCTTTATCCTCCCGGGCCCGAGTGCCGGATAACTGGGGAGGCCCCACGTTGCGCCTGGAAAAAGGACACTCCGATCGCTGTGGACCCAGAGTCACACACCTGGTAAATGGCAGACAGCTCTGACCCGGGCATGCGTTCTCACCAGCCGGGGGTCTCACACACTGGCGTGCCACCCTGCCTTCTTCCCCTCTCTGCCTCGCGCCCCCAGGCCAAAGCCCACCTCTGCCACATCCCTTCCCTGCTCTGTGACCTTAGGCTTCCTTCCATCTGCGTAACAAAGCCCCCAAACGCCCGGGGAGGGGTGAGAGAAGGTGGGTGCTTGCCCAGCAGCACCCCTCCCCGCCCCGGACCCCCATCTGGTGTCACCCACTCCCGATTCCAGAAATGCGGCCCAGCCTCTCCAAGGGCCCATCCAAGAAGCGGGCTTCCTAGCATAATATTTTCCTCCCACGGAACGTGAGAATAAAGGGCTCTTTGCTTGTCTCCTGAAATAACCAGCTCTCACCATAAAGCAATCTTCTGCCCAGTAAAAATATTTCTGTAAAACTTGGTAACTCTATCTGCGGTTCCTTTTCTGAAAGTCAAAAGTCTTGGAGAGTGAAACATGGCAGCGGCAGACTTTACGACAGGCTCGTGAAGTCATGTCTACCCAGACCTTCCCTCCTTAATACTGTGATTAATTTGCTGTTAACCACAGGGACTTTGTGTCTTAATACTCTCAAAGCAAAGCACCAGTTCGCATTTCTGCAGAACAATACCCGCCAGCCCAGACCTGGTGTTCAGCCAGGCAGGCGGTGGAGCCACGGACCGGGGCGCTGCTGAGATCAGAGAGCTCCTTCAAGTCCCCTAATGCACAGCTAAGCCGTCACCTGCGGCCTGACCTTGGCGGGCAGGAGACACAGTTTTTAAAATAAGCGAGGGTGTCCTGAGATTAGAATGTAACGGCACTCACAGCGAACCCAAACCAGCCGCAAGACACCTGGATGAGCCACGGAGGCCTCCTAGGCCTTAGTTTTCCCAAACGGAAACAGAGGTGATCGGCCCCCAGCGACTCCTCAGCAGAGATGTTCTCTCTGAACCTCTTCATCCGCCAAACAGCAACCAAGCCCCTTCCAGCTCTTGTGCTGGACCCCCGAGAGACGGAGTGGGGCTTCCCGGGAATCTTCCAGAACCTACCAGCAGCCCTGGCGGCCTTACTGGGTTGGAGAGCATGGTTACGGAGGGCTTACTGCAAGCCAAGCCTTAAGTTGCTACGTGCATTATTTCATTTCATCCTCAAAACGACTCCAAGAGGTGGGTACTTTTATCCCCCTCTCATTTTACAGGTGAGAAAATTAAGACCCAACGTCAATACGGTCACACAGCTGCCTATGAACCCAGATCCAAAACCCAGATCCAAAGCTCTGTGGTCCCTGGAATTAGGAGAAGACCCACGTAAGAAAAAAAATACATAAATAATGAGGTTAAAAACAAAAAAGCCATACAAACTTAGGCAGAGATTCTTAACTGGGAGGTTACGGGTGCCCTGAAATTGGAATTAAAGGTGTAAAAGAGCATTTCTGTGAAGCGAATGACACCATCAGATTTTGCAGACTCTCAAAAGGGTCTCTCAAAAGAGAAGCTAGGGGTTTGAAAGAAAGGCCCGTGTGGGCTGCATGGAGGAGGTGGCAAACTACCAGGGCCCAGGAGCAGCTCTCCCCAGATAGGCAGCTAATCGTCGTCTGCTCTGTCCCCACCCACGCCCGCCAGCTGCTGACAGGAGCAGCAATCAGTGAGTTTTACTCCCGGGACCAGGCGGTGCACAGATGTTGTTGGTTTCGCCCATCCGGTGTGCTTTTTCCTCACAGGTGCACCAGTGAGGCGTTTCTTTAGGGAACCGCCCACCGTACCACCCCCCCCCCCTCCCCGCCCTTGAGGTTTGGGGCTGATCCCAGCCCCCACTCCAGGATGACCACGTGACCCAGGACCATCAGAGGCAGAGGCATGGTTCTGTGGTAGGCTTGTGAGCCAAGTCAAAACAATGGGAGCCCAGCTTGGGCTTTAGCTGAAACATTCTCTTCCAGCCTGGAACAGCAGCCCGGACCACTGGGTGCCAAACTGCCACCACCTGGGGACAGTCTGCCTGAGAACAAAGCCGAGCCCAAGAAAAGCAGAGCAAGGCACAGACCACAGACCTGGGACAGAGTTGGAGCTCTCTGGAGTTGGAGTTGGAGTTAACACAGGCCAATAACACGCCTCTATGTGAAACAGTGGAGTGGGTTTAAAACCCAAGGGATCCTGACTAAGCCACCCCAAGAAAGGTTATACTGACTTAACCACAACAACCCCCCGCCCCCACCCCTGAAGCTGCTGTCCCCCCTGAATTTTGAAAATATTAGCCCAGGGGAGAAACTCTGGCTTTGCCAGAAAAATGGTAGAGTCATACCTGGAAATCACATAGGGGTGTGTATGTCGAGGCAGAGGTGTGTGTACAGAAGCAAAGCCGCAGAAATGCACAAAGCCCATAAGCAACCTAGCTGCCCAACGATAGAGAATCAGTGCAACAAATTATGGTCCATCCTTAGAACGGAAGGCTTGAGAGCCATGAGGAGCAGTAAGATTAAATGTACTGATAAGGACTGATTTCCAAGATACACTGTTAACAAAGCAAGATTACCGACAGGCAACTGAAGTTAAAACAAAGTCTTCTCTATCACTTTTTCATGATTTCCCACCTCAACTCCATTTTCCAATCAACCTGCAAACACCAGTGCTTCCCAGTCCTGTTGGCCAAGAGGGCTGGTGCTATCTGCAAGGGAAAAGGGCGCATCCGCACAGAATGAGGCGAGAAGCTCCTCGAGGAACCGGAACCAGATGCCTGGAAAGAGGGCACTGGTAGGACAGTGGTGGAGATGGCAAGGAGGCTTCCTTTTTATTACATAACTTTACTACTTTGAATTTCTTTTTCTTTCTTTCTTTTCTTTTCTTCTCGTTTTACACTGCTTCATTTACGAAAAGGAAAAAGATGAGGACCCTCTCTGAGGGGCAGGGGAGACGTGAGCAGAGGCTCCCTTCAAGGGTTCAGAGCAGCACGGCTCTGTGCGAGGAGGTGCGGACCGGACCCGAACTCCTGCCCCTCTGGGGCCGTGCACCCCCTGACCAAGCCGCGAGCCCGTCTGAGCCTCATCCACCTGGCAGACGCTTCTGGAGCAAAAGGCCCTGAGACACGGTGCCGGGCCACGCAAAACCTGCCCCGTGGACTCTGCAGTCTGGCTTCAGTTTCCTCCGTTCTGGAAACATTAAATACCTGACAAATGACTGCAAGGAAGGCTTTGCAGACCATAAGGCTCTGGCCCTTCCTCCTGGAGAAAAGATGGCCCCTCTTGGCACCTGCCCCAGGAGTGGGTTTTTCCTCCCAGCTCTGCACACCAGAGCCAAGCAGGCAAGTCCTCGCCTAAGAGCCCTGGAAGCAAGAGGTCAAGAAGGCCCTTGCGGGGGCGCCTGGGTGGCGCAGTCGGCTAAGCGTCCGACTTCAGCCAGGTCACGATCTCGCGGTCCGTGAGTTCGAGCCCCGCGTCAGGCTCTGGGCTGATGGCTCAGAGCCTGGAGCCTGTTTCCGATTCTGTGTCTCCCTCTCTCTCTGCCCCTCCCCCGTTCATGCTCTGTCTCTGTGCCAAAAATAAATAAAAAACGTTGAAAAAAAATTTAAAAAAAAAAAAAAAAAAAAAGAAGGCCCTTGCGGATTAAGAAGGCCAGGAAGGCCTGATCTGTGACACCAGGAGAAGATGCTCCAACCCACCCACCTGGAAGGACCCCACGATCTCTCCCATCCCCCACGCAGCAGTGGCCAAGCAGTGGCCCTCCGAGGCTGAGGGAAGCCATGCCTCCAAGGGGCAGGGTCTGGAAAGACCCCAAGAAGGGTTTCAGCAGAGCAGCACTTTCTGGGGGCAGAGCTCTCTTTCCACCACCACCTGCTGCGAATAACCCCTTTGACCCTCCCCCCTTAGGATGGGGTCGGCCTGATGTGCTGGAGCACAGGATTTTCTCCATTGGTCCAGAGCTGCGCTGTCCATGAGGAAGCTGCTAGCCTTATGTGGCTATTTACATTTACATTTAAATTAATTCCAATACGATATAGTTAAAATTCCGTTCCTTAGCCACAGAAGCCACATCCCCAGTGCTCAACGGCCACAGGTGGCTAATGATTCCTCTGCAGACACAGAGTATCACCATCATCACAGAAAGTTCTACCGGACGGCATTAGTCTTGAGGTCCTTTTAACATCTCCTTCCTTCCAGTTATAAATCGAGGGTCCTGGCAGGTCTTGAAAGAAAGGCCAGGTATCATAACTGCCAGTAAAGCGCTAAGCCCACATATAGGTTTACAGAGCCACAGCCGTGGGGAAATGCACAGAGAGAAACAGAACCATTGACTGAGCTCGTCAGGAGTCAGGGACTGTGCCCCCTTCTCCACCCCTCCAGCCCTCGAGATGGGCAGTGCCCTCCCCGCCTCAGCCCTCCCCCTTCAGCCCTTCCCCAGCTGCCCTTCCTACAGGGTCCAGCCAGGACAGGTGTCGGCCAATACAGAGAGGCTTGGATTCAGAGAGCCTCCAGGGGGAGGGAGACCCAAGTTCTCCGCATCTCAGACCGCACGCGGGAGGTTCTGATGCAGATGGTCCTCGACTGTGCCCTGCGCCCTTCCCAACCCCACATCCCCCCTCCCCCCACCATCTTCCCTCTCCACCCTCTCCAGCGAAGCTTCTCCACAGAGTTCCCGCACATGTGATCCGTTTCTCATCTCTCATTCTCTTCTAAAATGTATTGGCTTTTTGAAAAATACAAAAGTAGCCCATGCTCATTGGACCAAAAAAAAAAAAAAAAAATCAAACAATGTAGAAACGTATAACGTGAAAAGTGAAATTCCTTCTCTCCTCACCACCCCCCACCACCCCAATCCTTAGGGAAGCAGCCTTTGGCACTGTATCCTTCCAGATCCTTCTCTGTGCACCTGTAAACAGACAGACACCGGCCTGAATAGATTTTTGCATCCTGCAAAAACGGGACCCCGTTATACTTACGTTTTGCTCTTGCTTTGCTCATTCAGGAGCCTTTCAGGGCCTCCTTCCCGTCAGCCCACTGCCCACCCTAACTCACCCTGGTTTTACCAGTTGCAGAGAAATCCGTGACCCAGCTACCCCATTGTCTGTTGTTAGCCTGTCTCCTGGTGATGGATATCTGAGTCATTACACATTTTTCACTCTTGCAAATAACGCAGCCCAGGATGTTCTCACGAGTATGTGCTCGGCTCACGTGCAAGGCTTCCCCAGTCCCCTCATGACCCAGGCCTGTCCTGCCTCTGCTGTCATTCTGCCAAGACAAACTCCCGCCACACCCGGCTGTGAGCAGCAGGTTCCTAAGTCCAATGGACACCTTGAAGTCCTTTTTCCTCCTCAGCCACTGGGCAGTTTCTCTCCAGAAGACACATCCTCTCTGCAAGACTACCTTCGTGGCCCCCAAGAAATCCCACCTCCCAGTATTTTTGCCCCTTCCCCTAAACCTGGGCTAAACCCGTGACCTGCTTTAACAAGGAGAACGTGGGGTCACCAGTTCCGGGCCCAAACCTTCAGAAGGCCTGGCAGTCCCCACTTCTGCACTCCCGGGAAGGCCGCCACCATGTAGGGAGGCAGATTACCCTGGGACCGCCATACTCTGAGGGAGCCCAAGCTAACCACGTGGTGAGGCCACGTGGAAGGGAGCTAAGGCCCCGGACATATGACCCAAGTGGAATTCTTGGCCCCTTGCTGCTTGAGCCACCCCAACTATGCCACGTGGAGCCACAGACAAGCTGCCCCTGCCTGGTCCATCCCAAAGTGCATAATGTTAAGCAAATCGTACAACATAGTACTCTGTCCAGACCCTAAAGATTCAGCCACGTGTTCTTGCAGGATGCAGCTGCTGCTCAGAGGTTGGTTTCTCAGGAGGAGGACGTGGGGGCCCGCAAAGGACGCCTCGTTCTCTTCATGCCCTAAGCAAAGGGAGTAGGTGGGCAAGAGAGCACCCCTGGCAATCCTGGGAGAATCTGTTGTGACCAGAAAGTCAGCAAACCGAAAGACCCTGAAGCTGAGACAGAAAACTTTGGTGCAGAGAGGTTAGGGAACTTGCCCAAGGTCACACAGCTAGTAAGAAGCTGACCTAGGGTATCCAGGCTCAGAATCTGTACCAGCAACCAAACATCAGTGTCTTCTAACACCTCAACCTACAGTAAGAATTACATTTTAGAATGGGCCTCCCTATGTATGGATTTGAGTATAGATGTGTATGTAGATATACACAGACCTAGACTGACCTAGCTATCCATCTATTATCAATAGACATGAATATCCACGCCTACAAACTAAACACAAAGTTACACAAAGCAGTATTCCCTCTCACTTTGGTCATTGTTCTCTCTTGTTTTTATTCTTTTTTTTTTTTTTTAATGCTGGTCACTAAATTGATTTCATGAGCCACAAAGGGGATTATCACATATAGCTTAAGGGGGAAAAAAAAAATCTCCTCTATAATGATTTAAGGCAGTTCTAAAACCAGATTAACCTGAATTTGAATCTTGCTGGAGCAAGATTCCACTTCCACATCGAGTGACTTTGGGCAAGGAGGGAGACTCCTTTCGAGCCTCAGTTTTTCCAGCAGTAAAATGGGGACGATCCCAGTACCTGCCTTACAATGGCGCTGTGAGAACTGAGTGGTAAGAACAGCGCCTGGCTCAGGGCCTGACCTACAGCAGATGGTTCAGCATGGGGTGCAGAATATACTGAGCACTTAGTAGCCCCATTGAGGCTACAGCCACAGAACACTGAAAACGAAGGCACGTGCCAAGACCAACCGAGGCACCAGGCTCTTTGGAATTTCCAGGGCAAAGGAACAAGAAGGGAGTCCCCAGTGCCCACTGAAAAGGCAACGTCATTCCTGGTCTGTAGTTTTCTTACATCCTATTTTTGCTTTTGAAGTCGCTCTAGATCACTGGGGGGGGGGGGGGGGGGGGGGGGGAGAAGGGTAAAATAACAGAGTTTAGGTCAAAAACTGCCCTGTAACCGGGCTCCCTCGAGAAGCCAGGTGTAGACTGGCCGTGGCATCCCTCAGCAGCACCCCCAGACCCACTCAGGGTTGCTGCTGGAAGCCAAAGCCTCTGTGTGAGGGGCCTGCCAGCATGCGTGGCCTTCTGGAATTAGAAAAACATCCTTGGGCCTGAGTCCACTTGGGAGGCTCCGGTCTTCCCCAGCCCTTACCTGTGGCCTGAAGGTAACAGGGGCCCTTTATGCTCTACCCCAGCCTCTCCAGGGCCCCAGAGCAGTACTCAAGGCCAGGGGCCCCGGGCAGCACACAGCAGGCCAGCCAATCAGCTCCAGAGGCTTCCCCCCTACCTCCCATCCAGCCAGAAAGGCGAGATCAACAAAAAAATAAAATCAGGGCGCCTGGGTGGCTCAGTCGGTTAAGCGTCCGACTCTTGGTTTCGGCTCAGGTCACGATCTCACGGTTTGTGAGTTCGAGCCCCACACTGGGCTCCGTGCTGACAGTGCAGAGCCTGCTTGGGAGTCTCTCTCTCTCTCCCTCTCACGCTATACCCCTCCCCCGCTCCTTATTGGCCCACCACGGCCTGCTCTTTTCCACATCACGTGCAGCACACATGCGGGCGATCAACAGCAAGCGACACCGGAAAGCTGTAAGAGAAGAGACACCTGCTTTCCTCTCCCTGATTTGCCAAGAGGAACTAACTCATCTCGCTCTTAGAACAACTCCATGAGCTAGGAGCCAGGACTCTCCCCATCCCACGGATGTAAAAACTGAGGACCAGAGACGAGCCACCCGGCTAGGGAGACACGCAGCTAGGACTCGGACCCAGAGAGTCTGATTCCGAAAGTCACACCTCCGACACCTATTCTGCGCACATGCCGGGCCTCAGCACAAAGGGGCCCGAACCGGACGGCGGGTCTAACGGAGGTCAGGAGAACCAAAGCAAGCTTGAAATATGGACTAGAGCTGTCCACCAAGCGGCCCAAACCACATCTCTCTGTGCTCACCCCCTCCTGCTCCTCCCAGAGCGTTCGGCCAAACTGAAACATACTGTCCCCGACTCCCCAGCACCCAGCCTTCGCTTGGGCTACACTCTCTGCTCAGACGCAGCCCGAATCCAGCTTTGCATGGCTGGACCCAAGACTTCTACTTGCTGAGCCCACCTCTCTCCTGTACCATATGGGGGAACAACACATGCAAAAGCCTAAGACCTGTGCGTATACACTATCACCAGGAACACACTTGTACCCCACGGACGTCTCATCTCACAGGCCAGGGCGCAACAGGCCAAGTCTAGCTGCCCGGGCCCGCCCAAAGAAACTATTTTCTAAAAACAGTATTCGGTTGATGATCATCTCTTTAAATCAGAATGATTTCACATAAAAAGCCAGACAGCTGGAAGGCACCTGGGTGGCTCGGTCGGTTAAGCACCCGACTCTTGACTTCAGCTCAGGTCGCGATCTCACGGTTCCTGAGTCTGAGCCCCACATCAGGCTCCGTGCTGACAGCGCAGCGCCTGTTTGGGATTCTCTCCCTCCCTCTCTCTCTGCCTCTCCCCTGCTTACGCTAGCTCTCCCTCTCTCTCTCTCTCTCTCTCTCTCTCTCTCTCTCTCTCAAAATAGATAAATAAACTTTAAAAAAAAAAGCCCAGATGGCTGGATTCTCTTCATGATCAGAAGGCAGGGCCAGGGCCACATTCCCACACCTTGGTCAGCAGGCTGGAGCTGAGGGGTGCTGCCCCCTTGAGACAGGACGGGTGCCCCCAGGGGCCACCAGCCCCCACCCCTCCCGCTGGTCTCCACCCAGCCTGCTGCGCTCATTAATATGACTTCTCTTCCCTTTTGAACTCTGACCCCTGCCCTCTGAAATCCTTCAGAGCCCTCCTCACATGCCACCTCCTTCAAAAAGTCCTCCCCAAATCTCCAAAGCCCGGTGCCTCTTGACGGCCTTATAACTTGTACTGAGCACTTACTTACGTGCCAGGCAGTTAGAACCATTTTGCAGTTTGAGTCCCCACAAAAGCACCCTGTGGAGCAGGTACTTTTACCATCCACTTTACAGATGAGGGAACTGAGGCCTGGAGTTGATTGGTCTATTGCTATCCCCACCCCCGTCCATTCCCTGCCCTCCTTGACGCTGCTCTGTGCCCCCAGGAAGCCGACCCCCTTTGACCAGTTTGCTGAAGCGTCCTGCTCTCCTACTCCTGGTCCTCCAGCTGCTGGTGGCCTCCTCAAGGGCCCCCTGGATATCCTCTGAGAACCAAGTGTCATGCCTGAACCAATGCAGACATTCCAGAATCTCTCACTGAGCCCAGAAGATACAGTCACTTGACTCCTCTTTATCCTCCACGGTATTTTTACAACCGAGAACCGGTCTCCACATTCCTTCTTCCCCTGCATGAGCACTCCCCCACTTCTGTCCCGCTGGCCCCTCACTTAGGGCCCGCCACTTGCCTCCCCTCTAGACAAGGACTGAGGTCCATAACGTGGTTGAGAAGGCCCCCGGGCCCAGAAGGTGATCCCTCCTCAGCCAAATGAACCGCGACCAGCATCTCAAATGAACTGCCCTCTAGACTCCAAGGCTTTCTCGCTCGCTGCTGGCCCATCTAGCAGACATTCTTAAACTATTACATGGCCCTTCCCCTTGCCTTGCTCTCCACCACCCCTTCCTCGATTCACCTCTGGGCCTAAATCACAGCTCCTCCAAGGCCACCTCTTACCCAAGGCCAGTTGGCGCTCCCTGCTCCGGACTCTCAGAGCCCCCAGAGTGTCCTCCAACACTCCGCTAACATTGTCTCCATTGTGCAGTATCCACCTTCCCAAACTATGAACCCATCTTACGTGGGTACCGATGCAAAATCCAGAGGAAAATATCAGCAGGTGCAATGCAGCAACATTTTAAAACAATAATGTCTCATGACGAAGAAAGATGGAGTTTAGGAATGCAAAGGAAGTTGAACACGAGGAAGTCTAGTGATGTAAATCACGCATCTGAATCATCTATCACATTAGCAAAGGATGAGAACGCCCCAAGAGCACTTGACAAAGTTCAATCATTATTCCCGGTTTCAAAAATATTAGCGAGCCAGGAGTTAAAGAAAGCTTTCTGAACTCGATACGCAGCAAACAGTTATTAAAGAGTAAAGGGGATTCTAACCAATGCAATAAGATAAGAAAAACGGACGGGAGGCAAAGATGAACGTTTGGTTCCGTTAAACTCGAGGTTAGGTGAGGCGGGAACCGTGCCTTATGCTTCCTAGTTTCCACGACATCGTAAGCACACTCGAACACCTAGCGAATGAACGGCCACCCAGATTCACTCTGATCCCGAATCCATGTTCTCAAAGCACCCAGTGCTCCTCCTGTGAGGTACGTATCACAACTTCAATTGTGTCATTTGTTTTTAAAACTATTTTCCTTTTCCTACTAGAGTATATACAGTCCGTGAACCAAGCACCAGCTCTCCTGGCAGAGCAAATGTATACCTGGCCTAAAATAGGTACTCAACATCTAAGGCATAGATGCAGGACCGACTTGAATAAAATGCATTCATAGTTGCTAAATAATAACAAATAATTTTATCCTACTTCTCAGCTGGAAAACCTGAGGCCTGAAGGAGGGAGGGGAGGCCACACCACTGCGAAGCCCCCTCCCACCACCCCCCAGGACCCCTGGGTCCCCTGAAAGGCAGCAGCCACACACGAGGCCACGCACACAGGGCGCCACCCACGTGGCTCCACACATATGGAAAGTGAAGCCCAGACCAATTCCTTGGAGCCCTCTAAACAAACTCACACCCGGGGCACGCCCGGGTAGGCAGAGCCGCCTTTCTGGGGCCAGGGATGACCCAAGGAGGGACCTGAGCTTTTCCTCGCAAAGCCCTGTGACTGCTGCCCACATGGATAAAGGGCCCCCTCTGCTTCCCCGCGAAGTTATCAAAGAATTACTTATGTCTCTGGAAGTGCTTGTTTGGAAAAGGTTCTCCACCCCACCTGGGCTTGGCAGGAGGGGGCAGCATCATCAGGCCTGCCCTTTGGGGAGTGATCAGGCTTTTCCTCCAGCCCCTGAAGGCTCTCGGCCATTCTTCATGCGGAGAGTCTGAAGCCAGCCCTAAAGAGGCAGGCAGCCTCCCAGGATAAACGGAGCCCGGTGACATCAAAGATTCCAGATTAAACAACTGAGGCCTTCAGCTCTCTCTGGCGTTTCTTCCAGGATATTCTGGGCTCCTGCCTCAGTTCTCCCTCAGATGGAATGGCAGATATTTTGTTTGTGAGAGTCTGAATTTTTTCCTACCTCGGGGAGAGGGGGAGAGGAGGAGAGGGCGGAGGAGTGGGGAGGGGAGGGGGAGAGAGAGAGCGAGAGGAAGAGAAAGAATGTCTGTCAGAGACAAGAGCCACAAAAAGAACATGTGTGAGTGAAAAAGAAAAGGGAAGTCAGGGAGGCAGCCGGAAGCGCCTGCTTTGGAATCCAACAAGCGACCTAAAAATTCCAAAAGTTTCTAAATCGAAGCACACTGGGAACTCACAGCCAGCAAGTGAGACTATAAGCACCCCCCAAGCTAGTACTTGTGGGGGGGGGGGGGGGTGGTGCCTGGCTCACCAGAGGTAGCAGATCTCTTCTTAGCCAGGGCACTGGCCCCTTGACCACAGGGTTCCTTGGCACTCCCTTTCCTCAGACACATCTGGTAAACCAAGGCAAGGGAGCCTCTACCCTCAGGCACAGGCTCACAACCATTCTCTGGGATTGGCTTGTCCCTGGCTCTTGTCCCCTAGCCCGTGGGGTGCCTCTCTCTGCCTTGAGCAGCCAATCCAATCCCACCCCTCAGGTCCCCTCTATCCCCCCACAACTGGGCTTCTGGCCCTACAGGCGCCCCTCCTCTCCCCTCAGGGTAGCAGGGGCAATGAATCCATCCAAACAGCTGGAGTAAAGCCCCCAAGTCCCCACGTCCATGACGATCCACATTAATCACATCTAAGGGGCAAGCTAATGGCTGGCAGGGGGCACACTGACTACCCACCCGGTTCCACCCCACATACCTGTCCAGGGGGGCAGGTGGCTCAAACATGCCAAGAGCCACTCACACACAGGGCTCTTCAGAAAGACTGAGCACCGGGAGAGATCTGTAGTCCCCACAGGCTGCGAGCCCCTTGGGGTCCACCATCCCAACCCAAACACCACCCAGTTCTCAGGGACAATAGCAAGCCCGGGGCCTCGGTCTGCTACTCCTTGCGCGAAAACCAATCTGCCGCTCTCACACCCTCTTCCTCACGGCCTTTCCGGTCTCTGCTCGAATGTCACTCACACAGCTTCTCCCAAGGCCTGCTGCCTGTTAATTTGGCTGTTTATGTGTGGATTCTTTTTGTCTCCTCTCTTAGACTAGAAGCCACAGGAGGACAGGTGCCACATCTCTTTTCTGTGCCACTATGTCCTCGATGCCTGGTACAGCTAGGGAGTTAATAATAACAATTCATTATTAATCATAATTAATAGCTGACGTCCTGAAGGAGGGGCTCTTCCTGAATTCAAGGAAACAGAACACGCACCGGCCTGGCCCAGGGGAACTTTCTTCTCAAAGAAGAAGAGTTTTGAAGGCAGGATGAGACGCTCCTCGAAGTCTCCCAGAGACCACATCACAGAGATTCGTTTAAGCCTTCAGAGTATGATGCCCTCGCCCACCCCCGGCACCACCCTGGGGGACCCAAGCCCTACTGGAAACCAGAAGCCCCCCCCAGCACCCTGCCCAGTTCAGACTTCCCCAGTCTCTCCTCCCTGCTCCCCAGGGGTAAAGAAAGCTGCCAGGTGGGGCTCTGAAGTCCCAGGTGCCACGGACAGAGGAGACCCTCCATGGAGAACCCAAAGATGCCAGCAAGTGGAGGCCCAGAGGCCTCCACCAGCCTCAAAGCAAATCATCTTTTAATTCTGAAACACCAAATATTTAATTTATGCTTTACCTCAAATGTCAAGTGTACCTCCCGGCACATAGCTTTGAAACCACGTAAGGAGGCCTAACGCTTTCCATATGGTGAAGACATGGGGCCTTTTAATTGTGCCAACTGGTATCATTCAAGGGTAATTCCCCTGGAATCCGGCAACTCGGGCAGCAGCTGGGCCAGGAGCCAGCCTCCAACCCCATCACCCATCCGCACACGTCCCCGCGGGCTCCAGCCTGGCCTGCACCCTCCCAATCGTCCCCCAATATCAAAATGCGTTAGGTGCCCCCTACTCAAATTACCAGCCCTCCTGGCAGCCACCTTCAATCCAGAGGCAGGCCGACCGGCACCACGGCTCTCAGCCGGTTTCTTCAGGCAGTTTTGCCATAAAAGAACAAAAGGGCCAAATGGGGGGCAGGTGGGGGCAGGTGGGGAGGGGACCGCCTTAAATCTGGTCATCCACGCTCACGTATGCTCTCGCATGTACACGCCGCGGGAGCAGATTCTGCTTTTCCAGGTGTTTTCCTATCAGGCTCTCTGGGTCCATTAAGCTGTTCCATCCACCTACCGAGCTTTTTTACTTCGCTCATGATATTATATTACATTTTCCAGACCCAGTAGTTCCAATTGGTTCTCTTTCGTAACTGCCTGTTGTAGCTTCATGTTTCACTATCCTTCTTTATCTCTTTGAGGTTATGCTTATGTAAATTTCTAATTGGTTAGCACATTGTTGTCTGGCATATAAACTGTTCGCTTTGTTGTTCTTCGCTGGTACCGTGGACACCTCCCATTTCTCATCGCTTTTCTCCTCTGAGCTCCAGTTTCCTTGAAGTTTGTCATGTCCCCCCGGAAAGAGCGGAAGCCCCGGCCCTAGCCTGTGTCCCTCCAAGTGCTTCTATACGGTATGGCCGGGCAGGGGAGGTGGGAAACCTCTGGATTTGTAATCTGGGCTCCCGTTCCCACCCCCACCGGTGCCTCAGCAAACCTCCCGGTACCTTCTCTCCCTTTTGAGCTCTTTGAGGAGTCATCTGCCATAACCCTGCCAGGGATGGGAATGTTATTATACCCATTTTGCAGATGAGCTTAGGTAAAATGGCTTATACAAGGTGACCAGCTCTGGTGGCAGAGCCTGACCTCATTTATTTTTGTATTCGGAAGGTCAGGCTTAGGTTGGTGCCAGCAAGGTCATCCTCTCACATCCCAGGACCTTGCATGCAACCGGGACCCACCCTGAACATTTACTAAGCTACTCAGACCCGGTCAGGGAGGAAGACGGCAAGCAGGGGCCCCTTCCGCCTGCCCCACAGCCTGCCTCTTCCCAAAGTACTCAGCAGCGGGTCAGCATGCCATCTCTCTGCACATGAAGTGTGGCGCCCTCGGGGCACATGGTCCAGCACAGGGCTTTACCACACGTGGCCTCTGTGGTCTAGACAGTGCTCCAGAAAGAGTTCACACAAGCTGGCTGGCAACTTTATAGGGTTATAAGGAGGAGTAAGATAATGTAAGCAAAGTACTTGACATACACGTGGCACTTAATAAATAGTTCTCATCGCAATAATAATAATGCTACTTGGATGAACCACTAATATGTTTCCAGCCACTCTGGTGAAAGGCCACGTGAAGGAGTGAAGACAGAGGCCACCACCAAGCCGGGCCTGGAGCTGGTGGGGGGACCTCTGACAGCCCCTGGAATCCAGGAGACTCTGGAGCCCACACCCTACCTCCCGCTGAGCTAATGGAAGAACCCTTTCTGTGCCACTGGGAATCATGGGAGTTAAACTGGACAGAAGGTTGCTCACTGCTGTCTTACTTACCATTTCTCGGTGTTTCCCAAACTCTGAGCATCCTGTTTCCACAGTCACGACTTTGACCACTTGTACTTAATATTTTTCCCGGAATCAACTTTCACCGCTCTCTTTCAATTTAGCTTCATCCTAAGCGATAATATCCGTGAAATCGGGGGTTTGATGTCCTAGTTACTACCTTTCCTGGGAAAAGCAGCGCTTCACTATTAAGATAACAAACATTCCTCGAGGCACCACCTGAAATCATTGCACAGGCCCCCACCATGCAGGCCTACACGTTTGGGCTTACCCTGACCTCTCCCAGGGTGGGCTCCCCAGCCCCCGCTCTGCAGATGCGGTGGCTGGGCCAGGGACTGGTAGGAACGCAGGTGTCTGGACCCTAGTCACCAAGCATAACTCCCAAAGAAGCAGAGGCTTCCTCCCCTTAATATCCTGGATGGCGGGGCCCACCCTCCGCCACCACTAACATATGTCACGCTGATGGCTCTGTGTCTCACATCTTCAAAAGTGCTTTGAACAAACATTAATGACCCCTCAGTGTTTCTCCGAGAGAGGGGGGCGAGGAAGGGAGGGGGCAAGCACCACCCCCACGCTGTCCTCAGCTGGGGGAAGAAACCAGGCAACAAAATTCCGTGACTTCACCAAAGCCACAGACTTAAGCTGGGGCCCCCTCCCCACCCTCCCTCATTTCCCCAATGGCAACTTTTACTGGCTCACATTCCTCTTGCTGGGAACACTACTATTTAATTAAAAACGACAGACTTTTGTTTTCCTCTCCTTCCTTCCTCCTCCCTCCCATCCTCCAGGACTGGATGCCAAGGAGACCCACCAAAAACATGCGGGTAACATTTGTTATGGCTTTGAAGATAAAAGTCAATTGAAGTAAGCCCTCGCTGTATTTCAAGTTTCCCCTAAAGCATGGAGCAAGCTGCCTGGCAGTTGAGGAAAGGAAAAAAAAAAAGGTTGGGGGGGGGGGGGGACTGCAAATAAATGTCATTCTGCAGGAATACTTTGTAAAAATAAACAGGCTGAAAAAACCCAAAACTTGATTAATGGAAATCCACTCAGTTGGCCTCTGTCTTGAGCTACAAATGCATTTGTTCATAGGGCTAAATCGGATCATTTTCACTGGGCTTTAAATAAGTAAGTAGATCAAAAACTATAAACGCTGGGGGAAGAAAGGGAAGTTTGTGGCTCTGTTTCTCAAGGGCCCCAACCGCAGTGCCCCCCACCCACCAAGTTTTGACCTTTCCTAGGGGAGAGCAGCTCCAATTCCAGCCCAGCCAACAGATGAAGAAAAATGGTGAAGAGAAAGCCCCCAGCTAAAGCGAGCCACCAGAGGAGGAGGCGGGGGCTTCTCCCAGACCCAGAGGTTACTTCATACATGCACAAGAGTCGACTTTATCCACAGGCTCACCTCCCAACACCGGCCCCCTGCGACGGGGCTGCTGCAAAGAGCCCAGGTGCCACCGCCCGGAAACACACACACACACACACACCTCCAAAGACTCCCCAGGCCCCTCCCTAGCCCATGGACGAGACCAAAGAACTAACCAGACCTGAGACTCAGTCTGTTCCCCCTCTAAGTTAAAAAAAAAAAAAAAAAATTAAATGTCACATCAAAAAGTTGATTGATCCTTTGATCCTTGGCTTGCTCGAGTTCCACGCAGACCATCTGAAAGCCCCGTGCAGAGTTCCAGAGCTCACAGGACATCTGTGAACACCAGTCCCAGGCCAGGAGCTGGGGCCTGACTCACTCGCTCCCCTGTCACGTCTACTGCTCCCCCAGGAACAACTCCAGCCTCGGGGACCTACTGGGGCAAGGCCCGGGCTGCAGTGGAATGAGACCCTCTCTCTCCCTGTGGGCCAAATGATGGGGTCTCAGTGCCCCCCAAACCTACCTACCAGGTCTCAGTGCCCCCCAAACTCTGCTACCCAGATCACAGCCCTTTCTACTGGGGTTCCTGGGCAGATGGTACTGATGAACGCCACAGACACTTGGAACACATTTGGAGGCCACCACAGTCCTGCCCTCCACCCAGACACCCCTCCTTCATGCCTTCCCTGTCTTATTAGCCACCCCCCTCCAGATCCACCTTTGAATGCTGGCGCAGAAACAAGGTAAGAAGTCAGAGCAGGCCCCCAAGTCCCTCCAGCGCAGACAAGATTCCCCACAGACTGGACCTGTACCACCTCGTCACCTAGGACCTTCCCCCCAAACAGCCCTCTTTCCCCAGCTGGGCAGGAGACTGCGTCACCTGTGCCACCTCTAAGGTTCCCCAAGACAGGGGGGTACAGGGTCATGTTAGGGGGGCAGGGGCAGCTGAGAAGGGGCTTCTGGACTTAAGCTGTGTCAAGAGGGTGCTAAAAGTTGGGGTGGGTGGGTAAGGAGGCCCGTCTCTGAGGTTGAAAGGAGGGTAGGAGGGGATCGTACCCGGGTTCCTCTGCCAACGGTGCCGGCCGCCCGCAGCTGTCTGGGCCCAGAACTGCCGCCGGGGCAGCGCTGCCTCCCGATCCACTCCTCGATGCCCTTCCGAGCCCAGGCGGCGCTCACGGCGAAGCTGTCACCTGGGGCGGGGAAGACACGAAGCCCCCTGAGTCTGGCCCCTGGGCGAAAAGTTACCCGAGAGAGCAGGGCGAGTGGGCGCGGCAGAGGCAGCGGGGGCCAGGAGGGAGTTGAGAGGCGGGACACAATCCGAGAAACGGACGCAGGTAATCAGGAGAAAGGGGTCCAGCGAAGCCCCAGGAGCAGGGACCTAACGGGGTGCGCGAAGGGGGAGCAGCACCCCGGAGGAAGGGTCTGAGGATCAGAAGAGCGAGCGCCGGAGGCCGCGACTGCGGAGGAGAGGGGTGAGGATCAGAAGATGGGTGCAATAAGCACGGGATGAGGGGAAGAGGGAAACGGAGGGTGAGGAGAGGGAAGCAGCGCGCGCAAGAGCCCAGATCTCGGGGGAAGGGGCTGAGGGCCGGAAAGAGAGGGGGCAGAATCTTGGGGGAAGGGGCTTAGGAGTCTGAAGAGGGGGCGCAGGGAGCGCGGAGGGCGCGGACGGCGAGAGGAGGGCTTGGGGGTCAGAAGAGAGAGCACAGGACGGAGAGGAGCGGGTGGATGGAACAGAAAAGGGGGGGGGGGGGGCAAGAAGGCTGCTCCCGGAGCGGGTCTGTGGAACTGGTGGCCGGAGTAAGGGGTGGGGGTGGCCCTGGTAATAAGATCCCGCGAGCTAGGCCATTCCGCCGCGGTCCGCGGTGCTTCCCCGTCCATCCCCCCCGGTCGGTGCCCCGCGCGCCCCTACCTTCCGGGCTCTCCCTGCGCTTGCACACGGCGGCTGCAGGCACATCGCGCGCGGCGGCGGCGGCGGCGGGAGCCGGAAAGAAAGGAGAGGCAGAGAGTTAGCAATCGCGGGGGCGAGGACGGCCGGGGCCAGGGGGCCGGCGCGCGGGCGGGGACACTGACCCGGCTTGGAGTGAAGTTTCCCCATGCTGGGGGCGCGGCGGGCGGGGGCGTCCCTAAGCCATGCGCCCGGTCCGCGGGGCCGGCGGCTCGCCGCGCCTCGCCTCGCTCTCCTCCTCCTGGAGAAACCCCGAGCCGAGCGGAGCCCGAGGCGGCGCCGGGACGCGCTCTTGCCGCCGTCGCCGCGGCCCGACTGACGCCCGGGCGCGCCGAGCCCCCAGCCCGCCGCCGCGGCCCGCACCTCCCCGCGCGCCCATTGGCCGGGCGCGGCGCATCAAAGGCGAGGCGGGCCGCGGAGGGGGCGGGCGGGGGACGGGCGGGGGGCGGGCGGGGGGCGGGGCTGCGGGGCAGGGCGGGGCCAGGCGCCGCCGGGCGGACACAGCGCCCCCCTCCAGGCTGCGGTCTTCAGCCCCGCGCGGGGAGCTGGAGGGCCGTGGGGGCCGGGGGACCAGGGGGCGAGGGGGCGAGGAGGTCGGGACCCGGGACCCGAGAAGCGAGGACTCGGGACCGGAGTAGGGGGCGGGCCTCTGGCCAGCAGGCGTATTGGGACAGACACCCTCTTGGGTCCTGCCTTCTCCAGAACCACCGCTCCACTAACAGTACTGCGCCTTCCCTCCGTTCTATTTTTCCTGGAGGAGAGCAGGGCAGGACTCGGCGGCTCCAATTTACGGGTGCTGAAACTGAGGTCGGAAAAGGAGACGCTGCTGGGGCGCTAAGGGTCTGCTGCGAGCCTGCTTCGCGGCCCCTTCCCAGTCTTCCCACGACCTGACTTTTGCAGAAAGGATTCGCTTATTACCCATGTCTCCCCCTCCCTCCGCCCCTCTGTAAGTTTTGATTTGGGAGTCCAAGAGGAGCCCCACCGCGCCTGAGCCTACTGTGAGCCCGGCCCACTCCTGGCGGCTACAAGTGTCCGAAAGCCACGAGTTGCCAGCCAATCACTCGGATGTCTCATACCGGTGCCCGTGGGTGCCCTCCTGGGGTCGAGGCGCGCTGCCAGCTGCGCGGCCCGGAAGGGGGTAACCGCTGGGCCTTTGATCTTCCTTGGTTTCCGCTCCCCGCTGCAGTTCGCCAGACCCATGGGCTTGTTTGTTTTGTCTGGGGAAGTTTCTGCGGAGGGGAGGGAGACATCAAGGGGTTCCACCCCACCTTTGTGGCTTTCAGGGAGAATGGCTGCTCTACTGGGGACACGGTGGGCCTGTCAAGTTGGGCCTGGTACCCGTCAGCCTGGGCATGGGGAAAGAAAACCCTGTGCGAAGAGTGAGAAGACCAGCTCTGCCCCCGGGACTGAGTTCTCTGCGTGAGCCTCAGTTTTCAGGTCTGTAAAATGGAGGCTCAAGTCTGCCCTTTTTGCCAACTCCTTAGAGCGGCATTGCCCAAGAAAGATAATGTGAGCAACATGTGTAAAGCTAAATTTTCTAGTAGCCGCATTTTTTTTAAGTAAAAAGAAACAGGGATTAAGAGTAGCGCATTATCGCGAAGAGCACTGAGTTACGTGTAGAATTATTGACTCCTATGTACACCTGAAACTAATATAGCACTGTATGTTAATTATACTAGAAGAAAAAATTAAAAGTAATTTTTTAAAATTTTTTTAATGTTTATTTATTTTTGACAGAGAGAGAGACAGAGCATGAGCAGAGGAGGGGCAGAGAGAGAGGGAGACACAGAATCCAAAGCAGGCTCCAGGCTCTGAGCGGTCAGCACAGAGCCCGACCTGGGGCTCGAACTCACAGACCGTGAGATCATGACCTGAGCCGAAGTCGGACGCTCAACCGACTGAGCCACCCAGGCGCCCCTAAATTTTTATTTTTGACAGAGAGAGACAGAATGCAAGCAAGGGAGGGGCAGAGAGAGAGGGAGACACAGAATCTAAAGCAGGCTCCAGGCTCTGAGGTATCAGCACAGAGCCCTACAAGGGGCCTTGAACTCAGGAACCCTGAGATCATGACCTGGGCCGAAGTCAGCCACTTAACCAACTAAGCCACCCAGGCGCCCCTAAAAAAATTTTTTTTATGTTTATTTATTTTTGAGAGAGAGAGAGTGTGTGAGAGAGCATGAGCAGGGGGAGGCGGAAAGAGAGGGAGACAGAATCTGAAGCAGGCTCCAGGCTCCCAGCTGTCAGCACAGAGCCCCATCGCAGGGGTTCGAACTCACAAACCTGGAGATCATGACTTGAGCTGAAGTGCGGTGCTTAACTGACTGAGCCACCCAAGTGACCCAAAACTAAAATTTTTTAGAAGCTTGCAAGAACACTAAAAGAAAAAATATATAGGCCATATTACTCATCAACACAGAAGAAAGCAAAAAGAAACATGAGATTAATAATATATTTTATTTAACCCAATATACCAAAAATATAATTTCAACATATAATGAGATATTTTACATTCCTTCTTTTGCGCTAATTGCTTGAAATCTGGTGTGTATTTTACACTTACAGCGCATCTCCTCCCAGACTAGCCACATTGCAAGAGATCAATGGCCACGTGTGGCTGGTGGCTACTGCGTTGGGCGTCATAGCCCCAGAGCATCTACATGTCACAAAAGGACATTGGGAACGGCATGGGCCTCCAGAGTCATAAATTTCTTCACCCACCAATGTCTTACTTCTATCCTCCAAATCCGTCCTCTTTGGTGAAAATGAAGGCTCATCTTATAAGCAGGTACATTAATGCTGTTAGCAGGCTGGTTTCATTTGAGGAGTCCTGGGACTCCCCAAAGTGATGTTTTTGCCATTTTATGTTGCACTTCTTTACCCAGGACCTACCATATGCCAGCCATCATCCTGAGTCAGGCATAGCCCTCAGAACCACAACTGTCTGATGCAGGCTTGTCCTTGCTTTAAAAAGAAAGGAAACCATTAGGCTCAGAGAGGTGAAGTCACTTGTCCAAGGTCACACAGCTAGCCGGTGGCCTGGTGAGGACTGAACCGAAGCCTGTAGATTCCATTGGCCGGGCTGTTTTCTCTATACGAGCCTGCCCCAACACAGTCTAAGCCTCACCTTCATTAGAGAGAGTCCCCCATCTGGAAACCCATTCTGATGATGTAGCAGCTCTGTGACAAACAAACCCTGTTTTAGGCACTTACGATCGATCCATCACGGAACAAAACAATCCCCAGCTCCCACTCTACCGAGAGGAAGTGAGACAAGAAACAATAAACTTAACAAACGGGAAAATAGTGCATGCACTAAGTCAGAAGGTGACATGCCAGCTATGTAGCGGCTCTCCACTGAGGGCAATTTGCCCCCCACGGGACATTTGCCAGGACACCTAGCAAACAGAGAGTCGCCACTAAACATCCAACGATGCACAGGACAGCCCCCACAACAAAAAGTTATCCAGCCCCAAATGTCAATATTGCCGAAGTGAGGACTCCCCCGACCCACCCAGCAATAGGCAAGTGAAAAAGCAGAGCAGGAGAAGGGGAGTCAGGAGCAGGAGGGAGGTGGGGGTTTTGAGGGTCTCATTCAGAGCAGGAGCCCTCCTGGGAACCCCCTCCAGAGGAAACGGAATTCTACTGGGGTCGCTCTTGGTCTCTCTCATCGCCACCCCCCACCGGTGCCAGGGTGCATCTAAATCAAAGCAAAAGTCTGCGCGTTCTTTCTCACAGTGCTCAAAAAGTTGGTTACTTCCTTAAACCGGTCATGGCTTTCTTCTTTCATGAGAAAAAAGTATCCCCTGTTCCCCTTGGGAATTTCTTTTTACAGTTCAAAAAGAGATAAAAGCAAGAACTAAAACTCCACAGTTACCAGTTTGAGTCTTGGGGGAAGTAAATCCCAAATGTCCAGCCCAGACACAAAGGCCCCCCTCCACCTTCAGCCTGGCCCTTCCCAGCCGGGCAGGCGCCGGGGACCTGGCTGCCATTGGAATCGTGACACCACCACCCCCACCAGCCTGGCCCCGGGGCGAGAAACCAGAGAGGTGGGCCATGCGCTGAAATCTTAGCCTGTCCAGGACTCCGAGGAGGGGCTCCCCGGGGGGCCACGGACCCACCGTCCACCTGGGGTGGCTATTTGGCCTCTGCTGGCTCCCCGCCCCACGACTCACTGTCTTTTTATGTGTTTTAATAATTTATCTGGCCCACTTCTTGGGCTGAATACTTACAGTGACACATCTTTTTCTTTGAAGATTTCCCATCCTTTGGGGGAGGAGAATGAGAAAGGATGGGAAGGAAGAGATAAGAGAGAGAGATTATAACAGAAACGGGTTCATGGGGCTTGAGATTTAGCAAGGCTGGTTTAGGTGAAATCTGTTAGATGTCGAGCTGGGAGGTTTTTTTTTTTTTTTTTTTTTTTCCTTTTAAAAACCACATCACCCTGGTGGGTCACCCCCACGCTTGTCCCCAGGTTAAAGCACTGGCTCCCTTCAAATGCCACCTCCTAGAAGTAGCCCTCCTTGACTTCCCAACCTGAAGAGCTCTGAATAGCCAAGGTCCCCTCCCTTGCCTCTCGGTTTGGTACTCCTTATTTTTTTAATGATGGCACTAAATTTTCCTCCTAGAGTCTAGGCTCTTTAAAGGAGGGGGTTTGCCCTACTGGCGTCTCTAGATGCAGTACCCAGCACTGCCCATAGGAGGCGCTCTAGATGGAATGAGAAGACCCCACTGAGCCCCATCTCCACCCTCCCCCTTCCAGGGTACGCTGTCAATGAGAAGGTAGGACACTGCCAGGAATATGCCCTGGGATACACTCAAGAGAAAATGAATGCCCAACTCCGCCGGCCCCCCCCCCACGCCCGGTCCCTGGGCTGCTTCATCCCGCCCTCCCGCAGTGAGATTGGGCATTGCTAAGTGGCCTGCAAACCCCGTTTGCGTAAGGAAGGGAGAGGTGAACCGGTCTGCACGAGAAAGTCGCAAGAATTTTGGAGATGGCCACGAGGAAAGGGAAGGAAAGCATGTCAGGGGAACCAAGGAGCACGAGAGAAGGGCAAGAAATAGGGGCCAAAGGAGGGGCAGTCTGGTGAGGAGGGGCCGGCCAATTAATGTTCAGGACAGTGAGGTATAACGTGAGATCGGCAAGCGTCACCTGCTCAGCTCTATGGTGGGATGGCCCTCGGCCGCTCCCAACCTGGGCAAAACCCTAATCACGTCTCTGGGTTAGTGGCACAGGACAGAATGAAGGAACGGGCCCAACATCGATCGTCATAGGGCAACGGGTCACACAGGTCGTCGGCAGAGTGGAAGTGTTCATCCGGGGGAAGGATGGGAGCCGACGCAGCCAGGAGGAACGCGGCCCCAGCGTCAGGCCTTGGAGATGAGGTAAAGGAGGCTGGGCTTCCCCCAGAACGAGGGGTGAGGTCCCCAAGCCACTCGATTCAAGTCGTACAGGAAAGAGGCTCCAAAGACAGCTACTCGAGCCTAAATATTAGCTGAACTGAACTGGATTTTTGTGCCACCAGCCTCTCCCGGGTCCGGGGTGTTTCAGCAAGTTCAGAGCACGGGCTTCCCAGAAGGGAAGGAGAGGGAGGACGCGTGCCTGGCCTCAGCATGCTGCTCCTTGGTGAGGTCCTGCCCTCCTCCAATCCCTGCCTCTCAACCCTTCTTCCGCATCTCTGTGAAGCCCTCCCAGTTGCCTTACCTATGTGTCTACTTCCAGACTTCTTTCCACAAAAGGGAGAAAGAGGGGCGCCTGGGTGGCTCAGTCGGTTGAGCGTCGGACGTCAGCTCAGGTCATGATCTCACGGTCTGTGAGTTCGAGCCCCGCATCCGGCTCTGTGCTGATGGCTCAGAGCCTGGAGCCTGCTTCTGATTCTGTGTCTCCCTCTCTCCCTCTGCCCCTCCCCCGCTCATGCTCTGTCTCTCTCTGTCAAAAATAAACAAACATTTAAAAAAAAAAAAAAAAGGGAGAAAGAAACTTCCACCTTCCCAAGCCTTTGTTTTTCAGTCACATGCTGTCAGTCTGGGGCCTAATCACCACACTCAGTCTGTATGTCTATAAAATAGAAGAAAGGATCTGGCCAATCAGCATTTCCCAAAGCAGGTCCCATGGAGAACACCAGAATTGTGAGATGCTATCCTTATGTGAAAGAAAGGGCTCCATGTGAAACTTTGGGCAGCCCTGGCCTAGCCACAGGGAGATAAGTTCCTTTTCTGCAGGACCTGTCAGAACCTTCAGTAAGCAACGGAGTTTTGTCATTCTTCAAGAAGACGACATCATAAGCAGTGTTTTTCAAACTCGCTTAACTGGGGAACCCTTTATTGGAAGCTTGATTGCAAACAAATGTTCGTGGAACACACGTTGGAAAATGCCAGACTAGACAGCTTCTAAGAATCTTTCCAATCTGAGATCCCAAGTTCTAATCCAGGGGCCTAGCCTACGAGGGTGGCAGGAAGGAAACTCAGTGAGGACAGAGCCAGCGTGGGAAGGCCCCCTGAAGGTATGCACCCGCGTGTGTCTATGGCGTGCACTTAGCGTGTCTCAGGACGTGTTCGCCCGCCTCCAGGCCTCTGGGCAGTTGGACACCCCTGTGCACGAGGCTCCACGGCCACAGTGTGGGGCAAGAAGGAAGAGGGTCACTACAGGGAAGTTCATGGCCAGCTGGCCTCACCGGCCCTCTCTCCCTCCTCCTCTTTCCCTTCCCCTCCCCTTCCTCCCCCTCCTCCTCCATGGCCTCCACCACCACCAGAATCTTCTCCATCCATCCCACAGAGCGCAGCTTCAGGGGGGCGCTGCTGCCATGTTGGTACCCCGTGGCCCCTTCACTCCTTGGCCACAGCTGGTTGGACGCCTGACTCATGAGCCAGGATCTCTTTGCAGAATTTGAAGTGAGAGGCCCAGGGCCTGTGGTCGGCATGCTGGCAGTCTCCAAAACCGAAGGGCTCCATAGCCCCGGGGCCTGCAGCAGCTCCTTGGGGCCCACGTGAGCCAAGGAACAAGCAAAAAGAAGCAGGAGCAGGAGCAGAGAGAAGCAGAGATAGCAAACCAGGTGGAGAGAGCCACGCGACAGACTGTCTCAGTCCCCGAGACCGCCTATCCCCAGCTCTTAACCTCGGTACTTCTGCCTGCGTGTTCTGACCTTGGGTCCTTGACAGTCCCTTGGCCCCCCTTTCTCAGGGGGCTAGAGAGGAGGCTTCCTTGGAATTTAACATGCAGACGAATCCCCTGAGATGCTGTTAAAATGCAGTCTGGGGTGGGACCTGAGAACCTGCATTTCTAACAATCTCCCAGATCCGACTGCTGCCGCTGGTCTGTAGACCGCATTTGAAGCCCAGGAAAGCCATGCCTTCGCAGCAGCTGCGAGGGTTTATAACTTGCTTCTTCTCTGAGGAAGTAGCAGGACTTGGAGAAGGAGGGACAGAAGTCAGGGAGGGGGGACCCGAGAAATAAACGTGTTTCTCTTTTACTAATTAAGTCATTCCACAAAGATGTGAAGCAGGCCTAATTTATACCAGGCTCTTATGTTAAGAAAATAGACAAAAATAAGTCAGTGAAATAAATGGTGTGTCTACGGGGGAAAAAAATCAAGTGGGAAAGAGGGAGAAGAAATACCAAGGAAGGGTTTGCAATCTTAGGTAGAGGGGGGTCAGAGAGTAGTCTTTGAGTGAAGACTTGGAAATGAAGAAGGGAGCTATAAAGATGCATAAGGATACTGGAGGGAAAGCAGATCCAGGCAGGGAACAGCTAGTGCAAAGGTCCTGAGGCAGGGACATAATGTGAATGTTTTGGGTACAAGGTGGGCTGTGGCTCCGAAGCATGGGGGTGTGGGGATAGGATGTTCAAGGGGGAGGGGAAGCTGAGCTTGCCAGGTGGGAAGGCTCATCCTGAGAACTTTGTGGGCCTTGCCAAGGGCTTCAGCTTTACTCGAGGGAGAGGGGGTCGACAGAGAATTGTGAGCTGGAGTGCCCGGGCTACCGTGCTTCAAGCAGAATGTGGATTAGGGGGTGGCAGCATGAGGCCTGGCAGAAGCAAGGAGACCAGTGACAAGGTGACTGCAGCAACGCTGTTGTGACATGATGGTGGCTTACACCTGAGTGATAGCAGCCAAGGAGGTGAGACGTAGGATATGACTGTATTTGGAAGTCAGAGGCAATGAGGTCAGCTAATACAGTGGACACGGGGGTGGGGGAGAGAAAGAGGAGTTGTGTAAGATGCCAGAGCTCCTGTCCTGATCCCTGGGAAGGAGGGAGCCTACAGATGGAGCTGTGTGCAGGGCAGGGAACCCCGAGGGCTCCATCTGAGCAGCTACTTGGAAGAGGCCTGTTGCATAGCCAAGCAGCAAGGTCAAGCAGGCAGGTGGATCCAAGAGCCTAGGGTTCAGAAGCAAGCTGCAGGCTAGAGAGATACACCTGGGCATCACGAGCATCTAGAAGCAATTTAAAGCCTGACATTGGATGTGACCCCCTGGGGAGGGAGTGGAGACAGAGAACAGAATAGAACCCTGGGACCCCGCCAAGTCTAAGGGTCAGCAAGTGTCTTCTTAGAATCTCAGCACCCCCGCGACCTCTTGGACTCCATTCGGTCCTCGTGGGTTCCCCTCCTAGAGAAACCCCCTCTCTTCTCGGTAATCCTTCTCGTACCTGCTCACCACCGCCTGCACCGCCCCCCAGGCTGGCAGATTCCTGGCTCAGCAGCTGAACTCTCAAAGTACTTCTTTGTTCCAACCAGCCCTAGAGATAAATGAGACAATGTGTGTGAAACGCTTAGGGCCTCCAGCGCAGGACCCTGGCGGATGCCAGCTCTCCCTGATGCCCTGGTCACAGCAGAGAAGCCGGCTCTCTGCGTGGGGGCCTGAGCCTGAGTTCGTCGAGTCTGTGCCGGCCTCACCTCTCCATGTCTGGCCCACAGTACGGGCTTTAGAAATGTTGGGGCGCCTGGGTGGCTCAGGCGTTTAAGCGTCCGACGTGGGCTCAGGTCATGATCTCCCAGTTCGTGGGTTCGAGCCCCACTTCAGGTTCTGTGCTGACAGCTCAGAGCCTGGAGCCTGCTTCGGATTTTGTGTCTCCCTCTCTCTCTTCCCCTCCCTGACTTGTGCTCTCTCTCTCTCTCTCTCTCTCTCAGAAATAAGCAAACATAGGGAAGCTGGGGTGGCTCAGTCAGGTAAGCATCTAACTTAGGCTGGAGTCATCTTGCGGTTCATGAGTTCAAGCCCCGCATCGGACTTTGTGCTGACAGCTCAGAGCCTGGGGCCACTTCAGATTCGGTGTCCCCTTCTCTCTCTGCCCCTCCCCCGCTCATGCTCTGTCTCTCTCTCTCTCTCTCTCTCTCTGTCTCAAAAATAGATAAAACGCTAAAAACAATAGTAAGTTGGGGCACCTGGGTGGCTCAGTCGGTTAAGCATCTGACTTTGTCTCTGGTCATGATCTCACGGTTCATGAGTTCAGGCCCCGCATCAGGCTCTGGGCTGACAGCTCAGAGCCTGGAGCCTGCTTCGGATTCTGTGTCTCCCTCCCTCTCTGCCCCTTCCCCACTTGCACTCTGTCTGTCTCTCTCTCTCTCTCAAAAGTGAATAAACATTAAAAAAATAATAATAAGTAAACATGAAAACAAGTTTATTTTTCTGTAATTTATTTACTTTTTAAAATTTATATCCAACTTAGTTAGCATATAGTGCAACAATGATTTATTTAAAAAAAAAAAAAAATGTCTGCTGTAAGCAGGAATGACAGCACATGAACCCATCTGACCGGAGGGGACACTGTCCCCCATGGACTCTTTGGGTCTTCTCCAGGCCCCTCCCACATCATTTTTGTTTCTTCTGACTCTGTGCCCAACGGGTCACTGCCACCCAATCGCTCCAAGCAGCTTCCGCTCCCAGCCAGGGCAAGGGGACAGATGGGGGCCATGCACTGGGCCACGGGCCGCGGCTGTCCTCCCCTCTGAAACCGCAGGGATGGGTGTTTTCTCCTCTGTTTGCATCTTCCCACAGCTACTGGGGGTGCATCCTCCACCTGGCGCCCCTTTTAGCTTCATGATCTGCGGACTTCTCTGGGTGACAAATATCTTTGTACTGAGCGCCCCCCTCCCCAGCCCCTCCCTCTGTCCCTGGGTTCTGACTTTGTGCAGGCTTCTGTCTGCACAAAGGGACCATTGAGAGGCAGGCTGTGGGATGCCGCCTTTGATCTGGGGTTCTAATAACGTGTGTATGTTTGCGTCCCAAAACAATGCAGCAGCCTGGCTGACTGGAGGGAGGCAGGGAGGGCGGCGGGTGGGGGAGAGAAGGTCCACAGGATGGTTACAATGCAGGCTGGGTTGTGAGCGTTGGCCAGCTCGTTTGGAGAGCACCTCCACATTGTCGCCAGTAAGGTACACGCATCACACAGAGGAAGGCCCCGGCACAGTTTGGTATGCCAAACCAAGGTCTGAGAGGTCACTGGGACTGCACAGGAGCTCCATAAGGCCGGGGGGTGGGGGGTGCGCTGGTCACAGGTTCACCAGGGGAAGCGCAGGAAACATAAGGGAAGGGCAGGGGCCAGGGAGGTCTGGTGGCACATACCCAGCCTTGAGAGACAGCCGCAGCTCAACACCAGCTACCACCCGAGGGCCCGGAGCTGCTAGACCTTTGGATTTTTCAAAAGGAGCTGTGAATCCGGGTTTCTAAATGAAATCTTCGAAATTTTTTAAGTTGGCCATGAATTGTAAGTATATTTATTTATTTTCGAGAGAGACAGAGACAGCACGAGTGGGGAGGGAGGCCGAGAGAGAAGGGGAGAGAGAGAATCCCAAGCAGGCTCCACGCCATCAGCGTGGAGCACGACATGGGGCTCGAACTCACGAAACCGTGAGACCATGATCTGAGCCGAAACCAAGAGTCGGAGGCCTAACTGGCTCAGCCACCCAGGTGCCCCACGAATTGTAAAGATTTTAAGTGCGGCCCAGGCCACACGGAGCATGCATCCCGACTGGAACCCAGCCTGTGGTCACTGGTTTCACCCTCTGCTTAGGTAAACTCATCCAGAGACAATGAACACTGGAGAGGGAAGGTAGTAATTCACACCCGGTCCCAGGCTCTCTCCAAAAGGGAAAACTAGGCGTGGCAATGCCAGCCCGGTGCCTGATGCTCCAGTGTCCCCCCCAGTTAATGTTATTCCTTCAGTTCCTTGGCAAAGGGGTACCCAGTTTCTCCAATGTGCCGGGACCAGGCTGGGCGGGAAGGATGCAGGAATTAATCAGGTGGGGCTCCTGCCTGCCCTCGAGTCCAGGCAAGGAGACAAGTGTGAGAAGCTAAATTGTACTGAAAGCCCACTGTTGCCAGGCCCTGTGTGAAGGGCTACGGACATTTTGTCATCCCACATGATCCTTACAACCCCCTGGAAATGAAGGGACTCTGATTATCATTTCCACTTTGTAGATGAGGATACAGGTTCAAGGAGAGGAATGGAGCTTCTCAACCCAGTTGCAGAGACTGGATTTCCCAGTGCTTGCCAGCCAAGCCCTTGCGTACTGCAAGATGGGTCGTCCAGGTTTATGCCCACATAACACTTCAAGTTGGGCAGTGTGTACACTGTGCAACTGTACATGCCAACCCGTGGTAGAAAAAATTATGACAAATTAAGTGTTTATCAATGTAAAGGCCTGGGGCTCAGCCAAGGAATGTTGAGTCTGAGGCCTCCCCTGAGACCCTTCTTCCCGGCACAAATCTTGCTTCTGGTGAAGAAACGAGTCCCTCCTTTACCCAGACCTTCTGCCTTCCGTGGTTACCTGAGGGAAACCAAGACCATGCAGAGCATCAGTGCTTCCTGTCTCCCATATCTGCCCTCAGTTTTCTCATCTGTGTATGGGGATTACAGCTAAGAAAGGAACATGCTGAAACGATTGGAGAGGGATTCTAGGCTATTCGAGATGGCTCTGCCTTCCTCACCTGCCAGCTGAGTGGCCTTGGCTGGATACTTGGCCTCACTTCCTCCGTCTGTAAAATGGTCTGCAGTTCCCCCGCTGAGGGTGGGCTCTCCACAGACGTTATCCATCATTCATGCTGCCTTGTCGTCAAGAACATCACCTCTGTGACCTCCCACCATGGGAACCATGCTCAGGATGGGCCAGGCCTCCCTCCTGCATAGACACTCGCATGGCTCTCAGTTTCATCGGGCATCAGACCATCTTTCAAGAATTCACCAGGCTGCACATCACTGTCGACCTTTGGTGTTTGCAACCTAGGAGCAAGGTGACTGAGGTCCCACACTGTGTGAGGTGAGGTGGGGCCCATACTACCTGCTGTCCTCTGTCGTCACACGCTGAGTCTTGGATGTCTGGGGGTGGAGGCGGGGAGAGGAAGGAGGGACTGAGAATGGGGCCTGGGAGCCCCACCCCATCTTCTTCCTTCTCGTCCCCTAAACATTAAGCTGTCTGCATAAGAGCATGCAGGGGGCCTAGATGGTCCAGAGGGGCAGACAGAGGACTAGCAAACCGCTGAAAAGCTCTTGGGCCTCACCAAAAACCCAGACAATGGGCACAAGATCACAATAAATAAGGTTTTAAACAGAGGAAAGCTGTGGTCCCTCTGGAAAGTCAAGGTAACCTTGGCTCTCCATTCAAGTTAGCAGGTTTTTCTGTCTTTTAAGTTTACCTATTTACCTGGAGGAGGGGGGCAGAGAGAGCGGGAGAGAGAGAGAGTCCCAAGCAGGCTCCTGAGGCCATGCCCTCTCTCTGCTGTTCTGCCCCCTACGCTCTCCACTCCGGGCCCCTGCTCATCCTTCAGGGCCGGTGTAGATGTCACCTCTTCCTCCACGTGCCAACTGTCCAGCCTCCATGTGAACCCCCAGCTGGAGCCCTGGGGAGGTCTTGCCTCCAGCCCAAGTGACTCAGTAGAAATGGACAGTTCCTCATGGTTCCTCACCGTCCCCAGAAGGAATTCTGGAGCCAGCTGTCAACATACTAATAGGGAAGGAGGAACAGAGGCTTGGGTTTGCAGGAGGCGCTGGAGGGGGGGTCCTTGCCACTTTTAGGCAGCCACCTCCCGAAGATCAGGCCCCACACAACTTCTGGCCAGAGGACCAAACCCAGGTGGCCTGTGGAATCTGTGTGGTAATAGAACGTCTGCACTGACCACCCCGTTCACGTCACACCGAACGCTAAGTCGGAGGTGACCCACTGAGGGGCTGTCATCAGGCTGCCCTACACCTCGTGCAGGACAGGCACCAAGCTGGGTGCCCTACACAGTGTTGGGACAAACCCAATCTCGAAGCCAGGAGATTAGGTTCATGGGAAGTGTCACCGTGCATGCAAATAACCACAGACCAAGGTGAATCACCAGCCAATGTGTGCAAACACTTGGCACAGAGCCTGCAAATAACAGACCTGTGATAAAAGGGACCATCATGTCGTCATCGCCGTCATCATTGTCATTCATGAAAACACCAAAAAATAATGTTTTCTTTAGCACTTTTTGGTTGTAAACGGCAGTGACAAAACCCAACTGAAAGTAGCCCAAGCAGAAAGGAGATGTATGGGCTTGGGGCGCCTGGGTGGCTCAGTCAGTTAAGCGACCGACTCTCGGTTTCAGCTCAGGTAAATATCCCACGGTCCATGAGTTCGAGCCCGGCGTCAGGCTCCACAGCAGTCCAGAGCCTGCTTGGGATTCTCTCTCTCTCTCCCTCTCTCTCTGCCCCTCCCCTGCTCATGCTGTCTGTCTCAAGATAAATAAATAAATTGAAAGAAAAAAAGAAAGAAAGAAAGAAAGAAAGAAAGAAAGAAAGAAAGAAAAAAGTTAGTTTATGAGGTCACATAACCCAGGTACTGGGAAGACAGATCATGAGCAGCTTCAGACTTATAACCAAACAACCTTGTGTTCAGCGTGAAAAGAGAATTATTCTTCCCCAGCTCAGGAGAGAAAAATCCTGGGGAAGGACTCTGATTGGTCCAGGGTGGGTCATGTGCACATTTCTGAACCAATCACTACAGGCGTTTGGTTGGTCCAACTTGAGTCAGGTACCCAACCAGCCCTGTGGCCTGATGGAGTTGAGTGGTGGCTCCACCCCCAACCACAGCGTTGGATGGGAAGGAACAAGGCCCCCAAAGGAAGCAGGGAACAGGACTCATTATCTTACCTGAGGAAGGCAGAATATCCTCCTAACTCCACCCTCCAATGCACAAATGGGTAGACTTGACCCCATGAAATTGGCCCCGGGGAAAGGGAAATAGAAAACAGTAGAGACACAGGAATGAGAGACTGAACAATCTGAGTGGCCAGAGAGCAACCGTCCTTGGTGACACGGGTGAACGTGGAGACCAGAAGCCACAGATCTGAAGGAAAGCTGTGAGGGAGCCAGAGGTTGAGAAAAGAAAAAGAAAAATCTGTATCATACTCTGATCCGGGGCTGCCCTCCGAGGCCTGGTCTCAGTGTTCAGGAAGATGATTTTTGGATTGTCTCCTGGTGACTAGAACCAGAAGACCCCCTTCTCCAGATGGCCCTGGGCCTCCAAGGATAATGGGAAACCGTTGCCATCCCTCCCGGGGAACACAATACATGACAGAGGGGCCACTCCACGTGAGATCCCCATAGCCACCCTGACAAACCCCCAGGGCCAGGCTTTCTGGGCATCTCCGTTCTTCCTTCCATGACCCATGAGGTGCCACGTTGCGTCCATTCTCTTAGATCTGCAGCCCCTCCCTCCACACTGCCGCCGCCCAGGTGTGACTGATTGAAGATGGCCACTCTTATGTGTCACTGTCCCTACTTGTCACTGTCCCTGTTAAGCAGAGCTGCTTATTTCCCCCTGAGTCTGGGCTGGCCTGTGACCATTGAACCAACAGAGTATATGGTGGCAGTGGTGAGCCGCTCTTGTTTTCTCCCACTTGGAATGTTTGCTTCTGGAACATTCCCTCTCAGAACCTAGCCGCAATGCCAGAAGCCCAAGCCACATGGAGAGGTCATGTTTGCGTGGCAGCAGACAGCCCCGGCTGAGTGTCCAGCCGGCAGCCAGCAACAACGGCCATTGTGGGTGTCTAACATAAGAGAGTCCCCCGATGACTGGGGTCCCTGTCGACATCACGTCGAGCAAGACTGTCCCCGCTGAGCCCGGCGAACCCCTCAAATCACCAGAGACAATGAAACGGTGGCTGCGTTGAGCCACTGAGTTTTATGGTGGCTTGTGACATAGCGGACGTACCTGAACTCCAGGCCCAAGATTTCATCGTCTCCTCTGGCTCAGAGGCAACCACACGCTCACCGACTGATGTCCCAGCCTCCACATCCATCTATTGGCCAAAGCCGTTTCCCACGCACAGGACTGATGATGTCCTGCTTCTGCTCAAAGCCTTCAATGGCTTCTCATTGTCCACAGAAGGAGGACATACCCCATGGGAGTGCGCATCAGAATGACCGGGACGGCTTTTTCAAAATACAGATATTCCACTCGAGGGCTTGGAATCAGGGTATCAGATTGTGGAAACACTGCTGGTGTGGTAGATGAAACGATTTGTCCACGGCTCTTCCTTGTCTACTTCTGAACGATTCACGGTGAGCGGAGGAGGCTCTCCCATACCCAGGAGGCAGGACTTGGCCGTGGGATTTATCTTGCCCCGTCGAATAGGGGCAGAGGTGACACGGTGCCAGTTCCAAGCCAAGGCCGTAAGAGGCATTTCATATTTCCACCCCTCCCTCTCACACTTCTACTTTTCACCGTGAAGGATTTGCCCCAAATAGCCTTTCAGCCTGGGTCCCCAAATGAGAGATACGCAGAGCAGATATGAACCCAACCCCTAGTCTGGCTCAGCCAATTCTACTCAGATTCATCAGTCACCCCAGTTGGTTTTCAGACCTGTAGTGAGAAAAAGAAATCTTTGCTGTCATATGCCTCATGGACTCACTTGTTATGCAGCATTATTGCAGCCATATCTAACTAATGCATCAGGTGATTCTGAAGCATATGCCCGATTAAGAACCACGGGCCTACGGGCACCTGCCTGGCTCAGTCGGTAGAGTACGTGATTCTCAATCTCAAGGCCGTGAGTTTAATTTAAGCCTCACGTCGGGCATGGAACCTACTTAAAAAAAAAAAGAACGACTGGCCAAAAGGATGCTTAGCCTGGCATTCAAGGCCTTCATCAGTCAGTCTCCCATTTCTCTCTCCGGCCTTATCATCTCACTTTCTCTTCTGGACCTGTCAGGACTCTGCATGCCAAAGCAGAATCTAACCTTGATTAATCCTAACAGAGGAGGGACTCACAGGTAGCTGTAAAATCAGACTGAGAAAATAGGCAGGAAGCAAGAAGTGTCAGGCAGCTGGGACCAGGGTCAGAAGACACATAGGTGAGAAACAGACCACCGCTGGCTACCTGGACTCTGGGTGCTGGATCCTTAGGCCGCTGCTGGCAGGGTGGGCATCTCTGGCTCCCCCTGCTTCTCTGAAGGGGGAAGCATCCCATTGGCCCGGTCATGCCTTAGCCATTAGAAGAGAAAGAAGAGATATATGACTCCTGAAGAGGATAGGGTCAGATGCTAGGGAGCCCAAATCCCCAACATCCCTTGAACCTTCATACTTTTTACAAATATAAAAACTCCTGAACCTGTCCTAGAACATACAAGTGCCCTGTTAATGTTTCTCAATAAATAGTAAAATATTCTAGAATATTCTAGAATATTCTAAAACATTGCTCTAGGCCGTGAGTGAACTCAGGCCCTTTTGATTTCCCTTTCCCAATTCAGTGAGTTCAGATCCTTTCTTAGGGCAGCTCAAAATCTATCCCTTCCCTGAGGCCTCCCCCCCTCCAGGTGGGAAGTGGCATCCTCTCCTTGGCACTCCAACACACGTGGTCTGCCTGTCTTTTCTGAGCCGCAACTGGAGTCACCGATGAATTTGTGAGGCCTGAGGTCTTCCCAGGGCTGAGGCCAGTGCCTGGTGCCTGGTAGGTGCTTAGGAGACACTGGGAGGACACCTGAGCAGGGAGGCCTTTTGCCAATTGAGAAATTCCAGCGTCTCTCTATACCCTCAAAATTCGAGCAGCGGGAATACGAGTTGAGCTTGGGCTGATATATATGTATATATATATGCCTGGCCCAGCTTAGCGCCTGCTGGTGCAAGGCCACAGTGCAAAGGGCCTCTGGGGTCGAAATCCCTCATTCCTCAGGTCGGTATTTCAAATAACCACCTCCAGCTTTTGAGCTGAGCACGTTGATTCTCCTGTTTGGAAGTGCTTTGCAATTTGGCAGCTCCAAGGGCTGCACCCTGGAGCCAGAGTGGGTGAGCTCTGATCCAGAGAACGGAGGCTGCTGGGCCTGCCCCTGGGCCTTCTTTAACTCTGGCCTCACCATGAAAATCATTCCCGGCTTCAGGTTTCCTGGGCGAGTATGAAAGAGCTGCTGAGGCCGGTAGGTCCGCCCATGTCTCCTCGGACCCCTCTGCCTGACCCCGATGTGTGCCCTGAGTCCCGATAGCCAGAACCTGTGTCTCGTTGTTGGCGAGCTCCCTTCGGGCGACTGGAGAACTCGGCCAACACCCAGCAGAGTGAGGGCATCCCTACCCCTGTTCCCTTGCTCCTCTGCAACTCTGAGGCATGACGCATACATGTCCAGGGCACCCAGGTGGAAGGGAGCCCCCGTGACCCTCCGGCAGGTCTTTGCACGACAGCCCGTCCTTGCTTTGCTTGATGCCCTATCCTTGCTTGATGTCACATCACATCCTTGATATCAAATCCATCCTTTCTTGATATGACATCCTTGCTCAATACCCCAGGCTTGCTTGAGATCACTTCCCTGCTTTGCTGGCTATCACGGCCTCGATATCACATGCTTGCTTGGGTATCTGTGCCCTAACTGATACTTTCCCTTCCTGGCCCCGCTTCCCCACCTCCTACACATCCCCTCCTCTTGGGAGCTGCTCCCGGGAACCCAACCTAAGAGAGTAGAGAGGGAGGGAGACCGCAGTGATAAATGTCGCCACTGTTGATGGACTGCCACTCCACTTCAAGATCCTTCGGTGACTTCTGTCTTTCGTTATCTCGACAGCAGGGAATTTTCACCCCCGTTTTACAGAGGAAGAAACGGAATCTCAGAGAAGTTAAATAACCTGCCCAAGGTTATACGATTACTGAATGTTGGGTCAAGATTTTCTCACTACTATATATATGTACTGCCTCCTGTTCGACAGAGGCTCTGTGTGTATCTATAAGTTAAAACTTGACAATAAAAGCCATAACCGTATGGCATGACCCAATAAATGCAGGGAATGACAGTGTCCCCCCACGGGGAGATGGGAGGTTGTGATCACCATGTTTTTGTCTATCGGGCATGTCTCCCCCTCTTCGCCGCACCTTTCTGTGACCTCAGACAGGGGTCGGCATGCCATCAGAATTTCTTTCCCCAGACCTGGCCCTTGATCTCAGGGGTGGAAGTTGGCTGCGATCAAAGCATAAGTTGACAGATCCCCTGTTCTGACATCCTCTGAGATACAGCCTCCAGATCAAGTTGTCCAGTCCTTTCTCCAGTCCTCTGTGGGGGGTTCCAATGGAAGGCCCAAACGGCTCAGGTGAGTCAGCACCTGGGGCTGCCACTGGTCAACAAGACACCTCACGTGATCTAGAAATTGGTACCGGGAGTGGCGTGCAGAAAGTAACCCAGCCTAAAAATACGGAATTGTTGGGTACGTAAGCCAATAAATTCCCCCTTAATTGTGTAAGCAGGGTTGAGTGGGATTTTTGCTCCTACTGCCAAAAGGATCTCGAGGGATCTACACGTGAGAAGGGATGGAAAACCCCTCCTCAGGATGTAGCTTCTGTCAGCTACAGCCTTCTGTTTGTTCTTCTCTCCGTGTGCTTAACTCCTTTCCCGGTGCTTTTCAAGGTCACACAGGAGAAGGAATTGGGTGGTCAGCTCGGGCACGGAGTCACGTGGAGCATCCAGGGGCAAGCAGGCAGGGTGCAACATGGCGGAGGGGTGCACAGTGCGGCAGGAAGGCCATGGGCCAGGGGAAGGAGAGTTGGTTCTGGTAGCACCCCTGACTCACGGTGTGCCACTGGGCAAGAGTCTCCCCCTCTCTGGGGCTCAGTTCCCCTTTTATAGAATGAGGGTGCATCTCTAAGGTCCCTTCTAGGTCTAACAAGGTCAGGTGCTTGGGGTACGCGTGAGGGCACGTGGCCCACATCACCTGCACAGACTGACAAGGTGGGAAGAGGCATCAGTGCCAGGGTGCTGAGTCCTTGTGAGCCTCTCTTTGAAGTGGGAGCCAAGAGATGCCACGTCCTGCTCTCCCCACATTCTCCTCTCCCGTCCTGCACCACGCCCATCACGGCAGAAGCGGCTAACCCCGCCCCAGCATCTCTGTCCGTATTTGTTTTAGAAATAGAATGGCCACACAGCGAGAGCCTCCACTTTCCGGCCTCCCTTGCAGCTAAGTGTGGCCCTGCGTGCCGGGGATGCATGCACCTGCCCTCTGTTGGCGGGTTAGAGCACACACAGGGTGCCAAGATCCAGCTTCAGCCATGCGGGGTGGGCAGAGAGCCAGATGGAAGTGGCCTGGGCCCCTGACCCACTTGACGGAGTCCACTTGCCCTCCACTTCCAGACTGCTCCCCATCTTGGTGTTTTTTACGTAGGCGGAAGAGCCTTCTGTCTTATCTAAGTCGCTGTACTTGGAGATACTATTCTTCCGGCAATTTACCCTGTGCCCTAACTGACACCTCTTCTCCCTGCTCACACTAAATTCTCAGAGGTCTCGTCATCCAGGGCCGAGGAGCTAATCTCCACCATGAAGAGAAGGAAGGGAGGAAGGAAGGAAGAAAGGAAGGAAGGAAGGAAGGAAGGAAAGAAGAAAGGAAAGAAGGAAGGAAGGAAGCAAGGAAGGAAGGGAGGAAGGAAGGAAGGAAGGAAAGAAGCAGGAGAGGGAGGGAAAGGGATAGAAGCATTTATCAGACACTCATTCCATTCCAGGTATTTGAAAGCTTGAATTTTATCATTGGCAGCAAATACTCTCCATTATTTTCCTTGAAGTGACACGTGTTTCATTTACTGGCTGCCAGGACTCAAGTCGGAATAACCGTAATTTCTCGGTTAGTTTTTTTTTTTTTTCCCTCAAAGTAAAAGCGGTGTTCAGTTAGGTCAGCTCACAACTCAGCCTACCGTGCAAAGACTTCTCCTTAAGACAATTACCGTATTTCAGTCTGTAGGAGGAACGTTTTATGCATTTGGTGACCGACAATATTAAAACGGCTGTCTCGAGGGTCAAGAAATTAATGCATATTAATCCATGTCCCCACCTCAAGGGCCTTCCTCAGTGATACTGTCTCTTTCTGTGTTGTTGTCGTTGTTAATGGTTGCTTATGTATTTATTTATTTTGAGAGAGAGAGAGAGAGAGAGAGAGAGAGAGAGAGCACTCGAGCCGGGGAGGGGGAACGAGAAAGGGAGAGAGAAAATCCCAAGCAGGCTCTCTACTGACAGCCCCATTTCGGGGCTGGAACTCACAAACCGTGAGATCAGGACCTGAGCCGAGATAAGAGTCGGACGCTTAACCACCCGCGCCCCCCAGGCGCCCCTCGGTGTTTTGTGTTAACTGTGAGGGCATCATGCTCCAGCATCAGTGGGTCTACCCACCATTGCTCCTGCACCATTGGCGTGGAAAGGGAAAACAGCAGCTCAGGATCATTAGGAAAATAGTCCTGACCTTGCAGACCCCCTGAAAGGGTCCTAGGGAGACCTCCGGGCATTCTCAGACCGTGCTTCGATAACCCTCTGCCTTTTGCCATTCTGCTTTTTTAAATATATATACACACATATATATATATTATATACACATATATATATATACACATATATATGTGTATATATATATATGCATGTAAACACACGTGCACGTGCACACGTGCCCACACACACCCAGCGTCGTCTATCGTTTGATTTTTAAAAGGGCATTTAAATCTCAAAAAAGAAGAAGGGCGTCCTGTCAGAAGAAAGGCAAGTCCGTTAAACGGAATGCATTTAGATGTACGAACAACCCACTGCATTGTCCTCCCTTTTCTGGTTTTGCCAGGGCCAGGGGGCAGATGCTGGCAGGGAAAACTGAGGTTTGGAAACCGCCTCCAGCCGGACACACCCCTTCCTGTCCAGATGACAGAAATTAGGCCCTGAAGGGCACGTGCGTGCGAGCGGGGCGGGGGCACACGGCAAGAAATGGTTCAAGAGAGCCGGACCCTGGCTTTGCCTGCAGACAGGGCACTGACTGGCAGGAGGACCCTGGGTGAGCTGTCACAGCCACCTGCTCCCCCCCTCCCCTGCCCAGGAGAGCTAGGAGCAGAGCAGCCCGGGTTCAAGCCCCCTCCGGGCCTCCACCAACCTCCCCGGTAACATATGCGTGGAAGTGGGATGCGTCTGGAGTGGGCGGAGAGAATCGATTTTATTCTTTAGCTCGCTCACCCTGCTTGGCCCCTGCCCAGCTCCTTTGCCCCCCACCCCACGCAATCCGGCATCCGCTGCCTGGGGGTCCTTCTCTAGAAGGCACACGTGCTCACATACCTCCCTATGGGCGCAGCACACCCCTATGTGTCACCCCCCCCCCAACAACTCACTCTCGCTCTGGGGGTCTGTGACAAAGGAGAGCACCCACCTGGTGGGATGGGGAGGCGGGAGCTGCCCAGGTGTCAGCCTTGAGGTAGAGGTAGCCGGGACCCAGGACCGGATGTGCCGGTGAAGGAGCAAACCTGGAGGGGACGGGGCCTGAGCGGTGTGTGTGAATGTGCAGTTTAGGGGGTACCAGGCGCTCACCGCCAGGAGGGCAAGACCCGAATACAGTCAGATTTACCCTGGAAAACCCCCGCCGTGGCCCACGGAGTGGCCTATGTCGTTCTACGCGCTCAAACCTTCCCCCCAGGATGCCAAGCCAGTGGGCCTGAGGGGCAGATCTCCACCTCTTCTCCGAGGAGCTGGCTTCTGTGGCCGGTGGCGATTGTGAAATTTGAACCTAACTCAAAAGCTTCTAACGTCTGGCGGATTTTAAGTCTACAGCTGGCGAGGAGGAAACTACACACGTGTGGCTCTAGAGCTGACTCCAGAGTGGCGTTCTGGATCTGCTTGTCCTTGCTCGGAGGGGGACCGGCCCGACCTTGCAGGCTCAGTGACCTCCTCGGTTTTAAGGGCTAAATCCAAGTCCCGGTTCCAGAGCCACCTGCCTTGTCCCTCTCCCTTGGAACCACCAGGAGGGTGGGAGCCTGCTGCTCCCTGGGAGTCCTCCCGTCTTCTTCAAAAGGCGTGTCTCGCGTCCCTGAACACACAGGAATGAGGCTAATGTCCCCCCATGACGTCTACTCACTGCTAGTTGGGAGGCAACCCATGTCAAGGCATACCAGGTTAGTTGAAACTACTAATAAGAAACAGAAAAAATAAAATAAAAGCTAAAAGGACTTCCATGTCGAGGCAAGAGCTGCCCTCCGGGGGGCACCTGGGTGGCTCAGTCGGTTGAGTGTCTGACTCCGGCTCAGGTCGCGATCTCACGGTTCGTGGGCTCGAGCCCCGCGTCCGGCTCTGTGCTGACAGCGTGGGGCCTGGAACCTGCTTTGGATTCCGTGTCTCCTTCTCTCTCTGTCCCTCCCCCGCTCACACTCTGTCTCTCAAAAATAAATAAATGTAAAAAAAAATTTAAAAAAAAAAAGAGCTGCCTTCTGCTTCATAATGGTCGATAAATCCGGGTGTACTCAGGCAGTTTCCCCAGAAGCAGGACCCCCTTGAGGGAGGAGGAGAGAGCAGGAGTGATGTCTGCTGCCTCCGGATAGAGCAGGGAGAGGGGTGCTGGATGATGTGGTCAAGAAGGAGCAAGACCCCATCGCCCCCAGAAATTTCTGTTCAGGGATCCCTGCCGTCGTGGAGGGGGACAAGTGTGGTCAGGGATGGAACTCATATTCTACCCCCAGGCTTTCTCAGACAAATGGAATCACCAGTTTGGAAGGGGATAGAAACCACGTCGGACCAAGGAGCCGGAAATAGGGTCACGATGATGGCAAGATAGTACAGTGGGTAACATCACGGGCTTTGAGCACCCAGCCCGTTGCCTTCAAGTACCCACAGCTCTGCTTACTAAATGTCCTTGGGCAAGCTACCTCCAGCCCACCCTCTGCCCCGGCTTCCTCATTTGGGAAACGGAGATGACAATCACTTACCACTTCACCAGGATGTGGAAGGATTCAAGGAATTAATAAAGATACAGCCCGAGAAGCGTGCCTTCTAAATTCCTATTCTGGGCCATCACCTTCAGTGTCGTATCCTGATGTGGTAACACAAGGGTTTCATTGGCCAGCAGGACCCACATTCCTAGCTTACTTGTCTTGCCTAGAGAATATCATACAACCCCTCCGAGCCTCAATTTCCTTATCTGGGAACCAAAACGACTGCCTTGAGCCTTATCATGAAGAGAAATGGAATTATGGAAGTAGTTACTCCCTAAACTATAAATGGCATCCTCTAGGATTGTGCAGTGCACGATCCAGGCAACCATACATAGCAGCCCTGATGACGAACATAAAGCAGTTGATGTGTTGTGCCTCTGTCTGTGTAAGCTTACATATCAAACCATCGACTTCAGCTCATTCTTTTCCATGCACCTTCCTCCATCCTTACGGTGGACGTCAGCACGGAGGAAGAACTGCCATCTCCAATCTGCAAGTGCCTCTGCCCTCAACAAAAGTTTCCAGCAAGAAATAGCCCAAGCCCTGCTATATTGCAGGACCAAACCCCACGGATCAGCTTCCAGAGTGTGAAGCAACTCACAGCAGGATAAGGAGAAGAAAGGCCGAGACAGCAGGGACTTCTTCCCGGTCGGAAGGTCCCTGGGGAAGGTCTTGACTCGCATGTCTTGAAGGAAGGAGGGTGGTCACCCCTGGGTGATAGTGGCAATGTCCGCAAAGGTGAGGAGGGGCATGCTTCCGCAAACACGGCCATGCTGTCTCTCCCGGTGGCCCTTTTACGTGCACCCAGAGTGGGGGTGAGGGCGAAGGCAGGGAGAGACTGGCGGACTGGCCCTTTGTCCCGTCTCCTGCACCAGTCGGTTCATCCACTTCAAATGGGACAGCTCAGGGGGAATCCTGAGTGACACCATTTTTCTATTACCCTTCATTACCGCCACTTAGATCTTTTATTTTATTACAAACATTCTTTAGCCCAGGCACGGGCTGATCTCCTAATTGGAGCTGCCGTTTCCACCCCCACCCAGATCAAAGCCTCCCTGTTTGTTTGTGGAGGACGGAGGATGAACCGTCTTGCCGGCCTTTGAACATGAAGGCCCCTTTGTCTTCCAGCTGAAGTCATCCCTGGCCCCAGGCAGGGAGGAGGCTGGGGGAAGGCCGCCTCTGTAGCCTGGCCAGAGGCTTGGACCAGAGCTTGAGTGGGGGGACAGCTTTCACAGCGAGGCCCCGAACCCCCTGCCTGCCTTGATGTGGCAGGGGGTGGGGGGAGGGGACTCAAACTGGTGGCCCCGGGGAGCGTCTTATTTGACCCCCATGATGATTTTTGATATGAATACTAATTCAAATATTAAATGATTTTTAAAATAGACCAGATACTCAAGTATTCCTTAAATCAAGTATTTTCCTTCTAATTTCTCCTTAAAAATCAGATGATCTGGCAATACTGGTTGTCTATAGCTGAAATGAGATAACCAGTTTTCTGAAGGTTTTTCCTGATCCTTGGGGCATAGGGGTTTTCAAGTCTCTTCAGGTACCTTAAAAAATAATACTAACCTGTTGCTGTAAAGTATCGATTCCCCTGAAGTTCTTTCTTGTGCATCCCTGGGTCTGCAGGAACCTCTGCATTGCTGTTGGAGATGGTAGGGGGTGGTGAGGAAATAATTGTGCCCATTTTACAGATGAGAAAACTGAGGCCCTGTGCCATTCAAATAGCCACCCTGAGGTCCCCCCAGAGGTTAATGATAGACGCAAAGAATCAAGAAGTACAAGACACAGGGAATTAGCATTTATCTGTCCTCTTCCATTTGGATATTTTGGTACTATAGCTATTTTGGAAAAGAAACAGCCCCAAAGGTGCCTTCCTATACGTAGGGATGTGTGATGTTAACACTAAAGGTCTATTACGTGCAAGGAGCAAGACATTACCCACTCTTCACAAAGATCCTATGAGATGGTTACGGTTTCTACATTTTACAGTTGAGAAAACCAAGGCTTTAGGGGCTCCAGAACTTGTCCGAGTTTACACAGTGGGGCCAAGGGATCCACCCCCATCTGCCTGGCTCAAAACCCAGTAAGCAGCCTTCATTCCCAGTGCATCGTGAGCTGGGTGATTAGTCTCAGAGCCTTGGGTTTTCCTATACAACACGGGGGCCACCTGCTCAGAGGACAGCTGTTTCACCCAGGGCTAGACTTCCTTCCCCTGACCACCACGTCCTCCCTTGAAACAGCCAGTTGGACCAGTGGGAGACACCTGACCCCAGCTGGACCCATCAGCTCCTTCCTCCTGGGGAGTAGGGACTGGGATCCAGTCTGTTAAACCATGCTGGGGCTGACCAAGACTGGACCACAGGCAAGCCGGATGATGCAGTGTCCCAAAGGAAAGAAGGATGAAATTGACGTGCGGGGAGAAATAGACACAGAGGCCAGATGGCCCCAGAGAGCCAGGGAGAAACCTGCTGAGGTCCAGTCCACCCCCAGCCCTTGCCCTTGGCCATCACCCCGTACCCTTCCTGTGGAGCGCCATTTTATGTTTAAGGGGATTTGAGAGATTATCCGCTCCCACAGCGTATAATCCACAACGTAAATCGTAAGACAGATCTGGGTTCTAATCCCGCCTTTGCCCCTGGCTGTGTGCTTTCAGACACAGTGCTTTTTATGACTTCAGTTTCTCCTTTATAAAGTGGGAGCAATAGATCCCTACCTCACAGGGCTGTGGGGAGATTCAAAATATGTAATGTACTTGGAAATTCTTGCCCATAGTGCCCGATACAGCAGACCCTCGGCACCTGGCTCATGCCTTGATCACCTCTGCACCTTTGATCACTACGATATTACACAGATTCCGAGGTAGGGAGAATGAGCAGTAGTTTCAACCCCCTCTTGACTGTTCTACTTTGCAGGCTATTTACAAACTGATTTTCATCATCTGTTGACTTCTTTCCACCATGGGTTTCTGCCTGCTTAAGAAAGAATTGTTTTATCTTTCCTTTAATTTCATTTTAATGTTTATTCATTTTTGAGAGCGAGAGAGAGAGCGGGGGAGGGGCAGAGAGAGAGGGAGACACAGAATCTGAAGCAGGCTCCATCCAGGCTCCTAGCTGTCAGCACAGAGCCCGACGCAGGGCCCAAACCCAAAAACTGAGATCATGACTGTGAGCCAAAGCTGGACGCCCAGGCACCCCGGAATTATTTTATCCTTGGCTAAAACCCCTACAGTTGTGAAGGCAGAGGCGCTCACAGTGAAATCATGGACGGCGGCTGTGAATTTTACTCCATGATCTCGATGTGTAAAATAAAGTCCTTATTTTGGTTTTCTAAAATCAAATTAAGATTCCAAGCACTCTCCCAGCAGCCTGACGAGACACGGGGTCCTGATCACTTCTGACAGGTCTCCAGCCCAAGGCAGAGCCTGACAGCCCTGCAGGGCCCACCCACCCCCTCCTCCCCCCACCCCCTCCTCCCCCACTCCCCCAAGGCTGCACCTCTGCCGCCTTGAGCCTCACCTGGGTGCAGCACCTTTTCGAAGGCCCAGGGCCGCGATCCAGCCAGCCCAGGTGTAGCCATGTCACTCAGAGGGACTGCCACAGCCTTCTCCCCTGGTTCTGTCCTTTAGGGACCTGAGAATCCCATACATCCCTTTTCTCTCTCAGGGCATTTCGTTTTCTTCTCATGACCTCCTCTCCCTAAATTAACCTCTCCCACTCAGAATCACTCGTCTCTCTCTCCTTCCCTCTGGAATGATCTAGAACAGTGGTTCCCAAAGCATGGTTCTGGACCAGGAGCATCTATATCACCTGAGAATTTGTTAGAAATGCAATTTCTTGGAGCTTAGCAAAGCATGTTTTGTTGTTGTTGTTTGTTGTTTATTTTGAGAGAGAGAGAGACTAGGAGAGAGGCAGAGAGAAAAGGGAGAGAGAGAATCCCAAGCAGGTTCCGAGCTGTCAGCACAGAGCCCAATGCGGGGCTTGAACTCATGAACCATGAGATCATGACCTGAACTGAAATCAGAAGTCAGATGCTCAACCCACTGAGTCACCCAGGAACCCTGGCAATCCATGTTTTAGCCAGGCTTCCAAGAGATTCTAGCAAATGCTAAAGTTTAAGAACCACTCATCCTGTATAATCCTCTTTGTGAATTTATAAGTTTAAAACCAAAGGCCGAGAAGGTAGGGTGTCTTGAGACAACTTCAGGTTCCAGTACATGCTACATAGCATCCTCCCGTCTGGTGAGCAAACAATAAACACCTGAGCCCTGGGCTAGGGCGCGACAAAGGCCTCGGCTGGCATGTATGGTAATGTGGGTTGTGCACTGCACAACTCCAGGGGGCACCAGCCACATAAGCTACCATGTGAATGAACCACATGGTGGCCAGGTGGGGAACATCAAGGGTCCAAGGAGCATCAGCCTTGTGTTCTTTTGAAAAAGTAGGTTTTGGGGATTCAATCTCAGACAAGGGGTTGTTGGGAAGATGGGAAGAAAAACGGTGCAAAGCCTGAACTCAGCCCTAGGGGGCGCTGTCTATGTGGCCAACCCACAGGACAAGCCTTAAACACACCGTTCAGAGGGTCTCAAACTCCAATGCCTGCAGGAGCCAGGCTGGCGTGCAAACAGGCAGGAGGCTGGGGAAGGGAGCCGATATAAAAAGATGCAGGCACCACCCTGCCTCAGCCACTGCTGTCACACGGGATGCTGGCCTCAACCTTGTCAGATCTTCCCATTTTTTTTTTAAACCAGAAAGCCAACTTTGACATGAAATCTCCTGGAATCTCTTTGAATATTACAAACAGATTCCGATTTTTAAAAACCCCTTTATATTGTATCCAGAATATATAAATTACCCTCAAAGGCTAATTAAAAACAAACTGAATGAAAGATGTGGACACATCACCAAAGACAATACACAGATGGCAAACAAGCACACGAAAAGATGTTCGACACCGTTAGTCATCACGGAAATGCAAATTAAAACCACACGAAGATAACACTAGGCACCTATTCGCATAGCTAAATTCTTAAAAAACAAAAACAAAAAACAAAAAAAACTGACAATACCAAGTGCTGGCAAGTAGGTAGAGCAACCAGAACATTCTTGCATTGCTAGAGGGAATGCAAAACAGTACCACTATATGGCAAACAGTTTGGCAGTGTCTTATAAAGTTAAACGTACGCTCAGCTGTGCAGCCCAGCAACCCAACTCCTTGGGGTTACTCAAGAGAGAGAAATATTTATGCTCTGGGCACCTGGGCAGCTCAGGCAGGTAAGTGGCCAACTCTTGGCTTCAGCTCAGGGCACAATCTCACAGTGTGTGGTTTCGAGCCCCTGGTCAGGCTCAGTGCTGTCAGCATGGAACCTGCTTGGGATTCTCTCTCTCTCCCTCTGTCTTGCCCCACCTCCGCTCTCTCTCTCTCTCTCAAAAATACATAAATAAACTTAAAAAAATCTACGTCCACACAAAAATCTGGAAGGATATGTTTATGACAGCTTTGTTTGTAATCACCAAAAACTGGAAATAACCCACGCGTCCCTCGACCAGGTGATGGATAAATAGTGGTACATTCAATGAAATGGAACACCAATTAGCAATAAGAGGAATGAACCACCTACTCATATATGCATTCTGCTAAGTTATAGAGCACTGAATCAAAAGACCCCTCCGTGTAAGTTTCCATTTCTATGACATTCTGGAAAAGGCAAAACCATAGGGACAGAAAACAGATCGGTGATTGCCGGGGGCTGGGGATGCAGGCAGGGATAGATCGAGAAGGGCATTCTGGGTATTTTGGGGAGCGATGGAGATTACCTATATGTCGCTGTGGTGACAGTTGGTCAAAACTCACAGCACCGAATACCGAAAAGGGTGAATTTTCCTACAGAAAAGTTATACAATAAAATTACACCTCAGGAAAAAGCATACCTTAATAAAACATGAAACATAAAATAAAAATCACCCCGTGGGCCAAACAAAGCAGCACTATGAGTGGCACCTGTGGAATCCCACAGGTGGCCGGGACTGCCCGGGCATCACTGGGGATACAAGGAAGTTTGGAAGACCCAGCCCCTGTCCTCAGGGGACAGAGCTGCAGGGGACAGACCTTACACCCAGCCCTCAAGGACAGGCCTTTCTCCTGCTCTCTACTTGGGGTTGTATGTAAGATGTCAAAAGAAACTTCCTTACCTAAAATGTTTTCAAAGCTCTTGGCGTCCTGGAAACAGAGACGAACCTAAGTATAAAGACCCCAGTGTGAGCTCACCTCTGCCTCTTATCCGCTGCGCATCCTGGGGTCCTTCCTGGGCCTTGATGTCCATTTCTCCACAGTGGGAAACGGGCCCCACCTTACCGTCTGTCCTCCGAGGCCTCTAGGAGACCCAGTGAGACAGGATAATGGAAGGGCCCCGGCTCTGTGAGGGACAGAGACGGGCAGGAGTGCGGGGAAAGAATCCTGAGGTAGGGAGCACCGATGAGTAACGAGCATCCCCAAAGATACCCATCCTCCAGAGTAACCAGGGAAATGCCGATGAGAACAGCAGCGAGGGACGGTTTCCTGTTTCTCAGACGGGCGAAAATGAAGCTAATACTGAGCGTTGGCCAGGGTAGCAGGGGGACGTAAACGGGCTCAGGGAAATTTTTGTTCAGTCTTCAACCCGAGCTGCCTGTTGGCATCTCCTGGGCAACTGCCAGCAATCCTGAAGCCCAGGTGAGACCCGACCAACTAAATGCAATCTCAGCGGTGGCACCAGCATCAGAATTCAATAATATTAAAATAGGTGCTTTAAAGATGAAACAGACGTCAGTGTACGTATATATGCACACAAACGCGTATTTACACAGAGATTTAAGGGAAACGTGTTTGAATGCCTGTTGCTAGAATTCCCCTCCTCCACCTCATTAACATTTTGTTCGGGTCCAAAGTAATGGGTTTTGGAGGGAGTCTAGACTCCGTCGCCGGGATGAATCCTGACTGGTCAAAACTCCTCACGGCAATGGTGTCCTCTGGCCAGTGAGAGGTAAGGGGTGAGCTGGGGGTGCTTCCCGCAGGGGGTCTATTGCCCTCGAAGAGAGACACATGAGAGAAAGCTGGCCGTCTCCTCCCCACTGGATAGTGCCCATGGGCATGCAATCCTGCAGCCATCTTGAGGCCATGAGGATGGCCGAGCCAAGAGGTCACGCTGACGCTAGGAACAGTGGAGGGAACAGAGGGACAGAAGCGAGTGCGCGAGAGACTGTGGAACCGCCATGGAGCTACCCTGTCCCTGGGCTTCTCTTGTGTGAGATAATAAATGACCTGGTGGTAGAAATCTCTAGTTGTTGGGATCTCTGTGCCTTAAAACTGGCAGCAATTCCGTGGCCTCTGAAGCAGAGGTCCAAGAAAGCTGAGCAGTCAGACTGCGGCTGATGACAGGCGGCTATGGGTGCCTGGCTGAGCGGGACTTGCAAGCCCTTTGCGGACCTGGCCTGGCCTGACCACTTCCCAGGACTCAAGACCTCTGGCTCCACGAAGCTGCCTATGTCCAACTCATTCGGATCCTATACCTTTAGGGGGATGGGTGGGTGTATCGAGTCACGGTCTTCCGGGAGCTCGCAGGTGACAGAAGGCCCAGAGTTCTCTGAGGCCTCACCTTCCTGGGGGTGAGGCAAGACCAGTTTGAGTTGCCTCTGGCCTCACAGACCCGGCAGGGAGATACAAGAGAGCAGGAGGGTGATTTCAAGGCCCAGGCTCCATAAGGAAACTGAGGGCCACCCAGTTGGAGGGCAGAGCTGCTAGGAAAACAGCAGTACAAGGCCTCAGCCACAGAGCTGCCTTGACTCCCCTGGGCCGCAGGCCTCCTGCGCCGAGAAGGCTAGGATGTGCACCCAGGAAATGCCCTGGCTTCCCGGTCGCCTCCTAACTGGGAACCCACAGAGTTGCTGCCAGCCAAAAGCCTGCCCAGCTCCCATGCCAGAGGGCACCCAGCCCTGCCCCTGAGGTGCCCGGTCACGGCGAGGAGCAGGACAGAGCTCGAGCTCCTGGCCTGGAGGATTTAGGCCACACGGAGGCAGAACGTCCAAAGCAAAGTGATTCTGGCCCACTGGACCTCAGTTTCCTCATCTGCAAAACGGTAACAAATACCATGAACATCACAGGCCTTTTGTGAGGCTTAAATGATTATCACACATCAGGCACATACGTGGTTTGTGCACAGAGACGCCGGTTCCCGGCAGACCCCCATTCTCGGCAGCCAGTAACCCAGGTGGCACGTCAGACGGGTTCCTGGGAAGCTGTGCTCCCTGTCTCCTTTGCCGATCAGCCGTGCCCGGAACTGGGAGAAAGGCCTTTGTCCCAGCCATCTGTTCTTAAAGGATAACCACAAGGAACGCAGGAGAGAACGGGGACCCGGGCTCATCCTCATCTGGGCACCAGGGGACCAAACACGGAGAACAGGGCAAGAACAGGTGTCCTCAAGTAGCTGAACAGAGGAGCCAGGAGCAGGGAAGTGGCTGTAAGGGGCCTTGAGGATCCAGCAGGAGCCCGGAGGCTAGATTTAAGAGTCGGTTATAAATAGCAGCTAAAAACTGTCCGTGACACGTTAGCCAGGCTCCTGCACGAGCTCCGTGGGGAACTGTATTTATCTCCATTTTTCAGACGGAGAAGCTGAGGCCCCAGGGCTCACACACGCACCTACTAAGTGACCAACCTGGGTCTCAAACCCCAGTCCCCAGAGTCCTCTGGATTAAGGTCCCAGCTCTGCTGCTAACTCACTAAGGGAGCTCAGGAGAGTCCCTGCTCCTCTCTGGGCCTTGGTTTCCCCACACTGTTGATGACGGGAAGGCCTTCCCCGTCCTAAAGCCCCAGATCCCAGGACTGCATGGTGGGCCAGCACCAGCTCTCCCTCCCCTTTGGGACTAGCCACTCCCACGGGGAACCCTCCAGCCATGCTTTGGCACTGATCCCCAGACCGTCCTGCCCTGGGCAAACAGCAGCCAGGACCCCCTGCCCCTGGGAGTTACCCCAGCTCTGAGCGCTCAGCTTTCTGGAAGAATGACCCCATTCTTCTCACTCATCGCTGTCCCCAGCGATGCCCCCAGGCCACTTCCTCTCCCTGCCCCTGGAGACAATGCCCCAGGCCCAAGCAAGACCCCTGCTCCCCTCCCAGCCCCCCCGCTCCACACACCCCGGCACACACACATGCTCACTCTCCCCAGGCTTTCGGCATCAGGCATCTGCTGCCCTTCTGGAATCTGTGTCAGGCAGAGCAGGGGCGGGCAGGCCTCCAGCCTCAGAGGCCCAGGGCCCCTGCGTGCCCTCTGGACCCCCCAGGGTCTACCCAGGTTGCTTGGGAAACCATTTCAGGTCATTTGAGATGATTAGGAGTCTTAACTCCGTTCTGAGCTAACCAACATGAAGAAACAAACCCCTGCCTGTCAAAGTCTGGCCGAAAGAGCGCTCTCCGGGGGGCCTGGGAGTGGAGGCCCACCTCTCAGGGGCTGGCTCTTCTCCGCTGCCTTTTCATTCAGCTCCACAAACATTTATCAGGGGAGCTCCTACTGGGCTGGCATCAGCGTCTGGGGAGGTTAGAGGGAACGGGTGGGTAGTGTGGAAGAGAGAGGAACCCCAAGAGGGAACAGCCAATTGTGTCCTCTGTTTCTGCGTGGTCCTAGGATGGAAAGGAAGGACCCAAAATGCTGGCCATCACTCTCTCGTGGGAGGCAGACATTCTCATTGTCCTTCCCTGGGTGTTCCAATTTAGTGCCATGAGCAATTATGACTTTAAAATTGGACGACAAGGGTGCCTGGGTAGCCCAGTTGGTTAAGCGTCCAACTCTTGATCTTGACTCAGGTCATGATCTCATGGTTCATGAGTTCGAGCCCCGAGTCCGGCTCTGCGCTGAGTGGAGCCTGCTTGAGATTCCCTCTCCCTCTCTCTCTCTGCCCTTCCCTCACGCATGCTTGCTCGCTCGCTCTCTCTCAAAATAAATAAATAAACTTTAAGAAAATGGAGGACGGGGCGCCTGGGTGGCTCAGTCGGTTAAGCGTCCGACTTCAGCTCAGGTCATGATCTCACGGTCTGTGAGTTCAAGCCCCGCGTCGGACTCTGGGCTGACAGCTCCAAGCCTGGAGCCTGTTTCGGATTCTGTGTCTCCCCCTCTCTCTGCCCCTCCCCTGATCGTGCTCTGTCTCTGTCTCAAAAATAAATAAAAACATTACAAAAAATTAAAAAAAAAAAAAAAAGAAAATGGAGGACAAAGGTTTGCGGGCTTGTATTTCTCCAATGTAGAGAGGATTTATTGGAGGTGGCTATAAAAGTTATTCTGCCGCCTGTAAAAATTCAGACAAAAGTGAAAACAGTAAAGAAAGTGAAACATCACCCATAATCACTGATTGGGCAGGAGAAATCTTGTCCTGCGTTTTCTGGCCCACAGCAACATAAGGCCTCAGGAACCAATGTGGCAGGGGCCTGTGACCTCCCTCCCACCGTGGGGCTCGGGCCCGGGCCAGTGGGTCGCTGTGAGCCTTGGCTTCCCTAAGTCTGTGCTCCTCAGAACCACCTCCCAGGGGAGGTAGGGAGCTCCCCACCAGGAGAGGAGTTTAACAAACGCTGGCCTGTGCCTTCTCCTGATGCTAGGAGGCACACGTTCCCAGACATTGGCCATCATGCAACAGTCAAATTTCACCCAAATCTGGCTTATCAATTTGATATTGCCAATTTTTAAAATTTGTGTCTTATGCCAAGCAAGGATTTTTTTAATGTTTATTTAGGTATTTTGAGAGAGAGAGAGAGAGACGACCGTGCATAAGCAGGGGAGGGGCAGAGAGAGAGAGAGGGAGAGAGAGAATCCCAAGCAGGCTCTGCTCTGTGAGCCCAGAGCCCGACACGGCAATCAATCCCACGAACCGTGAGATCATGACCTGAGCCAAAATCAAGAGTCAGATGCTTAACTGACTGAGCCACCCCGGTGCCCCCATGCAAAAGGATATTTAAAAAGAAAATCAGCAACTATGCGTTATCACCACAATGTCATAAGAGTGGATATTAAAACAGCAAAAGTAGGAAGGACTAACTCTCAGAAGAAAAAACTTTATGAAAAACTCAGGGGCGCCCGGGTGTCTCAGTCGATTAAGTGTCCAACTCTTGATCTCAGCTCAGGCCTTGATCTCAGGGTCATGAGTTCAAGCCCTGCACTGGGCTCCGCACTGGGAGTGAACCCTACTTCAAAAAGAAAAATACCAAAACAAAACTCAGTAAACTGCCTCGGCTTGCTTTATCTTGCCGTGGGGGACGCAAGCCTTAGAGGAAGCACTACAGTGTGGAGCCACCCCTTTCTTTGGGCCTCGGTTCTCCCATTTGTCTAGCATTCTTTCTGCTTAAAGTTTCTGAGTCCCTTCACCCCGCTATGATTTTTCTCTCGTCTTTTTTTTCTCTTTTCGGTGACAAACTGTGTTGTCCCAGTGATCACCTTCCAACATACTGTACCTAGCAGGTTGTTTGAAAGTGCCAGCACCTGGACAGACCAATGGAGTGACAACCTGGCAGGAGCAGATGGTGACACGTTCACGCACAGGAGGGGGCAGAGAGCTGGAAGGGAGGGAGAGGGAAGGTGATAGGTTGAGGGAAAGGCAGAACCCACTGGGGGTGACAGCCTCTGTGATGTTCTAGAAAGAGGTGTAAGGTGTAGAAGAGGCCGTGAGAACATTCCCAGAGGTAGAGTCATTTTCTAGATGGTCTTTCTGATCATGGAAGCCAGATGATGTCTGCCACTGAGGTTGGTTCACAGGAGGGGCCCCACTAGGAACCCCACATGGGGGATGGAAGGAGGGAGAAGATTCTCCAGCTTGCCTAAGTTACCCGGCACCATTGTTCCCCCAGGAACTCCATGGGACACGCTCTGAATGCCCCCAGCCGAGGCCTAGCCTCCTGGGGCTGAGGTCTCATTAGGAACGCATGACGGGAGCCAAGAAGCTTCCAGTCCCTACTTGTGCCTTCAGCACCCTCCTCTCCTTCAGCACCCATGCACGCTCTTCCCAGGGTCTCCCCATCCGAAAAATCTGGCCACCCAAATCAGGGGGAAGCACCGGGCGGTGGAAGTCAGGGCCAAAGGGGGTCTGGATCCTCTCATTCATCCCTCACAGGGGGAACTGAGGCCGGAGGAGTAAAGCCAACCCCATGCCAACAAGTTAGCGGCTGAACCAAGACAATAATATTTCTATCCCTAATAATAATGATGATGATACATGTGTGTTGAATCCCAGTCCCCCGTGTCTCCCTCCAGGATGTAAGCTGCAGGAATGGATATTGGAGCCGGTGGACTTTCAGATCTTGTGGCCTGAGGTGGGGAAGAACCTGGGAAGAGAGGAGCTTCGGGCGCCTCTCGGATCGTCCCACGTGGGCGCCTCAGCGACGGGCGAAGCTGAGTGCCTCCCGACGTGGACATTTCTAAGCGGTTAGATTTTCTCTTCTTCCCAACCCTCCGCCCCACCCCCACCCCTCCCCGCAAATGGATAACAGGAAACAGCCAAAGCTTCTTAACTTTTCTTTAATCTTCCCCTCTCTGGCAAACGGAAAAATCAAACGGTAATTGTCTGGGTGATCTCATTATTGTCAACAAAATCCCCGCCTTGAAGTCAGAATCCGCTGAAACGCTGACACATTAGACACAAAAGGAAACCGTGCTTGCATCTTGTTCAATAAATAAATAAGGCTGGCGGGAGCTCGGCGCGGGCCTGGCACGCGGAGGGGCCAGGCTGTCGGAAATGCCGGGACGCCAGGCAGAGCGGTAGGACCTGGGAACCGCGGCCTCCGGGAAAGACGGGGGCCGCGGGGGTGGACGTCCTACCCCTTCTGCCTGTGTCAGTCCAGGCCCCGGCGGCAAACAGATGGCGTCTTCCAGAGGGACGGCGAGGGGACTTTGTGACGGGGCCATGCACGCGGGAAGGGGAACTGACGTGGGCCGCGAGGCACCCTGAGAGGACCGAGCACCAGTGGTGAGCGGTTACCCCAGCGAGGCCCGAAAGGACTAGGATTCGGAGCAGGTACCAGAACCCAGAAGGGGTGAGCTCTGGAGAGGCCGCCAGGTAGGAGCTGAGGCCTGGCAGGGAGAGAAGCAGGGAATGAACGGCTTGACTGATCCCTGGGCGCCACGTCCCGTTAGCCAAACACTAGCCAAACACAAGCCAAAGCGGGGGGTGGGGGGGGTGGGGTGGGGGGGGTGGGGAGACATCCTATCCCCCATGGGACACCCACCCCCACCCCCCCCGCGGCATGCCACACCGGGGCCAACCTCAGCCCCTGCGCCCCAGAGATGGGAAGCCCACCCTGGCCTCCCCCTGCAGGCAGCCCATCCACGTTTGAAACATTCCACACTCCAGTTCCCGGCAAAACCAAGTTCAGGGCGTGGGGAGCAAGGCACACACATACTAGGGCGTGAGCTGTAGTTTAAGGTCAGGAGGGGGAGTCTGGGAAGGCCGGGGCACAGCTGGCTAGGAGGCCTGCTTCCCTGGTCAAGGCAGAAAAAAATAAGGGTATCTCCCGTTTGATCCCCTTTTGATGCCTCCTGGTCTTGATTTTTCTGCCCTCATATCAGAATCCTAAAATAAAAAAAAAAAAAAGTCACGGCAACAGATTGCTGATCACCCTTATGGAAAACGAGATACTTTAGGGGACTGAGGCATGATGGGGGTGTCACCTCCCTGCTCCCTTCCTCTCTGGGACGTTGCAAGCTTGCGGGAATAGGCCAAGCCCGAGGAGAGGTCCCACGTCCTGCTTGCACACAGGGCTCGGTGTTGACTTTGTGCCCTCTGACCTCCATTTCACTCTGCCCCGCGAGGCAGCCGTGGAGGGGGTGGCGGGAGGGACAGGCATCCGGAGACCCGAGTTCCCACCTGCCTCTGCCACTTCCTGGTTGTGTGACCCTGAACAAACCTTTCCCCACTCTCAGCCTCAGTGTCCCCATCTTACAAGGGAAGGACACTTTGATTCGGATCTCCACCAGCTTAAGGCCCCAACGTGGAGAAGAGTGCCCTCCCTCGCTCTGCAGAATCCCCCTCCCTCCCCCAACTCCCTTCTATCCAAAAAGGAGCCGCTGGCTGCTTCTATACTGAAAAGTCTCATCTTATTTTTTGTGAAAAAATTCCCGCGAGCGCTTTGGATTTTTGCAAAGAGCCTCTTGCGTGTTTCACATTTGGCAATTTGCAGACAGCGCCCCCTGTCTTGCCTGCTCAGCCGGAGCCCGTGCAGAAGGAATGAGGGAGGACCCAGGCATCCCTGACCCACTCCTCAGCCCAAAGACTTTCCGGATCCCCCCCATCCCTCCTCCCTTGTGCCATCGCTGCATGTCTTTGGCAAGATGGTTCACCTCTCTGAGCCTCAGTTTCCTCATCTGTAAAATTGGGGTACTCATAGTAATTACATGACTGACAGTACGTATAGCACTGGCTTGATGCCTGGCTCACGGTCTGTCCTTCTGTTTGTCCACAGACAGCTACTGGGTTACTAGCCTCAAGTTCTGCCCTCCTGGGAGGCTTGGTGCACTTGGATCTCCTCCGCAAAACCAGATGGTTCTGATGCTTTCCCGTCCAGTCCCTACATGGGCCTCCCACATGCCATTCCCCGTCTTCCTTCTCATACACCAGCAGGAAAAATCCTCCCCGGGAGACTATGGAAATGAGGCTGAAAAGCCTTCTACAAAATGCAAAGGACCTCATGCTTCTAAGGAACTAAGAAAATATGTTTATCTTTTCATCTATCTATGCCTTGTCACCTTGAACAGGTTCTAAACTCTTTGAGGGTAGAAAATAAAGGCAGGAAACTAATGTTTATTGAACACTGTGGGAGACACTGAGTTCTCCCCGGTACCTGGTTCACTTTTCCTCCCCAAACACAAAGAAAACTGTATATCCCAATGTCCTTGTTGTTAGATGAAGCCATGTAAGTAGTTCTGTGCAATTAATTGAGGGCAAAAGGGCTCTTCCCAATTCTTTAGCTAAACTCTTCCCCTGCCACAGTGAACATGGGGGCTTCTTGCTGAAATGGGGGAACCAGAATTTGATCTTCTGGATCATGTATCACACGCATGGGGGAAAGCTGCCCTGGGGAGTGGCCTAGGTCTACAGCAAACCTTATAAGAGTGAAAAATAAACTCAGTCTGTTGAGCATCCAACTTTGGCTCAGGTCATGATCTCACAGTTTGTGAGTTTGAGCCCCGAATTGGGCTGTTGTCAGTGCAGAGCCCACTTCAGATCATCTGTCCCCCTCGGCTCTGTCCCTCCCCCGCTCATGTTCTCTCTTTCAAAAATAAATAAGCATTAAAAAGAAAAAAAAAAAACTTCTGTTGTGTTAAGCTACTGAGCTTTGGGGGATGTTTGTTACTGCAGCATAATTACTCCTGGACTGACTGATACAAACACTATTCGGTGCAAGTATGTTCATATACATTATTACCTCACTTAATTCTCACCACTCTTAAAGTAGGTATCTTATCATCATCATCATCATCATCATCATCTCTGTTTTCCAGATGAGGAAACAGACAGACTCAGACATGTTAGGTCACTGGCCCAAAGTCAATAAGAGGTAGGTAGACCCAGGGGTAGAACCAGGTTTGTTTGCCTCCTGAGCTCTGGGTCTTAACAAGTAGGCTCCACCACCCAGAATGGGGAAACTGGGGAGGCAGGCATGTAAATGGCTAACTTGATATAGAAATGCCCCTGGTCAGTTTGGGGTCTTTGGTGAGTAAATCATCATCCTTCAAGTGTGGCCTTCAAGAGTCTGGGAAAAAATGTTCCCAGCTAAAAGTAGCTACAGCAGAGGGTCCCAGCCAAAGTCCAGCCAGAGGCTGGCAGACTTCTCCGATGGCTTGAAATTCCTGCTGGCCGGGGTTCCACTGGCATGGAAGTGTTTATGCTTGCCTCAAATTAGTTCTCCCACGCCTTCCAGGGCCCTAGACCGTATTTGGGATGGAAAAGGGAAAATGAATCCCGGTGGGGATTCAAAGGCATCAGAAAAATTCCACAGGGGCCGCAGCATCTCCACACGGGGACCAGGGCTCCAAGCAGCAGCATCTCTGGGGCTTCATACCTGGACTCTTTGCGCAGCAGGGCGGCCGGCCCGCAGGACAAGAATGCCCTCACACACTAGTTCAGAAGAAAGGCACTTTTGGAAGGACCCTTATGAGGGCGAGCACACTTCCACGGCCAAATTAAGTGCAGGAATTGAGAAAGAAGAGAAGAAGATCTAACTGTTGTTTCTTGTCCATTGAAAGTGGGCCTTTCTTTCTCCCTTCGAGAAGGTGCTATGGGATTGGATTCCTTTGGCTGTGAAAAGCAGACACCCCAAATAAAAGCATCTTCGTGGAAAGAAAAATTCCCAGAAGACCATGCCGCATGTACCCTTTTATGATGCCTAAAAGCAGGCAAAACAAAGTAACGTACTGTTTGGCTGTACATTTATATCGGACAAAACCACACACACACACACACACACACAGGAATAATAAATATAAAATTCAGGGCACTACTCAACAGGGGGGCTCCGGGGTGGGGTGATCAGGGGGCTAGTTCGAGAGAGAAACACGTACCAGGGGGTAACTACAATGGGCAATATTCGAGTTCTTGAGTTTTGAGTTGAGCGACGGGTTCCTGGATGTTCGTTATATTAATAAATATACCAGTGGCATGTCATAAACCAAGGCTTGTGATTAATCCAATTCTGTCTACCTGTTAACTTAGGTCTGTCCTTAAAGGGGGCCTAAATAACAATCAACACTAATATACCATTTCCTGGGTGCTAGATGCTATAATAATCGCTTCACACATGCAAACCCATTTACACCTCCCAGCAGCCTTACAAGGTGGATCTTATTTTACACTCATTTTACAGACGAGGAGACTGAGGCAAGAGAGGTTAAGCGTCTCGCCCAGGGTCACACACCTAATGAGTGGTAGGTAGCTAGGCTTCAGAGGTGTCACTCTTGGTCGCTACACCGATAAGGATACTGACACCTCGTATAACCACAAGCCCAGAGTGGAGCCATTTGCAGGGCGGGTCAGTTCCGTGGCTCAGCGACATCGTCAAAGATGCCACCGTCACCGCATCCCGCACGGCCACGATGTACTTGCGTTTTCAGGCAGTCACGTGCAGTTCGGTAAAAAGAGTAATTTCCTCTGGTGTGCGGCGTTTCACTGGTGAGGAAATCCTTTTCCAGATCTAACTTTTGAGACTGAGCTGAGTCCCATGCCCAGACTCAAACGGATCATGGGCCACACTAATGGGGTTAGAACATTCACAGTTCACCCCCTGAGACCGTGAGGGTAGGAGGGAATGGCTGATGGGGGAGGGCAGTCAAGAGTGTTGGCCTCCGCCTCTGCTTGGGGTCGTCCCCAAGGGCTCTGAGAGGAAAAGCTGGGTGACCCCACTTGAGCTGTGAGCTCCCTGGACAGAATCCTTGTCTGTTGTCCTGCACTGCCTGTCTCCTGCCCAGTCAAGGCCCATTAAATAGCAGACACGCAGGTGTAGTGGATGCGTCAGTCCTGGAGACCATCCCCCTCATGGTCCCCTGCTGAGGGAAGAGGGGACACACCGTCCCTGGAGCACAGGTAGCTGACGTCTGTCTCACCCTGCCTCTGACCAGAGACGATTGGTCGAGGGTCGATCACCTGACCTAAGGAAAGCTATCCCACAGACTAGCAAATAGCCTGTGGTACATCGCAACACAAAGATCTCCCAAAAAGGTGGACTAGTGGGTGTCCGAACCCAGATTCCCCAGAAAGCTGAGCCTGCGTCAAAGCTTACCTGCTAACGTGTGACTGACAGACACAATCCCGGGAAGCAAGAATGACGGGCAAGGGTAAGTGAAGCCGGGAAGGGGGGTGAGTGGATCCCCCTTCAGAAGTGGAGAACTTACTCCCCAGCTCTGGGAGTGCTGGGGGCAGGTGGCCCCAACTGCCCGCCCTCTTAGGAATTGCTCTCCTGAAGTCCCCTGTCCCCTGGTTATATGCCCTTCCGGGAGCAGCCCCATCGCTGGCTGATCAGCAGGGGCATAGAGGCCCTGTCCCTCACTCACCCCGACTCAGGACAACTCCGAAGGGTGCCTCCAGCCTCGGATCTCCCACTGAGACTGCATCACCCCCCACTTCTCCTTGAGTCCGAACTGCTGGTCCACAGGCCGGGACCCCGAGTGCACGCCCAGTAAACTTCCCGCAGAGGGAAGGGAACCCAGAGGAGCAGAAGGAAAGCAAAATTCAAACGTGAGCGTGACCTAGCTGGTCCCGGCTTCCCGAAATTCCAGCGGAGTGACATCTTCACAGAGGACCCGTGGAAGAAGACCCATCTCAGAAAAGCCTGTGGAAGCGAGGACGGTGGGAAACTTCTGCCTCCTGACTCTCACTCGTCCAGGTTCCGTGTGCCACTCGGCCCCTCCAGGCGGCTGCCAGCGCCTCCGTGGGCACCGTTGGATCCGCACGGGAGCTGCTCCCTTCCCCACCTGGGCAAGTACAGAGGAGGCCGTGCCACAGCCCGAGCTTTGCCCCCAGGGTCGCCGAGACAGCTAGCGGTGCCAAGAGATGCGATGACAAGAGATGGTGGCCGGGGCTTCCCACGCGCCAGAGCGGCTGGGGCCACTCCGGCTGGGGACGGAGCAAGGGACCCAGGGCCAAGAGCAGACGGGGTCATATGGATCTGGTCGAGGCCTGGTACACGGAGCCAATCTGAGTCCCTGCTCTGGACTGGGGGGGGCATGAGGGGAAAGTCCGCGGAGAGCAGGAGAGTCGCCTTCAGGGTATTTCTTCTGGGCTGAGGAGCCTGGGCCCCATGCTGAGGGGACAGACAGACAGCCCTATGGGACAGCCACCTGGCACCCTGAATGCCCTTCCCGTCCCAAGGCACTCAGCGGAGCAGCGACCGTTCCTATTCTTAGAGCGTCACGAGATTTTATGGAGGTCACTTGAGGGGCTCTATCTCTTGTGGCCACAGCAGCCTCGTGCAGAAAGCAGGGGGGCCTGAGTCTCCACCTCCCACTTCTAGAGGAGTCCAGCGAGAGCCAGGCCCCGGATTTAAGTTGGACGGTTGGGGAAACTCGCTCTGCAGAGTGTGCTGCGAAGTTTTTCCTTCGCCAAGTGCGGCTCCGTCTATCTTGGCGACCCCTGAGGCGGCCCTGAAGCAACTGGGGTTGGGTGGGAGAGGAGACCACTGGAAAGCCAGGGAGGAAGCCACCACCGCGGCAGCCACAGTGAAGAGAGCACTGGAGAAAGAACCCAGATGAAGAGGGAAACCAGACTCAGTACAAGAGTCGCCCCTTATCCACGGGGAAGATGTTCCAAGACCCCCCGTGGATGCCTGGAACCGTGGAGATACCGAACCCTTCGTATTCTGTTTTCTCCTACACGTACATACCTACGATAAAGTTTAATTTAGAAATTAGGCACAGTAAGGGGCACTGGGGTGGCTCGGTTGGGTGTCTGACTTCGGCTCAGGTCATGATCTCACAGCTTGTGAGTTCGAGCCCCACGTCGGGCTCTGTGCTGCCAGCTTGAAGCCTGGAGTCTGCTTCCGATTCTGTGTCTCCCTCTCTCTCTGCCCCTCATGCTCTCTCTCTCTCTCTCCTTCAAAAATAAATAAACATTAAAACAAATAGAAGTTAGGAACAGTAAGAGATTAGCAACCATAACTAATGATCAAATAGAACAATTATAACAGTTTACTGTAATAAAAGTTATGTGAAATTGCTCTCTCTCTCTCTCTCTGTCTCTCTCAAAATATCTATTGTGCTGGGTTCTCACCCTTCCTGTGATGATGTGAGATGATAAAATGCCTACTGATGAGAAGAAGTGAGGTGACTGATGTAGGCATTGTGAGCTAGTGTTAGGCTAACTATCGACCTTCCTGTGACATGTCAGGAGGAGGACCATTTGCTTGCAGAACGTGGTTGACCGCGAGTAACTGATACCGCAGAAAGCAAAACTGAGGATAAGGGGTGGGGGGTGGGGGGATGCGTTTCAGCCTTGAGCCTTTTTATCTACATTCCTTCTTCCGTCAAAAATTACCCTTCCGAAGCCTTGTGCACTGTGGGTGGGAATGTGAATGGCGCAGCCGCTATGGAAAACAGTACGGAGGTTCCTCAAGCAATGAAAAATAGAACTACCCTATAATCCAGCAATCCCACTTCTGTGTACCTACCCAAAGGAAACGAAATCACTATCTGGAAGGGATACCTGCACTCCCATGTTCACTAAAGCGTGATTCACAGTAGCCGAGACACGGAGGTAACATAGGCATCAGTCAACAGGCAAATGGATAGAGAAAACATGAATGTTAGTGAGAAGGCATAAACTTTTGGTTGTTAAGATGAGTAAGTTCCGAGGATCTAATGTATAGCATGGTGGTTCTAGTTGATCAAACTGTGCAATAGATCTGAAATTTGCTAAGAGAGGAGATCTTAACCATTCTCATACACTCACGCACAGACACACACATGCACAGGTGACCATGTGAGGTGACGGACCTATGAATTAACTTGATGGTGGGGATCTTTTCACAGTACACACATATCAAATCATCATGTCGTACACTTTAAATATCTTACATTTGCTGTCAATTATACCTCAGTAAGGCTGGAAAAAAAATTACCCTTCCTCAGCACCTGTCCTTTGGGGCCCTCATAGGAGATTAAAACCAAGCTAGAAATAAACAATCCAATTTATTTCTTTAAAACAATCCACTTTGGGGGCACCTGGGTGGCTCAGTCGGTTAAGCGTCTGACTTTGGCTCAGGTCATGATCTCACGGTCCGTGGGTTCGAGCCCCGTGTCGGGCCCTGTGCTGACAGCTCAGAGCCTGGAGCCTGCTTCGGATTCTGTGTCTCCCTCATGTCTCTGCCCCTCCCCGCCTCGCACTCTGTCTCTCTCTATCTCTCAAAAATGAATAGACGTTAAAAAAAGTTTTTAAACGATCCACTTTAAAAATGAGTTAAGGGCTTGAGTAATTTCTCGAAAGAATATGTGCAAATAGCCAATAAGCACACAAAAAGATGCTTAACATCACCAGTCATTAGGGAACTGCAAATCAAGACCACAACGACATGCTACTTGATATTATTAGGATGGCTGTTATCAAAAATATAAAAAAAAAAAAACAGAAGTAAAACAAGTGTGGTAGAGATGGGGTAAAACAGGAGGCCGTGCACATTGCTGTTGGCAATGTAAAAACAGTGCAGCAGCTTTGCAAGACGGTACGAAAATCCTCAAAAATGAAACATAGAATGACCATAGGATCCAGCAAGTCTACTTCCGGGTATTTCCCCAAGAGAAGTGAACACAGAGACTCAAACAGACGTTTGGACACCCATGTTCATAGCAGCAATATTTGCCATAGCAAAGTGCAGAAGCGACCCCAGTGTCCTTCAGCAGACAAATGGATAAGCAAAATGGGGAATATGTGTACAATGGAATATTATTCAGCCTCAGAAAAGAAATTCTGACACCTGCTACAACATGGGTGAATCTTGAAGACACAGGCACTATGGTAAGTGAAATTAGCGAGTCACAACAGGACAAATACTCTAGGTTTCTACTCATATGAGGTACTTAGAGCAGTCAGATTCATAGAGACAGAAAGAATGATGGTTTCCGGGAGATGAGGAGGGGAAGGTGAGAAAGGGGAGTTAGTGTTCCATCGGGACAGAGTTTCGGTTAGGTAAGATGAAAAAGTTTTGGAGACCGTTGGTGGGGATGGTGGTGTGTGTATCGAATACCACAGAACTGTGCACTTAAAAATGGCTGTCATGGGCGCCCCTGGGTGGCTCTATCGGTTGAGAGTCTGACTTCGGCTCAGGTCATGATCTCTCCATCCAAGAATTCGAGCCCCGCGTCAGGCTCTGTGCTGACAGCTCAGAGCCTGGAGCCTGCTTCGGATTCTGTCTCTGTCTCTGTCTCTGTCTCTCTCTCTCTCTCTCTCTGGCCTTCCTCCACTGATACTCTGTCTCTCTTTCTCAAAAATAAATAAACATAAAACAATTTTTTTAATGGTTGTCATGGTACATTTTACGTTATGTGCCTTTTACCACACACACCAAAAAAGGAGACTGTTTGGTCAAGTGCGAGGCCACTGTGCCCTCATTCATTGTGTAGATGAGGCTGAGCAGAGAAAGAACAGCTGTGACAGCAGAGGCAAGAGGAGAACTTAGGTGTCCTGACACTCCAACCTTCAGCCCTGGCCCTTCAATTCAAGATTCTGAACTCCGTGACCAGCATCCCGACGCACGTCTCTACACAAGACCCTGCCCTTCCAAGGCTCTGGGGATCCACCACCTGGATCACTGACCCATATGCCCGTAAAGAAAGGGACAGGCGTAGGAGATTCACAGCTCCAGGCGGTAGGTAGGTATGCCAAGACATAGCCCAAGCTTTACCAGAATGTTCCTTAACGTGAAAAACCTTGGAAGTTCCCCTGTCGCAATTCTGACCACAAATCCCTCATGGCACCCTGTTGGCAATTCATCGAGGAGTTGCGTGGATTTCACGCCTCTCTCAGCAAATGTGGTCTGACGCTTGGCTTCTCTAGCCAGCCAAAACCCTGCAAGACTGCCTGCTTTCAGAACCTATCTCAGAGCATCTCTCTGACATCTAGACTGGGATGGCAAAAAGTTGGCACATGGACCACTCTACACCCTCCGCTGCCCATGGTAGGCATCACTAATCAATCAAGAGTCTATTCCCCACAGAGCAAAGTAGATGTCCCTGAATGGTATCGTCATAGCCTCCAGCTGTCCAATCACTCAGCAGTGGCACCTGAGGTAAGATCTAGTTGCCAGTCACCATCTATGCCAATCGAACACATTCTAGGCTTTTGGGAAGATCCCTTCTATCTTGACCTCAATTTCTTCACCTCTAATGTGAAATGATTTTTACGTCCCTGCCTGTCCTGCCATCCAATGAATTCTATTAATGATGGACTGGACAATTCTATATTGTGGATACCAGAGAGAAATTCCATAGGTTTCAAATGAAATTCTATGGTGTTTTTACTTTTTTTTTTTTTTTTTTTTTTTTTGGCAATAGATCTGGCCTCCCCGTTTCATTTGCATCAGGGTAGGTCGTGAAGCCAGACATCGGGACCTGATTGTGCTCCTAACCAGCGAGGTCACCAGTGCTTTCTGGGAGCCATTTCCCAATTCCTGGAAGGCCCCAGAGCCAAGTTGGTTCCTAACACTTCTCTTCGAAAACCTCCCAGAAGGAGAGAGTTAGGATTAACATTTCTGTCCCTCACATTGCCTCCCACATGGCACCCGACTTGTCCTCTGTCCTGGAAGGGCGGCTATGTCCCTGCAATGGCGCACACATAGTGTTTCTCATTTGCCTGCCGGCCAGCCAGCCAGCCAGCCGGGCAGCCCTCTCGACCCAGCCCCTGGCCAGCCAGCCAGGCTGCATCAGAGGGAGGGGAGAGGACAGGGCCGCCACTTGCCACCGCGCACTGTAAAAGAGAGAGTATTAAATCTTGGCCCCCATCAGAGAACTGCCTTAATTAGGGTGGCGCCGAGCAGGACGCTGTAATTAACTGTGTGTCTGCGTTTCCATTTGAAACATCCATTTCCAGATCTTTGTGATCCAGTCTTCCAAGGGAAGCTCAGCCAGAAGCTCGGCACCCGCGGCCTCAGAGGAGAGGGATAGCCGCTTTCCCTGATCTTTCCCCTCCTTGCCCCCCTCAGGGTGAGTCTCTGGAGGTGGGAGCCCAGGGTCCTTCTGATAAGGGTGTTTATTATGGGCTCAACGCTACTGGCTCCCAAAGCGAGGGAACGGTGTCAGCGCAGGTAAGATGTCCGTTAGTTTTGTTTGGCCAGCAACCATCATTCCAGTAACTTTTATTTTCTTTGCAACAACAGCTCTAGGGACGGGCCATCTGTAGCTCTAGGTCCATGATCTAGGCTGGCCAATCAGAGTGTACCTCCCCTGGCCACAGTGATTGGTTCAGAATTGGTCATGTGACCGATGCTGAGCCAATAAGTGTCTGTGGCAGGACTCTGGCTGGAGTAATTGAGGAAAGGGGTATTTGGTGCTGGGGCTATGTTTGCTGCCTCGATGGGAGAGTCTGCCTGAAGATAAGGCCAAATTGGAAAAGGTATTTTTAAAAGATGAAGGGTGACAGAGAGAGAGAGAGAACTGATGACATCCTTTTAAATAACTGAATTCAGCCATACCTGAAGCAAAATACTCGGCAGACTTTTAATTATATGAGAGGCAATACATTCCCCATTTTTGTTTATGGCGACTAGAACAGAACGTCACTTGCAAGGTAAAGAGATCTGGTTCAAACAGGTCACTACATGGGCTCCATGAAATGCGGTCAACACGGATGTACTACACATCCGTGGTATGCCAGGCAGCGTGGAGAATACACCAGTAGACGAGAGTGGGCACCCAACCTTAGGGAGCTTCTGGCCTCATGGGGATGAGGAGACGTTAAGGGTAAAACCAGACTCACTGTTCTAGTGCCCCCCACGCATTGACGGCTTATCTTCTTTCTGGGTCACTTGAAGCACCGCCTGTAGAGGAGGGTGTCGTCTCTTTATTGGACAGCTGCTCTTGTGTCTACCCAGAAAGCAGGCCCTCTTAATCTGACCACAGTTCCTTGTGCCCGAGTGACTGGTGTGGAGTCACTTGTATGAATCAGCCCCTGGTTCCTAGAGTGGCCACATAACCAGATCTGAATCCTTAAGACACTATGCCCCCAGCCACAGTGACTAATGTAGGAATGAGCACAGGAATCAAGGTAGACTCATCATCATCAATCCTGGAGCTTTTTCTGGAATTGGTGGGGAAAAGATATTATTTTCCCTGGAGGTGCTAAGTAGGATATGGGCCTGATGCTACGGTGAGGGAGCACTCGCTGAGAATGAAGACAACAGAGAGCAAATTAGAGCCAAGAGAAAGACAATCAGAGAGTCTCTGTCCTGATAGCAAATATAGTTTGAGCACCTAGAACCAGCTGTGCCTAAAATCCAAACTTTTGGATAGTTTGAATGGGACTTCTGTAAGTACAAACCTAAATAATGTTGACTAATGCCCTAGGACTGAAGCTCCTGTCTATCAAGCCTCAGCCAAGCTTTTCATTCTTATCTCTAATAATGAGCTTCATACCCCAACTGACTGAACTGCTCCTCGTGCTGCAATACACCCAGCACTTTGTAGCACTTTTTGCTCTGCAGAGAAACTCTTTTCTCCCCTAACTGCCCGTGAGAATCCTGCCCATCATTCAAGACTCACCTCATGGCTTCCTCCTCTGAGAAGCACTCTGGGGGGCCCTCTTCTGCACCATACAGCAGCTCTGGTCCCTTGGACCTATAGATACACACCCCTGGCTCTCACCTTTCTTGTTGGCCAACGAACTCCAAGAGGGCTGAGAAATGGGTGGGACAATTTCCCCATGACCTCTTTCGAGCTTGGTTCCAAGCCTGAAACCAAATCCATTGCCAAAATGTTCAGCCACAGGCCAATGAATTACATTTTTTTTTCTTTCCATAAGACTGAGTTGGATTTTTGACTCTTAGAACAAAGAGTCCTAACGGTGAAGGTGTTTTTCCCTTGTTACAAAAGTAATACATACCATTGAAGACAAGCAGAAAATTTGATACACATACAAAAGAAACCAAAAATTACTCCTAGTCCCCCCACCCAGAAACAACTTTGAGTACAATAGAGTAAATGTCCCTTTAGACTTGTTTCTGTACATATACATGTAGTATTTATTTAGATGAGATCCCACTTTAGTGCTGGTGGGTGCTTTTTATGTGTTTTACTCTTTTTTTTAAGATTTTATTTATTTATTTTGAGAGAGACAGGGACAGCGTGAGTGGGGGAAGGGCAGAGAGAGAGAGAGGGAGAGTGAGAATCCCAAGCAGACTCCACACTGTCAGCACAGAGCGCGACGCGGGGCTCGAACTCACGAAACCAGGAGATTGTGACCTGAGCAGAAACCAAGAGTGGGACGCTTAACGAATGAGCCACCCAGACGCCCCTATGTTTTTTTTACTCTTCTTTGAAATAGAACATGTATACAGAAAAGAGCCCAAATCACAAGGATGCAACTTCATAAACTTCACAAAGTGAACACATCTGTGACCAGTGTCAGCCAAGGACCTCCAGCTCTTTTCCAGTTCAGCCTGCAATTGCAGAAGGCATTGCTCTCCTGGAAATCGCCTCCTTGCCTCTCTTGAGGAACAATCCATTTGTTTCCAGTGTTTCGCTATTGCAAACAATGCTGCAGGGAACATCCGCTGTACTCACGTCATTTTGCACATGGGAGCTTATATCCCAGGATACATTGCTAATAATAGCTAACATTTCTTAAACCCTTTCTGCCAGACACTGTGTTAAATGCTTTTAATGGCTTAGCTCACTTGAGCCTTTTAACAATTAACTGAAATAGGGAGTCTCATTGTCCCCATTTTACAGAAGTGGGACCGCAGGGTCAAAGGGCAGGCACAGTTTGCATCTTGACTCACATTTTCTAGCTGCCCTCCATACGACTGTACCAATTAATTCTCCCTCCAGCGGCGCAAAGGGTCAATTTTCCTTCCACGCTTGCCAGAGCTGGATACTATCAATTATTTTAATTGCCAGTCATGGCCAAACAGATAGGTGAAAAATTATAGCTCATTATAGACATTTGGTCATTTCTTTCATTTCTTTTTTTTTTTTTTTTAGCGAGACTGTTTATTTATTTTTGAGAGACAGAGAAGTGGGAGAGGGGCAGAGAGAGAGGGAGACACAGAATCCAAAGCAGGCTCCAGGCTCTGAGCTGTCAGCACAGAGCCCGATGCGGGGCTCAAACTCACAGACCATGAGATCATGACCTGAGCGGAAGTCTGACACTTAACCGATGAGCCACCCAGGTACCCCGAGGTGGTTTTTTTTCCATTCTTAAGGTGATTTTTTGTGACCTAAAAGCCTGTGGGGGTTTTGTGGAGGGTTTTTGTTTTGTTTTGTTTTGTTTTTGTTTTTTTTTTGCATTGGTATGACGTGACAATCATCAGCCATTCTCTTTATGATTTTCCATTTGTAAAGTGAGGAGGGAGGGATTAATCTGTTTTAAATGTGATCCGCTTGCCTTAGGGATTCTGGGACTCCTCATGGGCCGCTTGGGGAGGTGGCACCTGCAAAAGGGTCTCGCCCATCTCTTTCCTGGGCTCCTGGTCCCACTCAACCCAATCACTTGGATATTGGTTAAGGGTACCCGTCCTTTGACCTGCGAAGCTCATCCACTTTTGCCGACCAACCAGCGAGGCTACTCTCTCACACAGACTTGAAGATGGGAACCCCTCTCTCTCACAATCTCGGGGGTGTCTCTTAGATTTTCTCCAGCACCCCTGACCTCTGAGTTCTTATCTGACCTGGTCAGTGTGGGGTCATGTCACCATCCTGCCTGCCACGTCCTGTCTTGTAACTGCCTCAGATAGGAGCCCCAGCCGCTGCTTCCCTGGACTGTCCCTCTCTCCACCAGCATCAGCATCATTCACGCAGAGCTCTTGGTGAATATCAGCCTGGATCAGTTTGCAGGCGACCGGGGGAGAGGGGGGGGTCATAGCATGGTACCACACAGGAACAACCCCGAACTAGGCATTCCTGTACTTAGAAGCCCTTCGCCTGCCATCTTCCTCCCCAGTCTGTGGTCTTCCACTGGCCCTGGTCCTCTCTCATACACTGGACACCTCTCGTTCCCCTTTGCTGGAATCTTCCCTCTAGGACTCTATCTAGAAATTTTATTTTCACTGGATTATTAGGCTACGTGTATCTGGCCCTCCTTCCACCATCTGCCTACTTATATATGTGTGGAAGTCATAGATCCCTGGTTTCCAAAGTGTGACCCCAGGGGTCCCCACGACTCTTTCAGGGGTTCCACAGGCTGAATTATTTTTGTAATAATACTGTAGTGGGTTGAATGGTGGTCCCCAAAATGATAGGCCCATGTCCTAATCCCCAGAAACTGAATAGAAACTTCTTTGCAAAAAAAAAAAAAAAAAAAAAAAAAGGTCTTTGCAGATACAATTAAGGATTTTGAGTTGAGGAGATAAGCCCAGATGATCTGGGTGGGCCCTGAATCCAATGACAAATGTCATAATATAAACACAGTGCTATGAAAATGGAGGCAGAGAATGAAGTGACACAGCCACAAGCCTAGGGACATGGACAGCCACCAGAAGCCAGCAGAGGGAAGGGCCAGGTTCTCCCCTAGAGTCTCTGGGAACCGCACAGCTCTGGTAACTCCTGGACGTCAGGCTCGCGGCCTCCAGAACTGTGAGAATACATTTCTGCTGTCAGTCACCAAGGTTACAGTCATTTGTTACAGCAGCCACAGAAAACTAATACAAATCCCGTGATGGCCGGTGCTTTTCTCACTCTCGTTCTCCCAGGATTTGCACAGCGGAGTTTTCCAGGGGCTTCATGACATGGGATATTGGAACAAATTGAACGCAGAAGCCAATATGAGAACCCAGCTGTCTTCTATTAAGCCAGACATTAGAAGACCTGCAAAAACAGAAACAGTGCCACTCTTCTTACCAAATCTCTTTTGTTTTGGAAAATCGAGTTCTTTTTCATTTAAAAAAAAAAAAGTTACTTATGTTAACCTAAGGTGGAACTTTTTAAGATTTAATACATAAATCTTTTTCAGCATTCTCAGTTTGAATTTCAAATATAGTAAATATTGATAGCTCCATGCCACAAAAAAACAAGTTCTTTGGAGTCCTCAATAAATTTAAGAGTGCAAAGCTGTCCTGAGATGAAAGCACTTGATTATGATCTTAAGTAGATCGTATCTCCCTCACTCTCTGGTCCTACCCCTGCAAAATGTGCAAAGACAGCCTGCATTTGACTGCAATGGACAGAACACCCAACTCGAAGTGACTTACACAGCAAGAAAAATGTGTCATCTCACAGGCCAATGAGTCCAAAGGGTGGGCCTTCTGGGTTTGGTCAGTTCATTGGTTCAAGTGCATCACCACTTCCAACCACCATGTTTCTGCTGGTTCTGCTCTGCCACCCTTAGAGACCTGTCACCTCATGATTACAGAATGGCTGCAGCTGCGCCAAGCATCATGCCCTCACACAGTAATAGCCAAAGCAGGAAAAAGGAGATATCCTGTTAACCTTAAAAGTAAAACTGCCAGTTATTTTACCAGTAAAAATGGGTTTATTTTTAGGGAATAAATGGGAAGAGCAGAGAATTGCAATTTGGGACAAGAAAGCTATAGCAAAACCATAAACAAGTCCAGAGAACAAAGGAAAGGTACCCTCAAAGGAAAACAAAGGGGGAAGTAGGGAGGACTATTATAAATAAGAAGTCTATGGGAGTACACTGGGAGTTCAAAGTCTAGTGGCTTTTCATTGGCTGAGTTGTGACAGTCTCCCATTGGCTGGGCTGTTGTCAGGATAAGAGGAAACCTTCCTCCTGCTGCAACAGCTAAAACAGTATTGACCGGCAGGGTCCTTCTCAGGCCTGCTGCGTCTACAATTGGCCCAAGTGGAAGGGCACAAGAGCTCCCCCTACTGGCGTCCCAATTCCATTGTTTTAAGTTTATTTATTTTGAGAGACAAAGAGAGCCAGGGAGGGGCAGAGAGAGAGAGAGAGAGAATCCTAAGCAGGATGTGGGGCTTGATCTCACAAACCATGAGATCATGACCTGAGCCAAAACCAAGAGTCGGATGCTTAACCGACTGAGCCACCCAGGTGCCCCCTCCAAATTCCACTTTAAATGAGGTTTCCTTTATTCAGTTTCATAATCCTTACCTTGAGCCTCATTTTAAGCCAAGGAGGGCCCCTTCCGTGGCTTTTTCTCATGCTTCACTGGCCAGAATCGCAACACAGGCCCATCTCTGCCAGGAGAAAGGCATTATTGTGATTGGCTTGGTCTGGTCAAGACTGACCTCTTCAGAAAGATAGTCTCCCGCGAAGACTGGAGTTTTATTAACAAAGAAAGGAGAGTCAGGCTGTAGGAGATGGTCATGACACCCACCATCGTGACACAGGGATTTAGAGTCTGTGGAAAGAGGCAGCCACATTCATATCAACCTGGCCCTCCACTCATCAGGTATTTAGGCCACAGCCAGACATGAGCCCCGCTAAGGCCCTGCCCTCACTCCCATCCCCCACAGCAACACCAGCCCATGAGCCCCAGACCCACGGTACCTTAGTGCCTCTCACAGCGAGTTAGTTCTCCGTGCCCTCAGCCAGTGACCAGCCCTCCGGTCCTGCCCCCTTCCTCTGGGGACAACTATATCAGAGGCCTCATGCACCCTTCCTGGCCCCAGTCTTGCTTGGAGGCCACTCTTGTCCATTTTGACAGGTTTTAAAAACTCTGAATGTCAGGAAGGTGGTCATCCCAGGAAACACCCAGTGTGTTTTAGAAAATTTCCCATGTTTTTCACATTAACCTTAAGCTCTGCAGTCTTTATTTATTTATTTTTTTTAGCTCTGCAGTCTTTAAAATACTGTAAAGTTCTCCTTACCAGCCTATCACACACACAAACAGGTGCACACACACACACACACAGACACACACACACACACACACACACACACGGGTTAGGAATGACTCAGATTCTGGAATCTTTGTAATTTATCTGCTCGGCATCTTGGGCAGGTAACTTACCCACTCAGAGTCTATGTTTCTTTATTTCTAAAAAGAGGGTTATGATACCTATGTTTTAGGATTACTGAGGATTAAATGAGATGATGTATGTAAAGTCACTCATTGTCAAGACTCAGAAACTGTCAGTTGTCACGCTGTCATTGCAACTCAACATCTGTACAGTGTTTCTAAGCCTACAGAGTGCTCAACCCCATCTTATCATCTGAGATTCACCGCACCCTAGGAAGCCACCAGGGCAAGGGTTATGCCCCCATGTTACAGGCGGGGCCGTTGAGGGCCGGAGGGGCCAAGTGATTCCGCCAAGGTCACACAGGCAACTCAAAACCAGTTCTAGTAGCCAGGCTCTCAGATTCCAAGCCCAGGGCCCCTCCCTGACCCCCAGCTGTGTGACCCGGATTGCTCAGCTCCCAAATGCCTGAAAAGTTGTGCAGGAATCAAGTCTGGGCCTTGGTGCCCACGTGGCCAGGAGTAGCAAGGGTGGCTGCAAATACCCGGGAGAGGGGAAGAGGGAAGTCGCTTCCAGTTCACAGCCCATGACCGGAGAGCAGTTTCTTAAAGGAACCAAGTAAGGAGAGACCTTCCAAGAATGCAAACCCAGAATATAGAAATTAAAAAGACGGGCACATTTGACAACATAAAAATATTGATCTCTTGTGAGGCAAAAGATACTATAAGCCAAGTTAATAGACAAACAATAAATTCAGAAAAATATTCGTGATGCAGAGGACAAAGGGTTACCAGCTATAATATACAAAGAGCTCTTACAAATTGAAGAGAAAAGGGCAAACAACCCAAAAGAAATTATGGCAAAGGACATGAATAGGCAATTCACAAAAGAATGAAGCCAACTGGCCACAAACAAATGAAAAGATGCTCACACTCATTAGTGGTCAGGGAAATGCAAATTAAGCTGACAATGAGATATCACACAGGCAAATTTAAAAGAACAGTAACCAGTAATGCAATTGCTGGCAGGGATTTGGAGAAAGCTACATTCATATGTTGTTACTGAACAGGCAAATTATTGTAATCTTTTTAAGAAGAAAGCTGGCTACAGGAATTAAAACTTCAGGAGTTGTATTAAAATTTTGCATTAAAAAATATATATATATCTAGGGGCGCCTGGGTGGCTCAGTCAGTTGAGCTTCTCTTTTTTTTTTTTTAATGTTTACTTATTTTTGAGAGAGAGGGACACACAGAATGCAACCAGGGAGGGGCTGAGAGAGAGGGAGACACAGACGCTGAAGTGGGCTCCAGGTTCTGAGCTGTCAGCACAGAGCTGGACGCAGGACTCGAACACGAACCATGAGATCATGACCTTAGCTGAAGTCGGACGCTTAACCGACTGAGCCACCCAGGCACCTGGAGTGTCTGACTCTTGATTTCAGCTCAGGTCATGATCCCAGGGTCATGAGGTCGAGCCCCACATTGAGCCCTGCACTGAGCGTGGAGCCTACTTAAGATTCTCGTATTCTCTCTCTCTCTCTCTCTCTCTCAGTGTGCCTGGGTGGCTCAGTCAGTTAAGGTCCAACTTCTGCTCAGGTCATGATCTCCTGGTTTGTAAGTTCAAGCCCTGCATGGGGCTCTGTGCTGACAGCTCAGAGCCTGGAGCCTGCTTCAGATTCCATGTCTCCCTCTCTCTCTGTCCTACCCCCCCCCCCCCACCGCTCACTCTCTCTCTCTCTCAAAAATAAATAAACATTAAAAATATTTTTTTAATTCTCTCTCTTTTCCCCCCTGCCCGTCTCCCCTACTTGTGCTCTCTCTTAAGTATATGTGTGTATATTTGACCCAGCAATCCATACCCTAGAAATCTATCTGATAGAAATGAAACTACCATATTCTAAGGACACATGACACATTATTATTCATAATAGCAAAAAAAAAAAAAACCCACCTCAAAACAAAGCATGGCAGAGACTGGCACACAAGGAAGACCTTGTTTTCCAGCCTCTCTGGCATTTTGGTTGGGACCACGTGACTGAGTCTTGGCTAACGGATTGAGGGGGAAAGAGATCTCCTCTGCCTCCCTGCTCCTGCAGTTAACTGAGGAGACCCCATGATTGGCCATGGAAGGAGCGGGAGCCCCGAGTCCCTGTCTGGAGGACACCGCCCCAGGGCTGCCCGACCACGCTGCCCTGGGACAGAACAAGAAATAAACTCTGGTGGTGATAAGGCGCTGCAGTTTCTGGACGTCCACGTGGCAAAGCCTGGCACGCTTCCATGCGCAGGCTGGGTGTCCGTCAGTAGGAAGTGACGGACCAAATGACGGCGTAGGACACCCTAGACTCAGCCTGCATGAAGAATACATTTGAGCTTGACCCAGGGAAGGCCACAGCAGAGGAGGAGAAAAGCGACCTGCAGGGAAGCGTCTGCAGTGCCTCCTTTTGGCAATCTACACAACAATCGAGGAAACCCTCCAACCGTGCATGCGTCCCGTGCACCTGCACGCGTGTGTTCTGTGTACGTGTGGCCCCTGAAAATCGACAGAAACACGGAAGGATCCTTCCGGCTTGCAAGCATGAGTTGGAAGGGAGAGGGAGAAAAGAAGGCGGGGGGGGTCAGACAATAAAATGGAAAAAGCGCATTACCAGTTTGCACGACTACATTTTTGCATTTATGAATGGCAGATGTAAACAACAACAACAATGTTTCCGTATTAGAGAACAAAACCAATCTTCTCTAGTTCAAGGGGAAAAATGGTGCTCAGGTAGCTGGTGCATGTAGAAGAGAAAGGGCTATATAAGCACCAGGAGCGGGATTCAGGAAATCTAATCCCGGCCTCAAATCCAATCACGCCTCTCTGTCTGAAGGAGTCTGGTCCGGACATCTTCCGGTTTGAGAGGTGGCTAAAAACAAGGAGAGAGGAAGGTAGCCAAACTCTAGGAACCATGCTGGTGTGGGAGCTGGAGCCAGAGGGTGGGGGCTGCCTCCCAGTCTTCTGAGAAAATAGGGAGCCTTCAAGTCAGCAGCACAAGAGTTTAGCCAGCATGTTGGGGAGAATCTTCTGGGACACAAAAGACCTTAGAAGTTACTAGGGTCCAAAGTCACAAACCAGGAGCCCAGAAGCCAAATCCAACCCATGGTCAGATTTTGTTTGATTTGCACAGTGATGTCCAAAGAATGCAAATTGATTGCCAATACATTTGAATTGGCAGATCTCTCTCTCTCTCTCTCTCTCTCTCTCTCTCTCTCTCTCTCACGCACACACACACTCCAAATTTAGTATCTCCAGCTTATAGTGAAAAAAGTCAGATTGTCTGGCCACGTTCCTAAATGGCAGCACTGGGCCAGGAGCTGGGGAGTGGCTCCCCACTGTAGACAGAGTGTGAGCTCTTCGGTTTGCTACAGTCCTCACGGTGCCCTGCTGCTGCACCCACTTATATATTAACCAGCCAGCCCCGAAGTCACATTTGTGGGTGTGACTCCATACCTCCATCAGGTGTGACCCCTCCTACCCACCCGCTCTGGCTAAACAAAGTGAAACTCACATTCTGTGGGCTTCGGCACAAGACAGACGGGTCCAGACCCTGGCTCTGATGCCCCTTAGTATCTGCAATGCCTGGGCACCCTGTTGGCTTGGCTAAGCTGGAACCACATCGCCCCCGAATTTCCAAATGGCTCTGAGTTAGCGTTGGCCGAAACAGACCTGTGGGTGAGCTGCAGAAGGTGGAAGTCTAGCACAGCCACGTTCTTCCTGCTCCCGAGGCCAGTGTAGGGCTCCGGGCCCTGTGGCCACTTAGCCGTGCTACCCCTGAGCCACTGCCCCACCCTGGCTTCTCCAGCAACTTCCAGACCTCCTCCAGCCTCTCCCAGTGCTGGCCGGGCTGTGGGGCAATTTTCTGGCGAAGGGCACCAGCTTCTCCTGTGGGTCATCCACGGCACCCAGGTTGGAGAGGATGAGAGACAGACCCTGCATCCAGTCTGTTCTTGCAGCCATCCGCACCCAGCTTTCCTTCCCGGGAGGCTCGTGGAGAGGGACTCTGGGCTCAGCCCCAGATGCAGATGCAGATGCCTGCGTGATGCTTATGGTCCATCGCCCATAATAAATCCATTTTCTGTATCGCTCGTAGAGGTTCTGCTTCCCTGATCCAACCCTGACATATCTGGGTGATCTTAGACAAGTTACTTAACCTCTCTGAGCCTCACTGCCCTTGTGCTGAAATGCCAATGATAACACTACACCTTCATATGATTATAGCGAGGACGAGACGGGCAAATGTATGCAAAGTGCTTTGCTGGCAGGTAACAAGTGCTCAATAAATGCATGTACTTTAAAACGACAATGTGTGTGTGTGTATGTATGTATGTACTTTATTGTTTTTTAAAGTAGGCTCCAGGCCCAGTGCAGAGCCCAACCCAGGGCTTGAACTCAACAACTCTGAGGTCAAGACCAGAGCCAAGATCAAGAGTCAGACATTTAACTGATAGGTACCCCCCACCTGAGTGTTTTTAAATGGGAGCTGTGCATTTACCTGTATGACCTTGAGAAAGAAAGAAACTGAAGACACCTAGTCTGGTCTCTCATCATCTAAAGTAACAATACCTCTGGGGCACCTGGATGGCTCAGTCGGATAAGCAACTGACTTCGGCTCAGGTCATGATCTCACAGTTCATGGGTTTGAGCCCCGCCTCGGGCTCTGGGCTGACAGCTCAGCGCCTGGAGCCTGCTTCAGATTCTGTGTCTCCCTCTCTCCCTGCCCCTCCCCCACTCATGCACGGGCGTGCACGTTCTCTCTCTCTCTTTCAAAAAGAAATAAACATTTTAAAAAATTACAAAATAGTTCTTTCATTTACATTTAGTACAGTCTCTCTTAGATAGGGTCCCCAGGGACCAGACAATGAAATGGAGATCTGTACAGGGGTCAGGTATCATCCCAGAACCCCCATCCTGAGGCTAGTGAGGTCAGGGTTGGGCAGAGGGAAGGCCGGGCTGCTGTGCCTGGAACAGAGGCTTCGGCCGACCCCCAAGGGAGCTTTGGAGTCCCAAAGGCCTTCAGAGCTGTCACAGACATAGGCAGGCCCTGGAGGCCTCATGGTACACTTGGACCACCCCCAGAGAGTGGGCAGAAGCAGGGGCAAGGGTGCTCCCCACGGTCAAGGGGAGGGACTCACCGGAGCCGGCGGCACCAGCGCTCTGAAGCCAAGGGCGTGAACCGCCATCCTGCAGGTGCTCTGGGCAGCACATCACAGCATCTTACTAGACCCGATGTCTTTTAATCTACTGACCATCAAGCAAGATTAAGGGATGGCTGTTTATAAAGTCAGACTCACTGTCTTGCTTACTCTGCGTCTCACTGCCTGGCAAGGAGACACCTTGAAAACTTTGTGCCCTGACTGGGAGATTCTGGAGAACGGCTGAGAGGCAGATCCTCTTTGCAACAAGAATGTGGCACTGATCGCTGGGGTCCAGAGTCACCCAGCTGAGGGTAATAAATAATCAGCATGGGAGACAGACATGGCCTGACCATCTGAGCCGGCCAGACTGTGATACGTGCCACAGCAGAAGGTCGAGCCCGTGATCTTTTCCTCTCACCGGCATGCCACGAGGGCACGGGCTTTGCTTTCCTTGTTGCTGGGTGACCTGTACACGGCACAAGACCGGCATAGAGTAGGTCCTCAAAATGCACCTGTGGAATTAATGAAAGAATCAATGGATTCAGTCTTGAGCTGCATTTAAAAGCCCATTCCTGGGGGGCCTGGGGGGCTCAGTCAGAGAAGCGACTGACTCTTGATTTTGGCTCAGGTCATGAGGTCACAGTTCTCAAGGACGAGCCCTACGTCAGGCTCTGTGCTGACAGCATGAGTCCGCTTGGGATTCTCTCTCTCCCTCTCTCTCTCTCTCTGTCCCTCTCCCGCTCGCATGCACTCTTAATAAACATTTTTCAAAAATTAAAAAAAAATAATAAATAGAAAATAAAATAAAAGCCCATTCCTCTTTTCCTCCTTATCTTTGTATCCTTGCACAGATAAAAGACACAACAGGTGCAACCAGCATTTTCTCTGCAGGATGTGAAAATGCCTCTGCTCATTCTGATCGCACCCTTTGCCCACATTTCCCCCAAGTCCCGAAATGTGCTGCTTCTCTTCCTCCTGTAATGCTGAATTCCCCTTCCTACAGGAAGTTTTCCACCACTACGTGACCCGCCCCCCAACACGCACGCGCGCGCGCACACACACACACACACACACCTCCCTGAAGAGCAACTGTGGTTTCTGAAGGTCAGGACAGAACAACCAGAAGGAAAGGCTCAGAGTCTCAGCTCCTCTCTTCCCACCTCTGTCTCCACAGGTGTCTGCGCCTCCCCCCCCCCCGCCCCCCCGCCGTGTCGCCACAAACCCACACAAGGTGTTCTCCTCAGATCTGTTAGAGTCGTCCAACCAGCCGTAGTGACTGATTTCAGGATCTGCATGTGATACGATTCTGGCCAACGAGGCCTGAGGAAAGGAGGCTGGGGCTTTTGTGAAAAGTTTCCTCACTGATGAAATGAGATGTACAGGAAGAGACAGCCCCTTTCAGGGGCCAGATATTGTTACATTTGGAAGGGACCCGGGACCCGTGGCTGCCATCTCGTGCAGATGAGAGCAGCCAGCCTGAGCAAGCAGATACAGAAGAGGATTCTGAGTAACTCGACCCGACTGTAGGGACAGTGTGGCTACCCTCCTAGACCCCCTGGGTGCCTTCTGCCTTCCCGTGCAGCTGTGCCCCACTCCCGGCTTCTCTGCTTTGCTCCTAATGGTTTGCACCTGCAACTTCCTTCGGAGGCCTGTCTTTGCGCCACTGGAATCACTTGCTTGCAAAGGAAGGGAGCCATAGTCCGTGCCTGGGGTGGGGGGGGCTTTGCTCTGTCCTGCTGGACATGGGCAAAGAAGCCCGTGGTCCCCCTGTCACCGGCAGTCTTCTTACAGTCATCTGGCTTTGTAGGTAGGAGGCAGCAGTAGAGAGACAGAAAGAATGATATTGTTGAGCTGCTGATTATCATGGGCACAGCCCACCCTATTTCTAGACTTCTGGGTGGGTGAAAGAATAAAGCTCCTGGCTCTTGAAGCCAGCTTGCGGGGGGGGGGGGGAGGGCAGGGGGTTCTGGGGCATGCAGCCAGAGAATTCTAAGTTACTAAAAGTCATACTCTTGTTAGTGTGACTGCTACACACACACACACACACACACACACAATGCATGCACATACTCAACGATATGCACAAAACTGCAAGATCAATTTTCAAAAATCCAACCACTTGCCTGCACACCAACCAAACCGATTTGAAGTAGAATAGCACAACCGCTGTGGAAACCAGTAGGTTCAAAAAATTAAACATGAGAATTATCATTTGATCCAGTAATTCCACTTCTGGGTATATACCCAAAAGAATTGAGAGCGGGGACTCAAATGCCGATTTGTCCACCAATGTTTACAGCAACACGACTCACAACAGCCAAAAGGTGAAAATAACCCAAATGCCCAACAACGGATGGATAAACAAAATGTGGTACATCCATACAGTAAAATTATTCAGCCTTAAAAAGGAATGAGATTCTCACACACCTGTTACAACATGAATCGATCTTGAAGACATCATGCTAATTGAAATAAGTCCGTCACAAAAGAACCAATATTGTCTGACTTCATTTATATGAGATACATATAATAGGCAAACTTATAGACATAGAAAAGAGAGTAGTGGTTTCCAGGGACTGGGGGGAGAGGGGAACGGCAATCATGTTTAAGAGGGCCAATTTGGGAAGAGGTAAACATCCTGGACATGAATATGGTGATGTGGCAAGGTGAATGCACTTAATGCCACTGAGCTGTATACTTTAAAATGATTACAATGGTAAATTTTTATGTATTTTACCCCAATGTTTTCTAAAGATTTGAAAACATATGAGAGAAAAAACATTCTCTTCACAATAACAACAACACACAAGCCACCTTGGAATAAACCCAAAGCAGAAATTCACAGGACTCTGGAGAAAGCCATAAAACTTCACTGAGGAGATGTAACAATTGATCTGAATAAGTGGGGATATACCATGTTCATGGAGGAAAAGACCCAATGTCATAAAGAGGACAAATCTTCCCAAATTAACCTATGATACGATGCAATTCCAACCCAACAGTATTTTTCATTGAACTCACTAAGCTGTTCTAAAAATTCCTATGGAGGACCATAACCCAAGAACAGCATACACCCAAACAAGTACACAAATTAGAAGTGAACAACTCAATGAAGTTTTACAAAGTGAACACACCCAGGTCACCCAGACCCAGATCACAAAACAGAATACTGCCCTTTTGCCTCCCTGCAGTCACTACCATCTTTTTTTATTTACTCATTTTTAAGAGAGCGGGGAGGGGCAGAGATAGAGTGAGCGACAGAGGATCCGAAGTGGGCTCCGTGCTGACAGCAGGGCTCGAACTCACAAACTGCGAGATCATGACCTGAGCCGAAGTTGGATGTTTAACCAAGTGAGCTGCCCAGGTGCCCCAGTACCAACTTTAAGGGTACTCCACTCTCCTGGCCTCTATCCTAATCAACAAGCTTTGCCTGGTTTTCAACTTTCTATACCTAGAACCACACCACATGTACTTTTTGTATCTGGTTTCCTTCACTCAACATATGATTGTGCAATTCATCCATATTGTTGCCTGAGTTGTTGATCATTTATTCTCACTTCTGTGTAATATCCCAATGTACGACTATCTCACTACATATTTATCCATTCTACTCTTCACAGACATTTGGGGAGTTTCCAGCTTGGAGATTTCACAAAAAGCATTCTGATACTTGTCTTTTGATCCACATTTATGCACAAATTTGGTGAGCATATTCCTGAGATTGGAACTACTGGGTTAAAATTTTTTTTAATGTTTGTTTATTTTTGAGAGAGAGGCAGAAAGGCAGAGTGCAAGTCGGGGAGGGGCAGAGAGAGAGGGAGACAGAATCCAAGGCAGGCTCCAGGCTCTGAGCTGTCAGCTCAGAGCCCGATGCGGGGCTCAAACCCACGAACCGCAAGATCATGACTTGAGCTGGAGCCGGAGGCTTAACCGATTGAGCCACCCAGGCACCCCAAGAATAATTTTTAAAAGAGCAGAGGATGTTTGTGGTGGCCGGGGTGGGGGGGGGGTAGTAGGAATGGGGTGGTCTTGCCCTACTGGAGATCAAAGTAAATTATAAAGCTATAGTAATTAAAAGGCACACATACTAGCACATGCTCAGATCTACACACACACACACACACACACACACACACACACACACACACGAGCACACGCAGGCATGCCTGAGGTACTCATGTACAGGCATACATCCATACACAGGCATGCACTCCCACCCCACATACTCCACGAGTCAGCAAAGACAACTCACGGCCGGACTTCCCAGACCAGATAACTGACTGTTGCGGTCCCTTTCAAGTGGTATCAGAGCACAGGCCTGCAAGTATCCAGGAGACGGCTGATGGAGAAGGGGAAGAAGAGAGAGCGCCCCCCCCCAACCCGCCCACCGGCTTTAAAGGGAGAACAAAGTGAGCGGGATCAGAGGGTGCAAGGTGATGGCAGCGATGCTGAAGCCATTTATCACTGCCAGATGTGTGAAGGGTCAGGCTGTGGGGCCCACTGGGAGTGCCAGCGGGGGTGCACGGACCCCAGACACAGCGAGAAATAACCTGTCCAGTTGGCGAGGGACCATAGAAGGGCTGCCAGGACTCTCTTCGTAACAAAATGACAATGTGCTTTCTTTTTCATCCAGGCCAAAAGGGGCCGGGGGCCAGGGCAGAGGCAGCGACAGCTTAATAAAGGGCCGTCAGTCAAAACTCTAAAAATACCCTCCCGCTGCCAGCAGGCTTACTCCTGCACCCGCCTGCGGGCTTCCTGCCGCCTGAGTGGTCCTTTGGTGACACATAAGGACAAATGTTTGCCCAGAGAGACCTGGTGTCCAGCAGCACACATGGTCCCACTGTGGCATCTGCCCTCTCCCCTGCCCCCACCCCTCCAGAACCCTCTAGCAGGCACACCCCTGGCCAGAAAGGGGCTCACAAGGGTCCTAGAGAGAAGGCACACCTCCGCTCTGGCTTCTCCATCCTCTTGGAAAACACGAACAGATACCTCTCCTTGCAGGTGGCTCTCGACCCCAAAGCCAGCCAAGTTTCACAGGGGATCCTGGGGACTGCCAGTCAGACGGGGGTGGCACCACAAGCTTCAGGCGAGCTTCCGGCCTGTGACCAAGAACCACCTCTGCTTCTGCCAGATTCCCAGTTTGATTGGGGAGGATCAATCCCTGTCCTCGGGAAGATCCCAGAAGCACAGCCTCTGCTCTGGAAGCATAGCTGGTCTGATGGAGAAGGCTCAACTCTTGCCAATCCGATGAAGGAGGTGCAGCTTCCCAAAGATAGGTTCCCACACAGTGGCAATAGCAGACTTTTAACCAGATGTTAGCGTCCTCAAACTTTATTGCGTGTCCAATTCACCAGGGATCTTTTAAAATACAGATTTCACTCTGCAGGTCTGGGGAGGGGCCTGAGATTCTACATTTCTAATAAGATTCTGATGATGCCAGGGCTCCTGGTGGTACCTGAGTAACGAGATAAGAGATGAGATGTACCCAGGGTGTAGACAGCTAACTTCTATCGGCTGTTCTGCTGACAGAAAGAGCCCTGACCTGGGGCTACCGGGGAGGGCTCCTTGGAGGGAGTAGGGTAGAATCTGATGGATAGAGGGAGAACTCTGGAGCCAACTGGCCTTAGGTTCAAATCTTACTTCTGGCATTTATTAGCTGTGTGGCTCTGGGCAAATTTCTTGACCTCTCTGAAGTGAGGGAAACGGCCACGCCCACCTCACAGAGTGGTGTGGGCAGACGAAGCACTAGCACACGCCTGGCACACGCCTGGCACATGGGAGGGGCTCGAGACACGCCAGCCACTGCTTCTATAATAAACTATAACCATTGTGCCCACAACGGGGAGGGCTGAGCTTCAGAAAGAGCTGGAAGAAGGCTGCTCCTAAAGGCAGGGATGCAGAGAGGCCCTGGGAGTCAGATGGCCATAGACGTGCCGGACCAGCCCTTGATCTTTGTGAGCCTCAGTTTCCTCCCCCTGTAAAATGGGGATCCTAGCATCGCCCGTCTCTAGACGCAACGAGAGGTCAGGAAATAACACACTGACAGCAGAGCACACAGTAGGCGCTCCATAAAGCGCTCTCCGGGGTGGGGGCGGGGGTGGGGGACGGCGGTGCGAGGGGCGGCCCGCCCCGGGCCTGGGGCCGGCGGAGCGCAGGAAGCCCGCGCGCCCGCCCCGCCCCCACCCCCACCCCCACCCCCACCCCCACCCCGAGGCCGCCTTTGAGCCCGGCGCCGCGCTTTGAAGTCCCAGATGGGCCGGGAGGAAAGAGGATCCCCACGCCCATCCCCCAGCCCGCACCTGGATAAACACGCGCCGCCGGCCCCGCCGCCAGCCCCGGACCGACGGCCTGGCGGCAGGGACGGCCAGGCGGCCGGAGCGGCCCGGCAGCGGCTCACTTCAAAGCGCCCGCGGCCGCCAGCGGGAGGGGCCCTAATCAGGCCCGGCTGCCGCCGCGCGGGCGCTCCGCCCCGCCCACCCCGCCCGGCCCGCGCGGCCCGCGCCGCCCGCCATCTGCTCCGCGTTAGCGCGCACGCCGGTGGGGGCGGGGACGCCGCGGCGCGGTCGCGGGCCGGCGGACCGGCGAGGCTGAGGCAGTCGGCGTCCCCTGCGAGTTCCTGACATCGCCACTGCATTCGTTCCGTCGCGCATTCAGCAAGTACTCAGGGCGTGCCCGGTGCGGGTGGGGGGCAAAGGAAATACAGTTCGTTCATTCGTTCATTCATTCATTCATTCATTCAACGAATATTTATTGAACTCCTACTTCTAACAGAGCCTAGGGATACAATGCATTCATGCGTGCACATGCATTCATTCATCCGATAAACAATTTTTGAGTGTCTACTATGTGCTGAATGCTGGCCTCAGGTTCATGTCCCTCCAGCCCCGCTCCCTGGCGGCACCGAGCTCTCTCTCACCTTCATGTGCTAGCACTTGTTTTCTTTGCCTCGAATGCCCTCCTCTGACCTGAACAAACTCCTACTCATCCTGCAAGAGCCCAATTTTTAAAAGTTTCCTCCCCATCTCTCCCAGTCCCCATCCTACACCCACAGCATGCCTCCCTCCTACTAGAGAACATATAGCCTTGTCTGACAGCGATTTATTCCTTTGCAGGATCTGTGTGCCTTCCAGACTGACAGCTCCAACCTGGGCCCCACCAGTCACCAACTGCATGGCTCTGTAACCTCTCTTTGCCTCAGTTTTCTCATCTAGAATCAAGAAAGGACAAGATCCCCTTCACAGGGTTATGGGAAATAAGACAGGTCAAACATAAGGCCAGGCCTGGGCAACAGCCTGGGAAAAGGCAGGAATGGTGATCTGATTCTCTCTACAGTCCTGTGGCTCCAGGAATCAAAGCTCAGTTCATGCTCCCTCCTCCAGGAAGCCCTCCTGACCTCCTGAGAACAGGTTCCCTTCTGCTGAGATCCCTGCCAGTCTGACTCAGCCTGCTGGCTACTGGTATCCAGGCTCTTCTGGCTGCTTGGGACCTGCCAGGCAGTAGGCTGAGCTCCATGCTCCAGAGAGCAGGGAGCTCGCATTGTGCATCTTTTCTCCCCCTTCAGTGCCTGACACATTACGTAGCACGTTGCACACACTAGATCCAGTAAATCAGGGTCCCTCTCAGGCTCCTGCTCTGCCCGGTAGGGAGCTCAGTCTAGTAGATAGGCCACTCAGGTACTGGGTTATAGCCCCTAGGAGTGCAAGGAGGTGCCTGAAGCAGGAGCTTCACCCACCACAAGCAGGAGGTGGGGAGTCACAGGCTGCCTGCCCGTGCCAATCTGTGGGCTGCTAAGTGCCCAGGAGCTGAGAGTAACCAGACCTTTGGCCGTGAGAGCCACTGAGGACTTCTTGGAACCCTAGGGAATTCTAAAGAGGCAGCCTCAGAGACTGAGGGCGGGACGCCTGTCCAAGAGGCCAGCAAGCCAGAGCCACCAGAGTTCCCAAGGAGTCTGAATGAAAGGGACTGGTTACCCAGAGACACTGGCAGGCATACAGACAGTCAGGAAAAGCACTGACAGCCTTGGGTCATGACCCATCTTGGGCTCTCAGGCCCTCTGCTTCCTGCCAGCTCACAGTCTCTGTCCCTGATGTGGCCTCTGTGTCTCTCTCGGCCTATTGCTCACCTGTGGGGCAGTGGGAAGGAAGTTGGTAGATGAGGTACTGGGAAAAGTCCCAGCACAGGGCCTGCAGGCCATGAATGTGCTGTGGGTGTTTGCGGGGGAAGGGGTGGTATTTGTTTTTAAGTCCTAGACTTATGGTGAAACGCCTGGGTTCAAGTCCTGACTCAGCCACTCTCTAGCTGGAGGCGAAGTGGGGCTTCCCTGAGAGCATCAGAGAAGACAGGACGACGAGTCCTCCGGAGGCCCCAGAAGCAGAGTGCACGGCCTTGGGCCACTTTCCCAGGCGCCCCAGATGGTCCTGTTGGATTCTGTCAGGGGAACGCCTCACTTTGGTAAGCTGGTTCCCATGCAAGATGGAGCAAAGCTGCATATTCTGGACTTTCTGTGGGTACAGGCTTCTTAAAGGGGTCAGCACCTTGGGGAGCAGATCCCAAGGTGAGCATTCTAGCCCATGCAATGCATTCAGGAAGTGAATCAGGGAAGCAGGGTGGGGGAGGGCAGGACCAAGCAAGGTAATTTTTCAGGCCAGCCCCACAGAGGGCAGCTTCTACCTGATCCCACAGGGAACTCTGAAGGGCCCAGGCGAGGCAAGTGAGCTTTCACACACCTGCTCTAGCGGAGGACAAGCTCCCAGGCACTTCAGATTCTCCACGGTGTAGACAGAGAGCTGCCGCCCCTAGGAGTCCTCCAAAGGAGAGCCAGCACAGAAATGGGGCTCGGTGCCCAAAAATGATAAAAGGGACCCAGATGACTGTCCACTAACCCAAGATCTTCTTCGATTCTGCCCCCTTTGAATACTGTCTGGAAAAAAAAAAAGCCTCTGGGGGCAAACCCAGGGCATGGCAAGCATGAAGAGTTCTCCGGATGTTCAGGGCAGGTCCAAAAGGTCTGATGGACCTGGGGCTCGAGGTCAGGGCACCTGATACTGTTGAGCAGGGGGCCTTGGCACATATGGCCTGAGGCGATGATTCACAGAGCCATGATTTGACCCCGTTACTGCCCACTTGAAAGAGGCATCCTCTCAAAGTCAGGAGAGGCCAGGGCTGGAGGACCCAAGAGTGCCACATCTAGCACTGCCATCTGCCAGCTGTGTGTGCTTGGGCAAGTTAATTCCCCTCTCTGAGCCTCCGCTTCCTCAGCAGGGAATGGGGATAATTATAACAATTACTGAGCACTCACGATGAGCTAGACACTGTGCCGAGCTAGTGTTAGACTCCTGGGCTTCCCAGGACTTACATCCCATTTTTCACAGGGAGGGGGGCCTATCCAACCTTACCAACCAACCAGCTATTTCAAATTCCATTCTCATCACCAATGAAAAAACTGCTTCTAACAGTCCTCACGCTAATACACAAATTCTTGATGTTGATTTTGATAACAATACTGGAAGTGTGGATTCCTGATGAGGACCCTTCATATATCACTTAACCATCCCTGGCAGGGGCACCATGTGCAGATGTACAAGTTGTACACTGTACAACTCCAGCAGGTACCGTGACAAAACCATAGGATGAATGGCACCCTCTGGAACTTTGCACCTACTCCCCCACAGCCCGGAACCCAACAGGTTGGACTCGTGATTTTGGCAGCTCCTTTTTCTTTAATGTTTATTTATGTACTTTTGAGAGGGGAGGGAGGAAGAGGACCCCAACCATGCTCTGCGCTTGATGGAACGGTGAGATCATGATCTGAGCTGAAATCAAGGGTTGGACACTCAACCGACTGAGCCACCCAGGCACCCCCTGATTTAGGTAATTCTGATGCTGACCTCCACCCCCTAGGAAGTAGACTTATCTTGTGTTCGCACATTAATCACATGGATAAGAACAAAGCATTTTTAAGGTAATCACACAGGCAAGAAAGCAAGTACTTAACCCCAGGCTTGGCACAGGCCAAAGTCAGTAAACAGTACAGTTCTTATAGTTTGCCTCCAGCCTTTTTCTGCCCAAACGCCGGCACTGGAGTGGGCTTTCCGGGTCCCGGCTCCAGTTTGGGGAACTTGTAGGAGACCCCAGCAAGCTAGGACTCCCCACCCCGGCCCCCAGCTCCCATTGAGAGTGACCCCCAGAAGTCAGTCACTTCCCCGGAGGGGAGATAGGGTTGGGTCACGATGTCCCTTCTCTTCTCAGGGTTCAAAGCTGCCGCCAGCCCCCACGTGGCCAGCTTGATTTGTTTCTTATCTTTAATTTTTTTTTTTAATCGAGCAGATCCCCTCCGGTTACTTTTGGTCAGCATCTTACAGCATCTTTGGAGCGGGCAACAAAAGCATTCTTTTTGGAGCCTGCGGGGGGCCCAGGGCAGAGCCACTTCAAAGGGAATGCAAAGCGGCAGGCAGCGATGTCCCTGTCATTGTCCGCCCCTGCGTGTCTGCCCCCCATTGTCCTGAGGCCGCCCTGAATAGGCAGGCACAAAGGCCACCGTTCAAAGTGGGCACCCCATGCTCCATCAGAAGGCCAGCCTTTGCCTCTGCTCTGTTCCCTGCACACACACAGGTTTCCAGCCAGGGGAGGGAAACCGGCCTTGAAGTGGGCTTTCTTCTCCCCTGTCTCTCTCTCTCTCTCTCTCTCTCTCTCTCTCAAACCTCTCTCTCTTCCTCGCCACACACACCCCCACCTCAATCTCTCCTCCTAAGCCAAAACTTATGATTACATTTTCAAGTAGCCTCTGTTTGGCAACCTTTCCATCTTTTTCTACAGAACAAGGAGGATTCGCCCCAGGCTGCCGGGCCTTTCTTGCAGGGCAGGAGCCCAGGTGCGACTGTGTTGCCTTTTGATGGGGGCTCAAAGAGAGGGGCAAATCCCACTCCTGGCACCAGGGGGTCTGAGACCTGCTAAGCTAAACGGGAATTTAGAAATAGACCATCCAGCCTCACTTTTATGGAAGAGGAAACTGAGGCCCAGGAAGGAGAAGCAACTTGTTTATGATTATCCGCATTTGAAGGCAGCTAAGGCTCAGAGAGTTTAAGTAACTTGCCTGGAGTCACACGGCCAGTAAGTGACAGAGCTCGTTGTCCCCGCTCTGCCAGACTCCGTGGGATTGGACCTCCACTTAAGGTTGGCTTGGGACACGGGGGAGGCGGCTTTAAAAAACCAAGCCTGAGGGGCGCCTGGGTGGCTCAGTCGGTTAAGCGGCCGACTTCAGCTCAGGTCAGGATCTCGCGGTCTGTGAGTTCGAGCCCCGCGTCGGGCTCTGGGCTGATGGCTCAGAGCCTGGAGCCTGCTTCCGATTCTGTGTCTCCCTCTCTCTCTGCCCCTCCCCCGTTCATGCTCTGTCTCTCTCTGTCTCAAAAATAAATAAAACGTTAAAAAAAAAAAACCAAGCCTGAGCAAGTGGCACAGACTTGATGGAGTACGAACTCATCGTGCATCAACTGAGGGCCAGATTTTGATGAAAATTAATAAGAGCCATTCCCTGCCCTCAAGGAGCTTACAGTCTGGGGACGTGAGGGGACAAATAGAGAAACTTGCAGGAAAATGGAGTGGCAGAGGCTGACTGGGGGCTGGGAAGGGCGGGGCCGGGGGCTCACGCTTGAGGGCGCCTCAGGATGCGTTGAGCTGACCTGTGTCCCTCTCTCATTTTCTCTCTCTCTCTCTCTCTCTCTCTCTCTCCCCCAATCACACACACACACACACACACACACACACACACACACACACACACACAGAAAAGGCCTGAAGCAATCCCTGAAACACCCGTCGTTGGCCCCAGAACCCACTCATACCCACCTGCCTGCCTGTGGTCAGAACCCACAGAATGAGCTTCTTCCAGAAGCAAAGGTGGAAAAACCCATACTTGGCACACACCAGGGTCATTTGTCTGGAACTCTGACCAAATTGTACCAAGAAGCCAATAAAAATGTTAAATGTCAAAACCCGCTCATATTGACGGAGCACTTCCTGGGTGCCCAGCGCCGCCCTATTCACCTTCCATCCGCCGTGTCACTCTCCTATCAACCCTGTGAGACAAGGACAGATACGAGGAAACAGATGAAAACAGTCGCCCTGGGCCTCAGGGAGTCCCCTCCAGGGCATCTTGTTCACAGGCTGGGCTCTAACCACTGCGCTGTGCCACTTGGGCCAGGCCGGCTTCCTCGGGACAGCGCTAATTAATTTGCTAAGACGTGTGCAGAAAGCAATCAGCACTTAGAATGGGCTCCCCTTACCTTTGCCTCGTGGCCTCTTGACAGGTTCAGCTCCTGCTGGGAATCCCACCTCTGTGTGAGGCGCACACACGCTCTGCTTAATCTCATTCCCCGCGACAAATCAGCCTAATGAAATCTTCTCTTTCTGTAAATTAATGCGTAGAGGAAACAGCTGAGTGTAAACAGAGTTGTAGCGTCGCCTGTTTAGACACCATTGACTTTCAAATCAGCCTGCTTCTCCAGCCCACACGGCAGAAATAGAGTCAAAATGCAAATGTAGCGTAAGCGACTCTATAATAAATGCTCATTCAACATTTATTCTTTTTCAAATCATCTCTTAAAGCCCTTTCATGCTAATGTCTAAGAGATGTGACATTAGAAAAATTGCTTTGACATGCTAAGGGGCTCCAAGATTAACAAAAAAAGAAAGGACAAGATAAAGCTTTCGGAAGACCTATTTCAGAGGAATTATTCCTGCCTTTGAAAGTGTTCCAAGGTTGCTGCACATTTCAGCTTGTTGGCATACATGTAAATGAAGTGCTACAAAAGTCCTCGGCTCAATTCCACTCGAATGAAAGCTCCCAGCCGCTGGCAGGGAGGGCGGCCAGCCTTCAGGATGAACACGGAAGGAGGCTGGAGGGGGCTTTCTTACCCTGAAGGCAGAAGAGGGCAGGCCCCAGCCCAAGCCACCGATGGAAATGGCAGGGGCCGCACGGTTGGTGTGACCGGCACCCGGTGGCCATGTCAAAGAAGCCACGTCTGCGTCGTTCATCAAATGATCCGGCCAACCCACAGCCGCTGGCCCGACCCACCATCCTTGCTTCTCCCCTGCTGTGTGAACTTGAGCAAGCTGTCTACACTCTGGGCCTCTCTTCAAAGGGAGATAACCAGAGAACCCACTTAGAGAGCGCTCAGTGACATAACGCACAGGGTGTGCTTAGCCAAGTGTCGAACACTTAGTAAGTGCTCGAGAAATTGTGGTTGATGTCATTATTATGGCTTGGTCTCTTAAAGCCCTGCCGAAGTACAGATGAAGTCAAGTCCACGGGGTCAAGGCCGAGAGTGCTGCATGGTCCATCTTGCTGCCCTGCCCCCCGCCAAGCCCAGCGTGGGCAACCCACTTCCCCAGTGGCCTCGCACTTGTCACATTTTACGTCATAGAGTCACAGCGTCTCTGATGTACTTCCATCAAACCATTAGACTTTGAACAAAGGGCCAGTGTGACATTCGTGGACACCACAGTTCAGAGCGAGTTGGACATGCTGTGGACATCATTCTTAGTTACCGGAGTGTCTTAGAATTTCCTGGAGAGGAAGGGAAGGAACGCTTCCTGAGCTTCTGCTATGGGCCAGATTGTGCCCCCCCCCCAAATTCATAGTTTGAAGTCTTAAACCCCAGGACCTTGGAAGGTGACTGTATTTGGAGACAGGGTCTTTAAAGAGGTGATTCGGCTAAAACGAGGTCATTGGGGTGGGCCCATATCCGCATGACAGTGTCCTTATAAGAGGAGGGAATTTGAACACGGACACCCGGGGGCAAGACGAGGTGAAGATTCAGGGCGAAGGCAGACATCCACACGCCCAGGAGAAAGGCCTCAGAAGAAACCAATCCTGCCAGCACCTTGATCTGGGACTTCCAGCCCCTAGAACTAAAAGAGGATGAATTTCTGTGGCTGAAGCCACCCCACCCCGAGGTCGTTTGTTATGGCTGCCCTAGGAAACTAATGTGGCATCTTCTGAGCAGGTCATATCATCAATGTTGGTGACAGCCCATTCATGTCGATATTATTCTTGTTTTTAAATATTTCCACATTAGGGACGTCTGGAAGGTTCAGTCAATTAAGCATCCGACTCTTGATTTCGGCTCAGGTCATCATCCCAGGGTCGTGGGATCGAGCCCCGCGCCGGACTCCGTGCTGAGCGTGGAGCCTGCTCGGGATTCTCTCTCTTCCCTCTCTCTCTGCTCCTCCCCCGCTCACACTCACTCTCTCAAAATAAATAAGTAAACATTAGACAAGCAAAGAAATAAATATTTTCACATTAATCACAGTTAGATGGACGGCTACAGTTAACCTTACACTTGAGGGGCTTGCCACAGTAATACCCACACGGGAGCCCCACGGGGGTGTCCGTCTTCCCTGGTGCCAGTGGCCGGGCTCCTTCCACGTTTAGTGCAAGATGGGAGAAAGGCAGCGAAGGATGTGCCTCGGAGGGTTTACGAGACAAACCCCTGAGGTGGAGGCGTCACTTCTGCCACATTCCATCACTCGGTCACACGGCTGATCCCAACCACCAAGGATGCAGGAGAGCGTAGGTTCCCCGCGTTGCCAGGAGGAAAAGGGAACCATTTAAAACAACCAGCTAAAGGGTCTGTTACAAGAAAAGAGATTCGGAGAGATGATGTGAGCCATCCGGAGAAACAGAGCAAGGGGTGCCTGGATGGCTCCGTCAGTGAGGCGTCGGGCTCTTGGGCTCAGGTCACGATCTCACGGTTTGTGAGTTTGAGCCCTACATTGGGCTCTGTGCTGACAGTGCAGAACCTGCTTGGGATTCTGTGTCTCTGCCCCTCTCTTGCTCGCACACACGTGTGTTCTCTCTCTCTCTCTCTCTCTCTCATTCAAAATAAACTTTAAAAAAAAGAAGAAACAGAGCAAGTAGCTACAGAGTGAGACCCGTGACCTGCTCGTTGGCGACCTCGTCACCTTCACCACCACCATCCCCATGCCATCAACAAAAACAATAAGCACTTACTGAGGACCTACTATGTGTCCGATGCTGTTCCAGGCATTGCGACCCAGAGCTGCATAAGACACAAGGGTGCTGCCTCTTCGAGGACACAAGCTACCCCAGCCAACCCAACCCGGGAAAGAGAACACCACCCTGACCCGACCTGTGTTAGGACAAAGTGAGCGCCACGGACGGTCAGGGCTCCCAGAAGCCTCCGGGGCACTAGCGCTGAGGTCCTGGCTGAAGGAGGAGGGGTTGGGGCTGCTGACCATGCAGGAGAAGAAGTCAGGAGGAGGGACAGGAAAGGTGACGGGTGAGAGCAGAAACGACCGGGGCCCACTCTGAACAGGGCTGTGGGGTGAAGCGAGCCTGGCAAGGTGGCCGGGGCTGAGTTGTGTCCGAGCGGTGGCGAGGTTTGGGGCCGGAGTATAGTAGAGGCTGTTGCTGCCCTGCCCGTAGCCTGTGCGTCTTTCCTACTGAGGGTTTCTCTGACGGCCAGAGTCCCACATGTCCACTCGGGCCACAGGACAGCACGGCTGCAAAACCAGCAGTGTCCCAGGGCAGCCACCCTCCTGTGTCAGAGGGGCGGTGGTCTGGAAATACTCCGGGGGCGGGATAGCCCAGAGTGCATGTTCTACACCGGCTCCCAGGGCTCCCCTACCTCGCTTGAGGACATGTCCTTCCCTTTGTCACATTGCCACCCTCCCCTCCCCTCCCCATCTTGCTATCCTGCTCTTTTGCTGGGGTTTCCCGGGATCATCTTCCAGATAAGCCACTGGCAATCACAGTGTCACATGATTCTGTCCTCATCGTGAGAGATTGCCAGCAGATATCCAGCAGGTGACAGCCTTCTAAACTCACTCCTCATCACAGGAGCCCAATGGGCCCACAGATGCATGGTTGGGGGAGGTGAGCTCAGTCCCCCAGAGGGGACCCGGGGACCTTTCCAGCCCCCTTGCCTGCCCATCTTTTCAGAGCCCCCACCAGCTGTCCTGAGAAAGTCAGCATGACTTAGCCCTCTGGACGGTGACCACTCAGTCTCTCTAGCCTGGCACTTTGCACATCTGTCCCATAACTCTTGAGGCCCAGGGGTCAAATATGGACATAGCCCCCTCCTCTCCTCCCATTCTGGACCCCCATGGAGCATCTCAAGACTTGTCCCAACTCTCTCCCGTAGGATCTCCACTCAGTTTTTTGCCAGCCTACAATTCATGTGCAAAGCCTAGACTTGCCGACGGTCCATCTGAGAAGGATCTCCAGGCCAATCCCTCAAGGTCTCCCTGGGGCTCTCATCACCCCTGACTCTATAAGTCACCTTGTGCTGGCCCAACTTGAGACAGTCACTTTCTGCAGATGAGGCCAGCCCTCCTTTGGGCTTGGGATGGGAAGAGGCGACAGGGGCTCCCTCTTGGGACAGCTTGATATAGCCTGGGGCAAGAGCGTGGGCAAACATAGCTTCAGGGGAACGCACCCCTTCCTGATGTAGATACTGCAGACAGTTAAAACACACCAGAACTGTCAAATGCGTGCTGAAGCAGCTGGCAAAACTGTGAAACCCCAGACACGATTCTATGTTTTTATGGTGTGAAAATCACAAGTGGTTTATCAACAGGGGAAATGTAATTAAAAAAAAAAAAACAACAACTATGTGCCCAGGAGAGGAGGGCTGGATTCACTAGTGTCCCAGGGTTGGGCAATACAGTGAGGCTCTCTTGCTTTGGGGTCATCTGTGAATAGCTTCTGCGGATTACACCCCCAAACCCATAATTTTTTAGTTCTGATACAACTATTGTCTTAAGTGGGGCTTCCCAGAAGCAGACTCTGAAACCAGGATTTGAAACAGGGAATGCATTCAGGGGGTGATCCTAGAAAGCACCTGCAAGGGAGTGGGGGGGCACAGAAGCTGGTCAGGGGGTGCGTTAGTGAGCAGGTCCCCTGTGGGCAGCCCAGGCTCACTCCTACTGGGGATTGCGTAGAGCCCACCTCAGGTATCCCACCAGCGGGGTAAGAGTGCTGTCAGACATTGACTCCCCTGCACTTCCATTGCATAAGTCCCAGCAGCCAGAGGAAGCATCCAGAAAGAGCCACAGATGGTACAGAGTGGGGGGATTTGGAAGTAGTGAACAGGTGCAGGGTGGGGGGATTTGGAAGGAGCACGGGCTGCACCTGTTACATCTGTGGGAAGAAGGACAGAGCTTTGCGCCCCTACAAGTTCACCCAGCCCCGTGACCGCTACCTGTGCCCCCTAAAGCAAAGGCCAAGGGTATTTTTCCGTGCAGGTGGCAGCTTCATCTTGCTCCCGAGGCCCTCACACAGTGCAGGGCGGGGCTCTCTCCCCTCTGCTCAACACCGGGACTGATGTCCAGCCTCATGCATCTTGAAGTGCTGAAATGAGCCCTTCTCCCAGGCATGGCACCCCCTAAGCACTTTGGGCTTCCTCTAACAGCACGAGACAGAGGGATCCATCCCCCTCCCAAGGTCACTGCAGGGAAGAAGAAGTCTGGGAGGAAGCTCCTGCCTATCCTGCCTAAGACCCTGGACGATGTCAGATGGCATGTCTCATCCATCCCTGTTGTGATGACTGTACCAAATCAGATCAGAGAGGCAGGTGACCAGACCTCCGGTTTGCTGTGACTTCCCACAACCTGCTCCCAGAACGGGGAAAGATGGGGAGAGGGCACCTCCTCTTCTGATCTTGAGTAAGAAGGGAGGGCCCCATTTTAGGGAATCTTCAGGGAACAGATTCTCAGAACCTGAAGACCAACTCACACCTTCCGGCCTCGAATCCTGAGAAAAACCTCACCCGGTGAGCTGAATGTTTCCTGGGGAATTCGGGTTGCGGGGGAGACTGGGAGGGAAGCCAGGTCTGAGGGGAGGGCCAAGGAGGGCCTGTCAGAGCTCTACCACACTGTTCCTGGGCCATGCATTCCCTGGATCACGAGTGGATGGAGGGTCGTCTGATGCTTTGACTGCATGCTGGTCCCCAGGCAGGCTGCACCTGTTCAGATGCCCACGCCTAAGTATTTTGAGTCTTGCCCTGCTTCATCGGCCCTGTGAGTCACCTCTCTTGGGAATTGCCCATTCCTACCCTTTGCCTACTTTCTATTGGGCTGTTTGCCTTCTTTCTTATATTTGGTAGGCTGTTTGGATGGTGCAGGTAGGAATATATTTCTATTACGTGCTTACAAATATTTACTCCCAGTTTTATTTTTTTTTAATTTAAAATGCTTGTATTTTTTTAAGTTTATTTATCTTTGAGAGAGAGGGAGCAAGGGAAGGGGCGGGGGGGGCGGGGTGGGGACAGAGAATCCCAAGTGGGCTCTGTGCTGACAGCAGAGAGCCAGATGTGGGGCTCGAACCCATGAACCATGAGATCATGACCGGAGCCAAAGTCGGGCTCATAACTGAGCCACCCAGGCACCCCACTCCCCGTTTTAGCTACAATGTCTTTTGTCTCATGCATGGCCACTTGTTCTGACTCAGTCAAAGTCTGAGTGGTTCCTCAGCTGTCCCGTGGGGGCTGCATGAACTCTTGGGCTCTGAGCTAGGAGACCCATCACTGATCCAGAGGCTCATAGGCCGGTCTCCAGGTTCATCCACATGGTGCTAGAAACCACAGATAAGGCAGCATGGGGTGCTCAGAGGAGAACCAGTCATAAGTGAGTCCTCGCTGGCAAACACACTTGGGAGTGTCCTCTAAATCCGAGACATGAGAGCCTCGGTGACCCCAGGCAGATGTCCCGTGAGATTCGCCAGCCCAGACCTGTAACTTGACAAGGAATCTGCCAATGAGAGGCTGGGAAGGCCCAGTATGGGGAAATCAATCGATTACCGTCGTCTGCCGAGCCCCCTGCAGCCAGGTCTGGGCTCTGCCTCACGGGGGGCCAGTGGAACCAAAACCCTCCCCTGAGAAGCTTCAGTACAATTCGAAGCGAGGAGATAGTCCCATGGAGCTATTGCACAGTGGTTGAAGCCTTGGCCTCTGCATCTGACGTACCGCTGTGTTACCTTGGACTTGTTCCTTGACTTCTCTGAGCCCCAGCCTTCTCATTTGTAAAATGGGCCAATCATAGCATTTACACGATAGGATTGTTCTGGGGGCGAGATGAGATGGTACTTGTAACACAATGCCTAGCACATGGGGTGGGTTGTACAAACTTTTTACTCTTGCCATGTGAAATCCGAGGGGGTAACAGGAGGCCACCTTTCGTAGTAAAATCTAAATTTGGCGGAGTTCGGCTCGGGGAAGGGCTTGAATGGGGGGGGGGGGGGCGGGGGTAGAAATGGGCCAAAGAAAGCTGAAGCGGCTGAGGCAGAAGTAACCCAAGGGATCAGCCCTGGTCCTAGACACCCAGGCTGACAGAGTGTAAATATATGTCCACGCTTGCCTTCCAGGGCAGGCCGAACAGTGCTGGCCGTGCTCAGCCTCTCCTCCTGCCACTGCCCCAAGCAGTTCAGCTCAAACTTGCACTCCTACTGAGCCATACCAAACCCTAATGTTAACAGCACTGTCCACTCCAGAGGGCAGTTTGGGGACCATCCCTTGTTACTCAAGCGGGGTCCTGAGGGGTCTTACCCCCCACCTCCAACTGGCTTATCGGAGAATTCCTTCAAGCCATGCACGGTACGCTCCTGAGGCCTAGCAAATTTGACTTTGCCATCTTGCTTCGTTTCCAGAAAAAACCCTACCCACTCCCCTGCCACTTAAGCCCTATTAAGAAGCCTTTACTTTTCATGTTAGAGTAGAAGAAACAAAGACTCAGAGACTTAAGTGACTTGGCTGAGGCCACACAGCAGGTTAGAGGCAGGGCCGGGCCTCCCAACTCTTCCCTCCCAAGAACCCATCGGGTGACCTGCGGCTGCCCATTGTATGGCCAGTGCATCCCACGTAGGAGCGTTCACCCTCCAGGGCCCTGGACCCGGCCGTTGGGAGCTCCGATGAGGGAGCCCAAGGGTGGGCACCAGATTCTGAGGCTGGGGCCTGCACACCCAACCCCAAACACCCCCGCCCACCCCACCACCATCCCCACTAATACATATTTTATGGGGCTGGTCTCCCTTCCTCGCAAACGGTGTCATTAATCTGCTCCCTGGCTGTGCAGAATAACATCCCTCAAGAACAGACCGCTTTCTGAATATTTTATCATTCCTCATTCCTTCTCCCCAAACTAATATATATTTACACAGTCTACCTCCTGCAGGAGAACTATATTGTTTTCTCTCAGTGCCCGAGAACTTAGACACAGAATCGCGCATAAGTAAAAAAAAATATATGCCTTGCTATTGATGTTGAAAGCAAGAACCAATCACTTATCAAGCTGTGAGGGAAGCCAAGAGGAAGATTTGCATATGGTAAAAAATAAAAAAAGAAAATAAAAAAAGAAGAGGGGAGAGAATAAAACCGACCCTCTCCCCACAGAGGGACCAAATGAGAGGAGACAGACAACTTTTCTCCTCTCTAACAGGTAACCTCAGAGTTTCTGACCATCCTTCCAGCATTTGGCAAATCTCAGCGGTGGGGAGAGCACAGTGCTATTTTGTCAGCAAGGTCAAAAACTTCCTACGTGGGGATCCAAACTGGAGAGACCAAAGTTCTTCCCGAGTTTTGTAGAGCCATTTTCATCATCATGGAATATTTATTCCAAGGAGGATTCAACCATTTGTGCGGCCCTTTTGTTTCCTTGTACATTAGTCTGTCTTGATCCAACACGACAGGGTCGTGGGATGGAAAGGTAGATACGGTGATCACCACAGACAAGAGAGGGAAGACAGACCCAGAGAGGGTGTGTACTAGGGTGCACGTTGATTGAGGGGGTGGGGGAAGCCATTTCACAGTTCCAGAATCCCTTTTAAAGAGAAACTTTTGTTGAGAAAAATATCTTGCTGGGGCACTTGGTGTGTGAGGGTTAGGCTTTGATGTGCATGTTCGGAAGATGGTAATAAACTGAATTGCCCTGCATACGGGTTTCGCAGGGATCAAGGGCTTGCTGGAGAAAACAGTAGGTGCATAGCAGGAGCTCACATAGAAAGGCATCGAGTGAAAAATGTCTATGGGGGCAAGGGCTAAGGGGCTTTTCCAGGGAAGGATGACCAACACGGATTTGAACCGGTTAGTTTCTAGAACGTGACCTTCCTCCTCCTGAAACCCCCAACCAGCTAAGTCTGCCGTGCCAGGGAATGACTAGTGTCAGTGGTGTTTGCAGGGCATATGGGGAAAGAATCTGGGTCCACTCTGGGGCTGGGACAGGGACAGGGAAGGACACAGTCATAGAGGAGAGAGAAAGTAAGAGAGGAGATGGGGCGGGGGACAGGGAGTCAGAGCCAGCAATGACCGTGAAACTGTCGACACCTTAACCTTGCAGAAATCTCGGGAGAGCTTGGTTGCCCACCCACCCCCCACTCCAAGATGTGAGTATAGGATCTGTTTTATGTGCATCTTATAAACGGAGTGCCCTCCGCTGACAGGTGGATTGCTCAAAGATAAATCAGGAAGCTTCAGCTCGAGGGAGCTCCCAGTTTACAGTTTAAAAATAGAGACACAGGCAAGAGGTCAGGCGATGTCTTCCACATGAGGGGACTTGGCTCAGAACTCAGAGCTGGTGGGAAGTAGGGTAAGGATACAGCCTCCAGACGCCCAAAGCAGTGGCCATGCCCTCACCCGCCTCTCTCACGCCCTGGTGGAAGAGAAGCAGGCTGGTCTGCTTCAGCCTCTCCCTTCCCCGTCTAGGATCAGTCCTTGCCCTTGAAGGTCTTTTGCATCTAAAGGGCATGAAATAGGTCAGGACGCCTGCATTCCAAGCCTCTCAGCAACCCACGAGCCTTCCACCCCTGTCTGTCTCCAAGTGGCCTCTTCTGACCAGTGAACCTCTCTCCTGTGGCCCTTATCAGTCTGTGGCTTGAGTCAGTTACAGCTGCTCACAAGAGCACCTGCCCATGTCCCCCCATCTTCCTCAGAGCCGCTGTGGATCTCTGTCCCACTCCCTGGCATGTCTCCCTCAGCCCTGGCCTAAGCAACGTGGCAGGGGCCCCGCAATTTGTGTCCAGGGTCCGTGGGGACGGACAGACAGCAGCCGCAGACCCACCACCGAATGGGTGAGGGGGGCTGCTGCACAGTTGGAAGCTGAGTTCTTACAGAGGACCCCAAAAGGCATCACGACCAGCGCCCTTTCTGAAGTACTTAGTCTGCACCAGACTGCAGGTGTCCTCACTGGATACTCGCAGTGAGGATTCAGTTAATGATGGTGGTACCGTCATTATCCCCATTTTATGAATAAAGAAACGGAGGCTCAGAGAGGTGAAGCGGTTGCCCAAGGTCACGTAACTGGCCGGAGCTGGGATTTACATGGCAACTGTCTGACTACAAATCTTCCATGCTCTTCAATGCATTGAATTATAAACACTCCCTGGGGGTTTTCTCCTGCAAAGGAACCATAAATCTGGATCAGGCTCACTTGGCCTGAAACCTTGTCCCTTTCCTACGGACAGGGTTTCTGTCACCTCCCCAGGGTCAGTACCAGGCAGGAGGGCTCCAGATGGAAGAGCAGATTTGTGTATAAAATGAAAGGGGGGGGGGGGGAGCAAAGGAGGGAGCAGGTTCTCAGCAGTTTGGCAAGGTCTCTGGCTGGATTGGCTTCCTGGGTTTTCCAAGCCCCAGGTTGGCATCAGGAGGGCAGTGCAGGGGGAGGAGGGGGAGGGAGAGGAGGAGGAGGAAGAGGGAGAGGGTGGGAGGAGGAAGAGAAGGAGGAGGAGAAGGAGGAGGAGAAGGAGGAGGAGAAGGGGGAGAAAGAAAAAGAAGTAGGCAGAGCCGGTGGGGAGAGCCTGCCGCCCCAAATAACTTGTGTGCACCAGGACACCAGCTCCCCCTCACACACCCTCTGAGTTATCCTGGCGAGGAGGCAGGGGCCCAGGAGGTCTGTGATGCTTGGGGGGGTTCATGCCGCTTAGATGGACCAAAAGAGAAAAGAATTTTGTTCCGCCCACTTATCTCCTAACCTTATAAACTCAGGATTAGTAGATCAAAGGCGGATTTGGCACAGCTGAGGGACGATAGTCGCTTCGGAGAACAGTTTGGGCTCCATCCTTCATGATCAAATGAACTTAAGTCATTGATAAATAAATGACGTTTTGAATTCCTCTAATTGGGCGTGCGGGTCAGGCCTGAGCCACGCCAGCCCGGCCATCTGGGCAGAGTTAATGAGCTGGAGAGGGCTACGGGGGATCCCAACAGTGGCCATTAGAAGGGATTTCGGGGAGCACCTTGGACAGGGGCAGGGGTCTCTCGCTCTGTGAAGGACCTGTGCTCTGAAACCAGAAGAGATGGGTGGAAACTCCCAGCGCTGCCACCAATGAGCTAGGTGACCCAGAGGGTTCTTGTAACCTGTCTGCATTTCCTCAGCTGTAAGATCATGTTAACAACTAGCTTGTATTGAGGGGCTGTCACTCAACCCAAAGCGCACGCTCCCAAGCACGGCTGGAGCCCAGCCCGGGGGGTGGGGGGGGGGGTGCCTGCAGCAAGGAGGAGGGCAGAGTCTGAGCACAAGGCCAGCCTTGAAGCCAGTTCCCCCACTTCCTGGCTGAGCTACTTCATTACGTTGTGCCTCAGTGTCCTCATCTGTGAAAGGGTTACCATGGGAAAAAACAGTTACCACAGGTAGAGCTCCTGGGGAGCGCTTAACCAATGCTCGCTGTTATAGCCGTAATGCCGGGTCAAGCTTGTGCTGGTCACTACCTGCAGATCCCAGATCCTATCTTGGCTCTTCTGCTTGGCCCCGTCTTACAGGAACTACATTTCCCAGACTCCTTTGCCACCTGGCTTCGGGGTTGGTTTGGCCAATGCGAGGCATGGCAGAGAGTAGGAGGAGGGAAAAGCCGAGGAATTTCTCCCCTCTCCCACCATCTCTGTGTTTCCTGTAGTGTTTCCAACAAAACCACCATCGGGTCTACGATCCTGCTCCCCCCAGATTGCCCCCGCCTAGATTCTAGCCCCTGCCCCAGCTCCCGGGCTCTGGTAACACCACCTCTGTCCCAGGTCCTGGGGTAGGCGCAGCTTCCGGCTCTTGCTAAGCTCCTGGCTGGTTTAACTTTCTCTGTTGGGCCCCTCAGCTCTCACATGTCTTACCTAGTCAATGCCCTCCATGGAATTCTCTCTCACTGACATACCTAGAGACTGGACCTCGGTCATGTATCATTTATCAGTGCCGTGATGATCCAGCAACCTCTCCTGGCCATTTCAAATCGGGGGGCCACCCCCCCCCCCCCGTTGGATGGATGCCTACGTGAGGGGTTATTAGCCTGTGACCAATCTGCCAAACGCAGGGAGGGCTCACAGGTCCGGCACCAGGGAATCAGGCCATCTCTTTGCCAAACACCTTCACATCCATGACAGCTTGTAAGTCGCGTTTGGATGGCTGGCCCTATTGACAGACAGGCAGACAGAGGCCCAGGACAATGAGGTACTAGAAAATCTTGGGCTGGAGGAGGCCTGGAATAAGGTCAGCACACGGGGCAGTGCCCTTGGGCCAAGTGACCTCGAGGAAGTGCCCTCCTCCCTCTGGGCCTCCGCTTCTCCATCTGAGAAATGAACAGCTTAGCTTGAAAGGAGTGCTCTCCACTGCTCCTTCCACGTCCACATTTTGTTGCTTCTGATTATTCAGCGAAAGGAAAAAAAGAGAAAAGACGAAACACCCCTGAGTTGTGGGTTTGGGCTCTTAGCCTAAAGAAGTCACCAGGTCAGGCCTCAAAGTGTGCAGAGAATACTCCTTTGGGGCAGACAGGCTTGGGTCTGGGTCCTGGCTCTGCCGTAACTCCCTGTGTGGCCTCCAGCTAATCACTCTCTTCTGTGAGTTTCAGTTTCCCCATAAAAATGAGGCCCAAGGGTTGTGAGGATTAAGCAGTGATGGGCCACAAAGCTCCAAGCGCAGACTAGATGCTCCACGCACGTGAGCCACAGTGCCACCGAAACTCATTTGGAAGCAAGGCGGGAGGGGGAGGGAACACCGGTGGGCACCTGACAGATAAAGACGTTCATTACCTAGGCTCCGCTGCCGATCCCCCTGCAATGGACATCCTACCAGGCGGAGACACTGCCCCGGAGGACGCTGGGAAGGATTGAAGCTGGCACCCCCAGCAGCCAGATTACGTTTTGCAGCAGCAGAGGGATTTTGAAAGGCTGACAAAGGTTCCATCCTCTCACAGAGTGTCAGGAACGTGCTCCCTCCCCTCCCCTCCCCAGGACTTAGCCTTACTCAGAGCCAATACCTGGACAGGGAGGGAGCTCCCCGTGGAAGGTGGCCACACAGGTGTCTGAGACAGCCAGCTGCTTTATTTGGCCACACAACAGACAGCCTGGAATGATGAGACCCACACACGCACCCCGCACCCCCAGTGGATGCGTGGCTCGGGCCGCTGCCCCCGGTGCTGGGCACAGAATGTGTTAACATTGCCTCCGGCCACCCAGCAAGGCAAGGAGTCGCTAGGTGAGGCGGCTGGACAGGTGGGTGACCAGCCTGCTTCTTTCAAGCTCCCAACTCCCTCGCATGCTCTGGCTAAAAATAATACCTCCCAAGAGACCTGCCGCTGTTGGCGCGGGCGGACCATGCATAAAACATATAAAACATCGGCCGCTCAGGTTTCCTCCTCTGAATGGCTCCATTCAGAGCATGCAGGGGTGAAAGGTTTATGGGAGGGATCACTTGGCTTCCTGGAAGGACTGGAGCAGACTGGCCTCTGCCTGGGCCCCAGCCTCCCTAGCACCTTGGCCCCAGTGGCAGCCTGCCCGGAAGGTTCCCAGGCAGGGGCTGGCTGGGGGCAGCTTTCTTCTCCCAATTGTCTTTTCCTGGACCCCCTTAATGAAGAAAAAGAACTGCCCTGGCAGGTGTCAGACAACCCTGAATTTGAATCCTGCTTCTTCCCCATTCCAGCTGTGTCCAAGCACACTCCACGTAGCAGGTGAGGAAATGCGCTCAGAGAGGTTGAGTGAGTTACACAAAGACACACAGCCAATTGTCTGACTCTGAGCCATTTACTGCTGCACACTTCAGTCATGGTCCAAGAATAGAGTAATTTAAGGGAATGGGCCATGGAGGGAAGAAATGTCCAGAGGAAACTCATATGGGCTCCATGATTCCTGAGAGACGTGGAGTCAGGACCTTCCCACAAAAACGGTTCTCTGCTTCCTTTCTCCCTGCCTCTTCCTCTCTTCCCTTTTCTTTAATTCATGGTGTTTCCTTTCTTGACTTTCTCTTTTATTCACTCAACAAAAAAATCCTTATATGTTCTTAATAATAAAAATACATGCTCACCAATAAAAAAAACTCCAGGTTTCCAGAAAAGTAGAGTTAAAGGATAAAAATTTCCCATAATCCCCCTGTCCCGGTTACCTGTCACCGTATAACAAACCACCTCAGATTTACTGGCAGAGAACGACCGTGTAATCATGCTCACAGACTCTCTGAGTCAGGAACTTGGACAGGGCACAGCAGGGATGGCTTGTCTCTGCTCCTTGATGTCTGAAGCCTCAGCTAGAAAGACTCAAACAGCTGGAGACTGGAACCATCTAGAATCTTCACTCACATGTCTGGCTCCTGGGCTGGGATGATTCAGCTGAAACTGTTGACCTAATAAGTGCCCATTCATGGCCTCTTTATGTGGCTTAGGCTTCCCCACAATATGGTGGCCTCCAAGGAGTTGTACTTGTTACCAAGAGGCTCAGGGCTCCAAAAGAGTAGGTTCTAGCAAATGAGGGAAACTCCATAGCCTTTTATGACCTAGTCTTAAAAGCTGTATAGTAAAGGGGCACCTGGCTAGCTCAGTTGGCAGAGCATGTGACTCTTGATCTCAACATTCTGAGTTGGAGCCCCCTGTGGGGTACAGACATTCCTTTAAATACAGAAACGAGTTACATGGTGTCACTTCTGCCATATTCTAGCGGTTACAGCAGTCACGAGCCCTCCCGGATTCAAGGGAGAGAGGCCATAGGTTCTGATTCTCAGTAGGAGGAAGGTCAAAGGATACGAGGTCTTGTTTTAAAATCACCACACCCCCAGGGTGCCTGGGTGGCTCAGTCAGGTAAGCGTCCGACTCTTGGTTTTGGCTCAGGTCATGATCTCACAGTTCGTGGAATCGAGCCCCACGTCGGGCTCCATACTGAGTATGGAGCCTGCTTGGAATTTTCTCTCTCTGCCCCTCCCCTGCTCACACACACTCTCTCTCTCTCTCAAAATAAATAAATAACATTTTTTTAAATAAAATAAAAATCACCACACCCTCGTTCCAAGATAACAAACAATGAGGTCATGGCATATACTTCATTTTGTGTAGGTGAGCCAAAACTGCATAAACTATTTATGACCTAATTTCTTTTTTTAACTTCACTTTGGATTACAAGCATGTTCCCTTGTCATCGAAAAGTCTTTATAAACATCCTACATAATAGTTTTTCTGACTCTAAAGTAAATACGTGTTCATAATTGAAATTTTTTTAGTATTTTCTTTTAGAAATTTTTTTTAACATTTATTCATTTAGAGAGACAGAACCTGAGCAGGGGAGGGGCAGAGAGAGAGGGAGACACAGGATTGGAAGCAGGCTCCAGGCTCTGAGCTGTCAGCACAGAGCCCGACACGGGGCCCGAACCCACAAACCGTGAGATCGTGACCCGAGCCGAAGTCAGACGCTCAACTGACTGAGCCACCCAGGTGCCCCATAATTGAAATTTTTGTTAATTATGAGAAGCCTAAACAAGAAATAAAATCACCACTCTCTCACCTACCACCCGAACAGTTTTGTCTTAGCCCGTTTGAGCTGCTGTAACAAAATACCACTTACAAACACCGGGATTGGAAACAACAGAAATCTGCTTCTCACAGCTCTGGAGGCTGAGAAGTCCAAGATCGGGGAGCCGGCCCAGGTGTGTTTTGGTGAGGACCTGCTTCCCGGTTCATAGCCAGCACCTCCTCTTAGTGTCCTCACTGGTGCAAGGGTTGCGGATCTCTCTAGGGTGGGGTCCACCCTCTAGACTCAAGTACCCTCCGAAGGCCCCTCCTCCTAACGCCATCACCTTTGGGGGTTAGGATTTCAACATACGATCTTTACAGGGATACGTTCGGACCATAGCAAGTTTTAATCCCAACTTCTTTTCCCTTAACATGATAGGACAAGGAAGCTCCCGCTTCATTCTCCTACAGCGTCCTTTCGAATAGCTCCCTCTCGTTCCGTGGTACAGGTATCCAGAACTGACATTGCAAAGATCGCAATGGCAGAGGCTGAAGTTGCTTTTTTTTTTAAGCTTATTTTGAGAGAGAGAAAGAGTGCACAAGCAGGGGAGGGGCAGAGAGAGAGAGAGGGAGAGAGAGAATCCCCAGCGGGCTCCGTGCTATCAGGGCACAGCCTGACGTGGGGCCCGACGCCATGAAACACAAGACCTGAGCGGAAATCAAGAGTCAGACGCTTCGCTGAGTGAGCCCCCCGGACGCCCTGAAGCTGCTTCCGATTTAGCGCTGTTGTAAGGGTCGGCAACGTCGGACTCCTTGAGCACTGACCAGGTGCCAGGCGCTGCGAAGAGCACTGTCTTCTCAACAGCCTTGTGATCACCAGCCTTTTTCTGAGTGCTTTATGTGGATAACTCATTCAAATCCTCACTACCACCCATGAGTCAGGTGCCCCTACGTGCCACAGACAAAGGAACAGTTCCAGTAACGGTGGAAACTGCACCCTCACCTGGGTCTCTCCGACTCCAAAACCGGGTCTAAACCTACTGCACCAAGCACGCTGGGACTGGCTTCTACCGGGAGAGGCTGGCCCTCAGTGCAGAGGAGAGCGGGTCAGCTCCCCGCAGTGCCCGGGAGGGAACAGAGGCAGGTCCGTCCTCGGGAGGCTTGACATGACCCTACCTGGGCATCTGGAGAGAGGCTGGCTGGGAGGTGTGGACACAAGAGGGGCTGTGTCCAGCACAGAGCTTTCTTGGCCTTTGGTGGCTTTTAGGGACAAAGAGGTGCAGAGAAGTGAGTATGGCTTGAACAGACCCAGCTCGTTCTCTGTCCCCTCTATAGGAATTTGGGGCCAGTGATAGTTTCCATCGTGGCAAGGCCTTTCAGATGCACCCACTCGGCCTCCAAAGCGCTGTAAGGCCTGGTCCCTGCCCACCTCTCCAGCCCCATCTTTCAGTTCCCTGTCGCTCTGCACTCCAGCCTCACCCGCCTTAGCTCAGGTCCTTGGGGTCATGAGGCTTCCTCCTGCCACCAGGCCTTTGCAAGTGCTGTTCCCTCTGCCTAGAAAGCTTGTCCCTCCCTTCTACACCCTCATAACTTCCTCCTTGTTCAGGTCTCAGCTCAGGCACCCCCCAAATCTCCCAGAGTGCCTTTCTCTGACTCCCCACGCAGTGAAATCCTATCATGGAGCAAGTTCGAGTGTCACAGGGGATCGTGTCACCTGACACCCCGCTGGACTGTAAGCTTTATAAGGGCAGGGACCACATCTGCCCTCCTCATTGGTGTGCACCTGGCAAGGCCTAGCAGGTGCCCCCAGAGATCTGTCTGGCTTGGGGGTAAGGGCTAACAGCTACAGAGCCCAAGGGTATGCCACACTCAGCTCTCTGCGTTTGTATCAGCCTGTTTTAATCCTCACAAGCGCAACAGGGATCGTTATTATTGCCTTCCCCGGTGAGGCTCAGCAAGGTTGTCGCTTCCTCAAAGTTCACAAGTCGCTGAGGTTGAGGGACAACGGCAGGCTTGGCAGAGTATGGCTTTAAAGCTGACGCGTGGAAGGGGCGCCTGGGTGGCTCAGTGGGTTAAGGGTCCGACTTCAGCTCAGGTCGTGATCTCACAGCCCGTAAATTCAAGCCCTGCATCAGGCTTTCTGCTGCCAGCACAGAGCCTGCTTCGGATCCTCTGTCTGCCTCTCTCTCTGCCCCTCCCCACCACCTCCCTCAAAAGTAAGTAAACATTTAAAAACCTTTATAGAGCTGATGGGTGGAGCCATTGTCCTCAGCGGCCATCCCAGCTGGGCCCACGAGTGCCTGGAAATCCCAGCACCACCTGCCGCCAGCCGGCCACCGGAGTCAGGTGGCCGATGGCTTTGACGACGTGACTGTGGGGCCAGGGCGGCCCACACGTGGACAAGCCCTTCTTGTTTGCTTTGTCTCCGGTTCCCGCTCGGCAGCGCCTGCCAGGGCCTGCCAGGACTGCGCGTTTTCTATCTAATGGTTAAAATTCTTAGAAGTATTATTCTCTGCTTTGCTTGGCACGGCCACAGAACATACCTCTGATGCGGCAGGTAACTGGATAGGGTCTCGGTCACAGCAATTTGCTGAACACGAGGTTTTGTGCACAAAAACACATTACGGCACTCGGGGGTGTCACTCAGGAACACCGCCAGTCGTGGTCGGAATCTTGTGCATCAGAGAGGAGGGAGCAGGGCCAGGGGGCCCAGAAGAGGGAGGCTTGCACGGAGGATGTAGGAGTCCCAAAGATCTCAGCAAGGTGGGCCACAGGACCCACCCCAATATTAATATTCAGCCTAAGCCAGTCAGATGGGCTTGGGATGAGAACCCAGGCCTGACATCAGATGGGCCAGGGCTTGGGTCTTGCCTGACTGCCCCAGCTGTGTGACCTCTGAAAGACAATTAACCTCCCTGAACCTCAATTTCCTCAAATGTAAAATGAATAAAATCAGAGGCCTTACCTCCTAGGGCTTCTGCAAAATACACACAGGGCAAGAATTTTTTTTTTTTCAGTTTACTTATTTATTTTGAGAGAGAGAGAGAGTGTGGGAGTCGAGGAGGAGCAGAGAGTGACAGGGGTGGAGAGAGAGAAGCACAGTCCAGAGCCCGATGCGGGGCTCGATCCCACGAACCTCAAGATCATGACCTCAGCCAAAGTCAATGCTGAACCAACTGAGCCACCTAGGTGCCCCGGCGTAAGATTTTTGACTTTTGGGTCACCGCTGTATCCTCCAGGCCCGGGGCAGTGCCTGACATGCAGTAGAGATTCACTCAATAGATATGAGTTTACAGACTCGAATTGCTCAAAGCTGCATTCCCAGTGCCTAGACCAGTACGCAGCACGTGGTGGGTGCTAAAACCGTATTTGTCGAATTGACTTAATTACTCCCAGCTGTCCCCGAATACCAAGCGGAGCACAGGGCAGGTAGTCCTTACTCAAAAGCGTTTTCCGGGGCGCCTGGGTGGCTCAGTCGGTTAAGCGACTGACTTCAGCTCGGGTCATGATCTCGCGGTCCGTGAGTTTGAGCCCCGCGTCGGGCTCTGGGCGGACGGCTCAGAGCCTGGAGCCTGCTTCGGATTCTGTGTCTCCCTCTCTCTCTGCCCCTCACGTTCTGTCTCTCTCTGTCGCTCGATAAGAAATAAACTTAAAAAAAAAAAAAAAAAGCATTTTCCTGAATGACTGAATGGAAAGCATTCAGGAAAGGACGAAGGATATAGCGCTTAAATGACGTGAGCTGTTATTCATTGTCCATTCAACGACTTTTCACTGAGGGCTTGTATGCGGTTGCTTTCTGATGCCAACTGGGTGTGCGACGATTCCATTTAACTCTGACTCTGAGTGCCCAGAGTTGACACCGGACTCCACAGGTTAAGGGCTCAGCCCCACGAGACCACCCTCACTTCCGATGCCAGCCACCACTGGGGTCCCCCAGGGACCCACACTTCCACCCCAGCCACTAAAATTCAGCACAAACCCCTCCTCGGACTCTATAATTCACAGAAGTCAGGAAAGGGGGTTACTTCTGATCGCTGGTTTATTTTAAAGGACACAGCTCAGGAACAGTCCAATACAAGAGAGGCACAGGGCAAGGTGGGGGTGGGGGCAGGCACAGAGCTTCCAGGCCCCCTCTGGGCACACCACGCCCCCCCCCCCCGCAAGCAGCTCAAGGTGTCTCCCAGCCCCGAAGCCCTCCGGAAGTTCTCGTTCAAGAGTTCTTATAAACCAGCCTCTGGTTCCCTCCCCAGAAGTCCAGGGTAGGGCTGAAAGTTCCCACTTCTAATCACTATTGGGTCTCTCTGGTGACCAGCCCCCCCCCAAGCCTCCTAGGGGCCCCACCCTGTGTCACCTCATTAGCAGAAACTCAGGTGTGGTCAAAGGGGCCCATTAGGAAAAGACACTCCTGTCACTCAGGAAATAACAACAGTTCCAGGAGCTCTGTGCCAGGAACCAGGGACAAAAACCAAATCTACCACAGCGTTTATTACACCACAGCCTGCCACATGCTGTCACCATCCTGGTCACTGGATGAACAAGCCGGAGCGGTGCGGGGCGGGGGGGGGGGGGGGGGGGGGGCAGCGGTGGGCGGGGGGGGGGGTGGTCCAGCCTCCTATAGGTTACAGGCCATCAGACTCGATCCCCAGCTCCCACTCATCACAAAGCTTCTTGTCAGGGGCAAGTCTCTGCCAAGTCCCAGCGCATTGCTGGCATTGAGAGAAAGACAAGAGAGGGACATTGTCCCTGCCCTCTCTGAGCTCACACCCCTTGGCTGGAGAGAAAAGAATGGCACAAAGGAAATCATCAGGAGAGGGGAGAAGAAAACCGGAAAGGAAGAGCAAAGAGGGAGGAGATGCAGAGTCTCTCTGAGAGCCAGGAGATGACCATGGGTCAACCCCAGGGTCTGCCAGTTGGTGACTGAGGCTATGGACCTGGAAAGGGCTGCGGGTCCAACCGAGCTGGTCGGTCTCTGGAAAGCTCCATGGAAAGAAAACATATCTTGTTATGGGGTGGTTGCCATGGCGTGGTATCCAGCTGACATTTTTGTGCTTCTAATTGAAAGAATTGCAAACACTCTGGGCATCACCAGTGTGTTCCAGAAACTGTGGGCAAAAAGAAGGGAGTGACGGCAGACAAAGAGACAGAGAGGAACCGAGGAAGAGAGAGACATCGGCCCCTCCTTGACGCCCCACCCAATGTGCTCTCCATCTGTCCTGTTGCCAGCTGGGTTCTCTGGAAAGCAGCGCTGAGAAGTGAGAAACACAAAGTCCTTATTTGGGCCAATAAACCCAGGAAAGGATGCTCAACCTCATTAGCCTGCAGGGAAATGCAAATCCAACCACAGGAGAGATCACTTGACACCCACAAGGATGGCCAGCATGAAAAAGACGAATAAGAACAAGTCGGGGAGGAGGAGTGCGCAGAAATCCGAACCCTCCGGCATTGCTGGTGGGAACGTCAAAGGTTGCAGATGGAAAACAGTCTGGCAGTTTCTCGAAAGGTTAAGAGTTACCATACCACCCCGTCATCCTACTCCTCGAGAAACAAAACTTGGACATGAATGTCAGAGCCACATCCTTCATAACTGAAGAAAAAGCGGACAGGGCACAAAGGCCCGTGGACTGGCGAATGGGTAAAGCGTGGCCGAGGCGGACGATGGAATATTACACAGCCAGGAAAAGGGGTGAAGGACTGGTACAGTCTGCGGCGTGGATGAAAATGTTAGGAGAAGGAAGCCATGAAATGCCCAGAATAGGCAAATCTATAGACAGACAAAGTACCGTCGCGGTTTCCAGGGGCTGGGAGGCTAGGGAGGGGAGGCGGGAGGGGGGTGTGACTGGTCACGAGTCCTAGATCTCTTTTGGAGGTGATGAAAACGTTCTAAAATTGACTGTAGTGACCACCGCACGGTTTGAATATACTACAAACCACTGAGGGGTTCCCCCGCCTGCAGAAGGAAAGGCAGGGCAGAGAAGCAGGACTGGGGGGCCGTCACTCCACAGTCCCGCCTGAGGAAAGCCCGCCAGCCCCCAGGGAGCTCCAGAGCAAAGACTGCCGGGTGTGACCAGGTTCCGGTACCACCCCCCTGCTCAGTCACTGGCAGGGTAGGGAGGGGGATCCCCAGAAAGGTGCGAGGTGGGCTGGAAAGCAGAGGCGGCGGCTGCGGGAGCTCACAGCTGGGGGCCCGTGATTCAACCCTGCTCCTTGCCGCCTGGCCGGATCCCCCTTCCCTGCAGCCCATCATGATCAGCGGCCCCGAGTCTGCCACACCACTGTGATGCCACACCCCGCAGAAAGGGGCACAAGGACCCCTCCCACGGGCACGGTGCCCCACAGCTCCCAAAGGACATTCCCGGGAGGTATTCAAGCCACGCGGCCGAGCCCCCCGAGGCAGTCTGCAAGCACTCAGTGAGCCTCTGCTGCGTGCCAGGGTCCGGTCCTGACACTGGGATACAGATGCGGTCCCCGCCCGCACGGGGTTCACGTCTGTGGTGGTGCAGCAGCACCCACAAAATGTGTGGGCCCATCAGCCACGGGCTGTGTGGCCCCCGCCCTGCCCTTGCGCCCCAGCTCTGTCTTCCACCTGCCCACAAAGCCGCTGGAACTGCCTGAGGCCTGTACGCAGCCAAAGATGCCCCCCCTTATGTTCCTCCAAGGTCCTGCGATGGTGCTGGGCTCTGCGCAGGGGTGGGGGAGCCCTTTCTCCCCAGCCCAGTGACACCCTGAGTCCCATGGGCCCGAAGCCTCAGCCGGGCGCCCAGTCTCACAAAATCTCCCTTGGCGGCCTCGTGAGCTTGCACCTCCAACTTCTAGCTCCCTTTAAAACCCAGAACTCAGGACAGCCCAGAGGAGCAGACGGTGGGCACCCCATCTTCCCCTCTTTCCTGGCTCCTGCTTCCTTCCAAATACCCCATACCCAGGCCAAACAGAAGTTTCCCTGTATATGTTAATGGAAACCTGGAAACCTGTGAGTGTGTGCGTGTGTGTGTGTGTGTGTGTGTGGTGTATATGTGCATCACGGGTATGTCTCCAGTCAAAAATGTCCCATTCTTCCCAAGGCCAAGACTACACTGTATACGCTGTATGTTAGCTAACTAGACAAGAAATTATTTTTTTTAAATGACCCATTCTCGGGGCGCCTGAGTGGCTCAGTCAGTGAAGCGTCCCATGAACTTCAGCTCAGGTCACGATCTCACAGTTCATGGGTTTGAGCCCCGCGTCGGGCTCCACACTGCCAGCACAGAGCCTGCTTGGGATTCTCTCTCTTCCTCTCTCTCTCTCTCTGCCCTTCCCCCACTCTTTCTCTCTCTCAAAAGAGACAAACTTTTAAAAAAAAATGCCCCAGCCTCACCCATCAGACTGAGGGGGAACTAGAGCTCAGGAATCTGACTCTAATCCAGCGTCTGCCCCAGAATTATCAGGCAGGGAGGCACCGCTCACCCCACTGCTTGTCTGGCCGGCCGCAGAGGTCACTCCTGGAGCACAGTGCTGGGGTGGAGGAGGGGTGCTGCCGACGTGGGGGTCTCTGTACGGGGAGCTGGGTGGCCGCAGCCCTCAATGGGGCCTTCTTGCCCCCAGACACAACCTGGCTTGTCCCCCTCCCCTGGCTCACCCATCTACTTTATGAGCTAAGATCTGGTCTTTGGGCCCCAAGGACAGTGGCAGTCACTGGGGGGCAACTGGATGGCCTGGGAGGCTCCTTCCTGCCTTTTCCCAGGATGGATGTGAGGGCCACCCAAGCCTGTGCAAGGCTCACTCAAACCCCCTGTTTCTGTGGTTCTGGACCGTATGTCCAATAGGGTCAAGAACATCACCTAGGGCAACCAGGAAGGGCTGTACTGAAAAGAGTCCAGCCCTTGGACTCTGACGTGGCCCCCCGAGTGCTGGGCCCCCACCCCAGGCCAGGGCTCTGGATGCTGCCTGTGCAGCCCGGCTCTAACCCTGGTTAGGAGGAGTCCTCGCAGAAGACCATCTGGAACCAGGGTAGAGAGGGACCCAAGTGCCACACACTGCTGAGAAGGTAGGCTGGGGTCTGGCTGGGGTCAGGAGATCTGGGTTCAAGTCTCCAGCTTGCCCCAGGGCCCCCTCTCCCTCGCTAGGCCTCAGTTTTTCCCACCTGAACTATGAGACAGCTTGAAGTTCCCTGCAGCCCTTTGCAGCAGCGATGCTCTAGGATGATAAGTAGACCCACAGGACATCCTGGCAGTGACCAGTCCCCAGGGATAGGCCAGCCCAGTGAGCTCTCCAGGCTGGTGGTCTGCCTCTCAGCCTAGCAGGATCCCCCCCCCCCCCCGCAATACACCCAATGCATCAATCACTCCTGAGTCTCCAGGCTCTGAGAACCCCCACACTGCTCAAGCTCACAGAGGACAAGACACATGTACATCCGGGAATACTGACCAACAGTAACCTTGGGCTAACAGAGGGCTCCGTGCACCTCAACTGTTGCCACCCTCAGGGGCAGAGCAGGGTTCTGCCCAAGGGCACAGGGAGAGGATTCGGTAGGAGGAAGAGGAGACAAGCTTCAGACTTCTCAGAGATCCCCAGCCCCAGTGGCCCACTCTGCCCTTCCTGCCCTCCTGGCAGACATTGCTGTTAGATCACCCTCTTTCCTGCAACCCTCCAGACTGTCACAGTCCATCCATCACCCGCAGCACTTGAGATGAGACCTCAGCTTGTTCTCAGGGGTTGTCGCTTCGATAGGAATTAGAGCCTAAAGTCCTCACACAAAAGGAAAATTCCACAGTGTCAAAGATCATCCTTGAAATCTCCTGAATCTCAGAGTACAGGGTAGGTCAGGTTCTTTTTTTTTAAGTTTATTTATTTATTTTGAGAAAGAGCGTGTGTGCATGAAAGGGGGAAGGGCAGAGAGAGAGAGAATCCAAAGCGGGCTCTGCACCATCAGTGCTGAACCTGACATGGGGCTCGAACTCACAGTCCATGAGATCATGACCTGAGCCAAAACCAAAAGCCACCCAGGCGCCCCAGGATAGGTCAGATTCTTAATGAAACTGACCCAGGTGGTTTTTCCTTCCAGCCTCGCCACGGATCGCTGTGCCATTGGTGGAGCGCAGGATGATGGGCTCGAATGCAGTTGGTCGGGAGTCTGGAGCGTATGAAAATGCCTGTCTTTGAAAGCTACCCTCCCTCAGGGCCGTGGGAGAGGCACTAGGGGCCGAGATCAGCAAACCGACAGCAGAAACCAAGCCCTACATCTTCCTGTTCTCTCCCTGGGAAGAGCGTAGTCGCTGGCCTGATCCGGATGAGCTGTTAGCTTTCTCTCTTGCAACCAAAGGAGCACAGCGCTGAGAGGGAGTGGGGAGTTTGCATGGGTTAAATGTCACATGATGCGAATCCACTTAATTGGCCATCCCCACAGTATCTCACGGGCACCTGCCGGGCACGCTTACATATTCCTTGTCTCAGGGACCTTGTGGTACAGACCTGTTAACGCTGGAATAGATGTTTCTTGTTCTTAAAAGGGGGGTTCCCAAGTCCGACGCCTCTCTGGGAAACTCCCCACCTTCTGGGACCCAGTGAGAAGCTGAGCCCACCTTCCACGACAGAAACAAGTGCCAGGTGCTTGCGTTCCTAGACGCCCTTGCAGCAAAGGTGCAAGCATGTGACTTGAACACTCTCTCAGGCAACCAGACGTATGTCTCCAGGCATAAAGATGCAGAGATTTAGAGGCACCTAGGTGGCTCAGTCAGTTATGCGTCTGACTCTCGATTTCTGCTCAGGTTACAATCTCCCGGTTTGTGGGATGGAGCCCTGAGCTGGGCTCTGTGCTGACAGCGTGGAGCCTGCTTGGGATTTTCTCTCCTTCTCTCTCTTTCTCTCTTCCCCTCCCCAACTCACATGCACACACGTGCACTTTCTCTCTCAAAATAAACTTTAAAAAAAATCTTTTTAAAAAAAAGATGCAGAGAATCAAAGACACTACTGGGTGGGGGCTGTGGTGATAGCAGGGGCACTGAATTTGCAGAGGCAGCCAGGAAGCAAAGCAGTGAACCCCACACATCAGTAAGAAAAGGACTGATGACCCAGCAGGAAAAGATAAAAATGAGCGGGCAAGTCATAGCAAAGGGAAGCAAGTGTCCAAGAGACGGGCAAAGAGATGCCCGACCACACCGGTAAGCAGGGAAGGAAAAATAGTGATGAGACGCTATTTCTCACCCGTCAGCTTAACAACAATGTGAAGGTCCAGATGCCGTGAAATGGCATCTCCTTAGAGTTCTGTAAAACAGATGCCAATATATAGACAGCTGGCAATGTCTATACCCTACAGCCAGCAGCTCCTCATCTAGGTATGTATGTACCAGATAGAGAGTTCCAGCCCTTGTGTGTAGGATGGAAATACTGATCCTTTCCGATCTGGGGGCAACCCTGGGGGAGAGGGTAACGGGGGCAGCCTGAGCCCCCTGCCCACTGCAACTCAACCAGCCTACTTCTGTTCTAAACTCTGTCCCGTTTACCCCAACGAGACGTACATGTTCTGTTTATGCCGCATGATGCGCAACAGGCAGGACACCAAGATGGGCAAAGATGGCCATGACCGCATTGTCATAATAGGGGGACACAGAAACCATTTGCGTCTCTGTAGTGGAGACTGTAGTGGGCTGCCTAGACCCCCTGCAGTCTGAGACACTCATTGCCCATCTCCTGGGATTGTTGGCTGCTAATGGCTCATAACTGAGTTCTTCTCTGAGAATGGCCTTCGGTGGAAGGGAGCTGCCTTGCTTATATGCCCTCCCTGGGGAAGCCTACCTCCAATGCCCAGCCCCTTTGTCTCAGTTCAGCACAAATCAGTAGGACTACCCCAGCTCCAGCACTCCCCACAGGACCCGTGGAAGCCTCTGAAGCATCTGTATTGCAGCCCACCTTCTCTTCCAGCCAAGCCTGCCTCCCACGGCCCCTCCTAGGTAGGAGTCCTGCGAGCACTCTCTCATGAACCACCTGCATGCAAATCTCCATCTCAAAGTCTGTTTCTCTGGAAACCTACTTGTAACAGACGTGGTCCAAGACCGGGCCCTCTAAATCGGGAGTTTAGAGCCAGATCACCCTACTTGGCAGATGGCAGTGAGGACCCCATCACTGGGGACGGGTGGAACACATAAGTACCTGGCATGGGGAAGTGTTAAAAATTTCACAGGGGGTGAAGTGGGATAGGAAAATGGTAGAAAGGGATGCGCCGGTTGCTACAACACCTCACGCATTCGGGAGAAGCTGGATGGGTCTTGTTAGGTGCGGTAAATACACTGGAGAAAGCCAATGAAAGACTGAAGGTGATTACTTACCAACTTATAGTGAAGTGTACAACTCTCATCTCCTGCAGCAAGAGGGCATAAAAAGCTCAGAATCAAGCCCAGGACTTACTTATAAAAATAGCAGCACTCCGAAGAAAGTAGAATTCTCAACCAGTTCTGACAAATCTGTTAATGCCAAAATTAGCACCCTGGCTGGGCAGGGGTGGGACCTTGGCGCTTAAGATAGTGTCCATGTGCTCAAGAAAAATGAAATCCTAGGTCTTCCTGAGCCCTCTGGCCTCACAGAAGTGGCCCCTCCTCCCCTTTAAAGGTGCTTCCCTTTGCTTAAAGATGGTGCAGAGACCTCTATCTTATAAGATAGGATTTACACCTACCTCTCCTCCTGGCCCCCACCAATAACTAGAGCCTGGGTCGGGTGCTGGACCTGCTAAGGAGGGGAAAGTACTATACCCTGAAGGTGCTGCAGGATCTCGTCAGTCTACACTGGCAGGAGTAGATCCTGAGGGTTCTTAATTAAGGATGGGCTATAAAGTTGGCTAAAGGAGAGTGTAGTGATATGGGAGCACTGTCCCATGATCAGAGTGAACACCCTGGCACGGACCTTGGGAGATGGCACTAATGTGCTGCTAGAATAGATCTTATAACCCTGGAGAAAGTGATGGACCATCCAAAGTGAAGGACAAATGCCAGAGCTGTCATGGCAGGTGGTAGAGGAAGGAATCAGAATGCTCATAGACACCGGCATGCTAGAGAAGATATCCTAGGTAAAGGTGGAACACCCACCAGCTGGCTATGTTCCATGGAAAGCCCAGAGGGCACCACATTTTCCAACATGATAAAGAATAATATAATGAGGTGGCCCCAGCATCACTCAGAAGTTTACTGGTGGCAGACCTATGGAGACCAGGGCCAAAGGGAATGGACTCCCTCCTTGCAGTGGAGATGATGAGGTCTTGAGTAGATGCTTAACCAAAAGAAGCACAATGGTAATCATTGTAATGCAGAGCAAAACTGCAATGGCAAAGAAAGATTAAGGAAATTATTAATAGACTAAGACATCCCCAGGGGGAAGGTAGATGGGCAATTTATACAACCAAAAGAAATCAAGGATGGATTATCAGAAAGCTGAGAGCTGCCATCCTAAGAAAGTCACTGTTCCTTGGCCAATTTCTGGACCTGAGCTAGTTCTCAGACCCAGAAACCACTGACTGAAGGAGAAGCCAGGTCACCGTGAGGAAGAACCCTGCAATGCCATGGCAAGAATAGATGGTAATTATTCCTCCAGATTTTCTCCAAAGGATCTATAGTCATTCACATGGATAACCATACACTCAAGGAAGAAGAATGCTCTGGGGTGCCTGGGTGGCTCAGACAAATGAGCATCTGACTCTTGATTTCTGCTCAGGTCATGATCCTGGGGTCATGGGATCGAGCCCCATGTTGGGCTCCGCAATAAACATGGAAACTGCTTGGGATTCTCTCTCTCTCTCTCTCTCTCTCTCTCTCTCTCTCTCTCCCTCTGTCCTTCTCTCCTACATGCGATCTCTCTCCCTAAAATTAAAATTAAAATTAATTTTAAAAAGAGAAAGAAAAATGCCCTCACATTTCAGTGACTTTCATATACGGGATCTGAATTGACTTTGATACTCAAGGAATTGAAGGGGTATCATGCCCCACCACCACCACCATTAAAGGACATGTGGGGACCAGGCAATGATATGTGGCTTGATTCACATCTGATTCACAGTGGATTCACTGAGCCCTAGACCCAACCAGTGGTCATTCCCCCAGCCCCAAATGTATGATGGGAAGAGACATACATGGTGGTTGTCACAGCCCCCCATTGGCTCCTTGGCCTACGATAAGAGCTAGCACAGTGGCGGGGGCCAAGTGAGAAGCCCCTGACACCACCTTCCCATTCTAGCCAAGGATAGCAAGTAAAAAACAAGACTGTGTCCCAGAGAGAATGACAGAGATAGGTGCCACCCTAGAAACCTAAGGGATGTGTGATCTCCATCATAGTCCCATTCAATTCCCTCATCTGGCTCCTAAATGACAGGTGGTCCTGGAAGATGACAGTGAACAATTGTAAACTCAAGCAAGTAGGAGCCTCCATTGCAGCTGCTTGATGATGTGCAGTCTCTGCTAAACACAGCCCCAAGTACACGGTATGCAGCCTTTGATCTGGCAAATGCCTTCTTTTCCGTTCCTTTCAAGAAAAGGATCAGAAAGATTTCCCATTTGTGGAAGAAGAGCAATAGTATACATTTTCAGTCTTCCCAGGGCTAAGTTAACTCTCCTGCTGTCTATCATAATACAGTCCTAAGGGACAGGCTGGACATCCCACAGAAAATCACAACGATCTACTCTGTCAGTGACATCATGCTAATTGGATGAGCAAGCAATGGCATGCATTGTGGAGGCTTTTGTAAGATGTGTGTATTTCTGGGAGTAAGATACAAACCCTATCGTACATTCAGGATGCTGCCATACCAGCGAAGTTTCTGAGAGGCCACCGGTCTGGGACATCCCCTCCAAAGTTAAAAAGCAAATGAGGGGAACCTGGGAGGCTCAGTCAATTGAGCGTCTGACTTCAGGTCCTGATCTCAAGGTTTGTGGGTATGATCCCTGTATCAGGCTTTGAGCTGATGGCATGGAGCCTGCTTTGGATTCTCTGTCTCCTCTCTTTGCCCTCTCCCACTCAAGCATGCATGGCCAGTCTCTCTCTCTCTCTCTGTCTCTCTCTCTCTCTCTCAAAAATAAATAAACATTTTTTTAAAAAAGCTAATGAGTGCTACCTATACCTCCTACAAAGGATAATGTCTGGTAGGACTTTCCAGGACATACTTGGGAATATTGCGTGATATGTTAGGTTGCTAGCCCCAAGTGGGACCCAGAGCAGGAAAATGCTCTACAGCAGATCCAGACTGTAGTGTAAGCAACTCTGCTTACAGTTGAGTCAAATAACTCAACAGACCCTATGGTACTAGAAGCGTTTGTGAGGGAAGAAAGACGCCATGTAGAGTTCATGGCAAGCCCCAACAGAAGAGCAAGAGTGTACCATTTGCAACAGAGAAGTCTACACCTTTTATAAAATAGCTCCTGAAGTGCTACTGAGCCTAGTTAGAGATGCACCATCTGACCTTGAACTTCAAATGACCATGCAGCCCATCATGAGCAGAGTTCCATCAGACCGGCTAGGTCAAAAGGTTACTTGGGCCCAACAGCAATTGGCCATACAATGGAATGGGACATCTCAGATCAGGAACAAGCAAGGCCTGAAGGTCTGAGGAAACTGCATGAGTGGGGAACCCACATGACCACGTCATTCACCTCTGTTGCACTGGTTCCTCTCTTTTGGCTCACATCAATGACCTCTTAGTTGGGGGGAAACTTGACCAGCTGATGGAGAAGGAAAAAGCCCGAGTTTGGTTCACAGATGGGTCATTTCTGCACGTGGCAGAAGCCGAAGATGATCAGTTGTTATTCTATAGCCTTGGAAGTGGTGACACTCTTCCCAGTGGCAGAGCTTTGGGGGCATGCCTGATCATTCCATTAGTGCTGGAAAAGAAATAGCCTGAGGTTAGACTCTACATGGATCCACAGGCGGTGGTGAGTGGCCTGGCTAAGAGGCACTAAACAACTAAGCAGACAGAACAACTCGGCCAGTCAATGTCAGCCAGTCTCTGCAGTTGGCCACCCCAGTGCTGGTTAAATGGGCTCATGAATGGAGTGGCCGTAGTGGCAGGAATGGAGGCTGTTTATGGGCCCAAAACGAGCTTCCACTCGCCAAGGTGGTTCCAGCTACAGCCACTGCAGAATGTCCATTCTGCCGACAACAGAAACCAACACTGAGCCTTCAGGATGACACTATTGCTTAAACAAAACAGCCAGTCACTTGGTGACAAGTTGCCTACACTGGAGCCCTACCACCCTGAAAGAGTCAGCAAATCTTCTTGGCTGAAATCAATACATATTCTGCATATGGATTTGCCTTTCCTACCTGCAGGGGCCAGTCAATACCACTACCCTGGGATGTGCAGAGTGGTTTGATCTACTGACATAGGATCTTGTATGACATCGTCTTGATCAAGAAACCCATTCAACAGCAGAGAAGGTCTAATGGTGGGCAAATGACCATTGGATCCCTATCACAAACTGCACCATTGAGAAGGTACTGGCCTGAAAGGTGTAGCCAAGATCTCATATCAGAGAGCACATCCTGTGAGAATGGTACACCATCCTGCAAGATGGGAATAAACTCTAAAGCAGTGATCACCATGCATGGAATTCCCAACAGGTAAAGGAGGTGAGTCCAGGAACCACAGATGGAAGTAGGAGTGGCCCAATTACCATCATTTACCATAACCTAACTGGGGAATTTGGGTTTTTCATTCCTTCAAATTTAGACTTCGTGGATCTAGGAGTTCTGATTCCAAAGAGGGCATGCTCCCACCAGGGGACACAGTAAAGACCCCATTAAACTTAAAACTACAGCCATCACCTGGTTACTTACGTTTCCTTATGCCAAGAGACCAACAGGCAAGAAGATGAGTCACTAAACTGACAAGTGTAGTTTTGCTGTTAGCAGAAGGACGTAGGGCTGCCCTTGTATAGTGAGAACAAAGAAAAATACATTTGGAAGCCAGGTAATCTACTGAGCGTCCCTTAGTATTTCCCAATTCTGATAGCAAATGCACACGTATGGTAATTATGGCCAGGGAAGAATGATGACCAAGCGTATAGTCCCCCAATGATGACAGTCAGGGTCACGCCAGCAGGAAAGCCACCTAGACCAGCAGAGGTGCTAACAGAGGATGAAATGGACATAGAATTGATATGAAATGAACACGAATGGACAGTAGACATGGGAGATGATGAGACCCTGATATGGCCTCAACCCTAGCCATGGTGGCAGGGGCTACAATTTGTCCCACTAACTTCCCTTTTGTCATTTTCCCTGGAAAAGTCCTGGAGGAGCCCCTCCCAGGGGCGGGGCTTTTACAATATGAAGCAGGTGGATCCAAGCAGCACAAAAGCTGGACTGTATTGGATGCTGTGGTCAGCTGAGCACAGAGGCGTTCACTCCCCCTCCCCAGCTGCCGGAAGTGTTGGCTGCAGATGGTCCCCTTATGAGTCCTCTCTGGGACTTGACCTTCAACAAACAGAGCTGCCTCACCCAATATCATGTCCCCTTCCTGAAGGCAGCCTTCATCCAATGACCAGACAATGAGGGATCCAACCGCCTGGAAACTTGTCTTGACGGAGGACAACTCTGAAAGTCTCTCCCGGCTCCAGCACTCCCTTTGGGGATCGGCCGAGGTCTCTCTCCCAACTATGTCACACTCCCACCTCTCTGTGCCCAGTTCTGCTGCCCTTGCTCCCTCCCACGTGGCGTTCCTGAGAACGCTCCCCGGGACTCTTGCTGCCACCAGCCTCTGTCTCCGCATCCACCTCCTGGAGAACCTAGCCAAATGGATTCAATGGGGAAAATCTATGCACTGTGATTTATTCTGAAGTGGAAATCCATACAGATCTTAAAAGGAATGAACGAGAACCAGGTGAATCAACAACAATGTGAAAAATGTAATAAAAAATGTGCATGAAGTTCCTGTCATGCAAGATGCGTAAGTTCTTAAGATCTGTTGGAGAGCATAGCGCCTGTGGTTGTAACAGTACGGTTTTATGAACTTGAAGGTATGTCAAGAAAAGATCTCATGATAAATGTTATTTTTAAACAACACACAAAAGAATATCAGGAAATTTTTGGAGGTGATGGATAAGTTTAATACCTTGGTTGTGATGATGGTGTCATGATGTATGCATTTGCCCAAATTCATCAAGATTCACACACAATATGTGTGCTTTATTTTGTATAGCAAAGATACTTCAGGAAAGCTAAAATGAAATGAAACAAAACAAAAATCAGTTGCTGCCAGGAAGTCCCGTTTGCAGGGAGCCCTTATCCCAGATGATTTTACATTAAAACAGATTCTTTCCTCTAGGAAGAAACACCTTGCTTTGGCCTTGTGACACCCTGACCAGATGAACTGCACTGTGCTTGGACTTTTTCGGAAGAAACAGCAAGAAAATAAATGGCTGTTGTTTTAAACTGTATTAAATACGCACTGATTTGTTACGGCAAAAGAAAATGTAAAAAAAAAAATGAACTTGTGTGAAAAATAAACAAGAAACTAAAAGATATGAACATGTAAAAATGTCATACACGAGAAACAGTATTATATGCTATTTATTGCTGAACAAAACTGTAATAAAGGTATTAAAACACAGGCCGGCTCACCAAATTTATCATACTGGCAGCTTCTGCGGAGAAGAAGAGACTAAATATAATGGACTTCAGAAAGGACTTTAATGTTTTAAGTGATATATTTTATGTTTTACTCTTTTTTTAATTCTTTTAATGTTTATTTTCTAGAGGGAGAAAGAGTGTGAGCAGAGGAGGGGCACAGAGAGAGGGAGACACAGAATCTGAAGCAGGCTCCAGACTCTGAGCTGTCAGCACAGAGCCTGACACGGGGCTCGAACTCACGAACTGTGAGATTGTGACCTGAGCCGAAGTCGGACGCTTAACCGACTGAGCCACCCAGGTGCCCCTTTATGTTTTACCTTTTAAAAAAGAAAATTGAAACAGAGATGTCAAAATTTTGTCATATGTTAGTTCTGGGTGGTGAGTATATTCGTTATACTGATTTACCTTCGCTTTCTGTATTAAAATGGTTTCCAAGCTTAAAAAAGTGCAATGCAGTATGATCAGCATTCTGAAAAGTATGAAGGTATGCAGTGTTCACGTAATCGGAGTGATCCTTGTCTCTGGGGGATCAGGAGAGAAAGACTCCATCAGGTGGAATCCCAAGGACAGCATTCCAGACCCAGCAGCATCCAAGCCCAGCAAATGCTCCCAGACCAAAACACACCATCTGGTGTGGCCAGACAGAAGGCATGGGTAAAATAGTGGCACAGGAGGCTGGGCAGCCCGAAAGGAACAGATCAGGCAGAGCCCCAAACACACACACACGCACACACACACACACACACACACCTTGGTTCTTCCTAGGAGCTGTTACCCTGATCTGGGGACTTCACACAGATGCACTGGAGACTCTACAGAGAAGAATAAGTTCTAAACTGTGCAAAACGGGGCCACGTCTGGCCCAGGCGTACGTTTTTCTGGATCTGATGTCCTACAATAAAAACGCTAAATAACATATCCTGTCAACACAATGACCCACATTGGACCATGACCCTGGAATCAGGCCAAGCTGGGTTCGTATTCTGGCTCCACCATCAATGATCCGATTGGCCTTGAGCAAGACAGTGACCTCTCTGAGCAGTGACAGTGACCTTTCAGTTTCCTCATCTGCAAACGACAGATGGCAATAGACCTTCCTGTGGTTGGGAAGACGCAGGGAGGCGGCAGTCGTGCAGCGTGGTCAGTGGCCGGCACGGAGCGGGCCCCCCGTCGATGCCCACATCCAGACGCCCAGGGAGGACTCTCCCAGAGCCTCCTGCCAGGTGCCCTTCCCGAGAAAAAGTCACTCTGCCTTGGGAATTTGTGAGGAAAGGAGCCCTTCCTAGACAGTCCCCAAATTCCTCACTCCTCAAACGGCAGAGGATAAAAGGGCTCCTTAATTGGTACCACAAAGACTTTTCCACAGAGAAAGAAATAGAACTTCTAAATTAAAGGCAGATTTCTCTGCAGGAGGGGCAGCTGGCCCGGAGCCGGAGCCATTCTCCGGGAGGGAGGCCAGGGTGGCGGGAGGAGCGTCTGGGGAGTACACGCACCCCACCCAGACTTGCCCGAGTGTCCTCATGTTTGTTATCTGATGGGCACCTCACAGGCGGGTGGCCGTGCCAGTGCTGCCCGGCCGAACCCGCAGCTGCAGGCTGGCCCAGCTGGTTCCCTGCGATGGGGCCCCGGGGAACAAGATAGGCTCTAGGGGAGTCCGATCCAGCGGGCGGACAGAGAGCTGCCGCAGGAAGCTACAACCCCAGGCGGAGCCCGGGCTGGCTGGGACCCTGGGCGGAAGAGGGGCGTCAGCATATCAAGGTAGGCTCCCCGTGGGAGCAGGTACCAGTCGGAAAGCCACTGAGAGGTCCCTCGAAGCGTCGCTGGGCCTCCTGGATGGCCTCCGGTCAAGAAACAACTGGAGAACCGAAAGCCAGGTGCAGATTTCAGGAAGCTCGGGAGCCCCGTGTTCGGGCCAGATGAACATTCAAGAATGCACTTACTGTGCATTCATACGTTCATTTGTCAAGAAACCCTTGGGAGCTCCACAACACAGCCCAGGGCCTGGAGACTCAGCAGTGACACAGCCTGGCCCTCCTGGAGGCTTCAGTGAAGTGACGCACGGAGCCTGACTTGCATACAGGCTGACATGGGACTCGGTCTCCCGACCCCTCCCATCTCAGGACACCTCTGCCCCTAGGCCTGACAAGAGTCTACTCCAGATGGTCCCCGCCGAGGGGAGGTCAGGCCTCCAGGGGCCAAAGCCGGGTAGATTTCAGACCAAACTGTAGCTTTGCAGAGCGGAAATGCTGGGTCAAAAGTCCACCTTCAGCCTCTAATGCAATCACTGATCCAGGCAAGGATTATCAACGAATGTGTTAAAACTACACGGTGAATTGTCAGTGAACCACTGGACATTCACACTGTACAAAATAGACCCTACAGATTTCCTTGTGGCCCAAGAGGAAGAAATGGAACTGGAGAATTCAGGCTGTCCCTACCCCCTCCCAGAGTCAGTCTTTCACTAGACACAGTGGGACAACCAGAAATCTTATGTCTGCCCAGTGATACCGCTTGAAGCTGTCAACTATCTCATGATATGCACCAGCCAGAAGATGTTTACTGGGTCCATCAAACTGCAGATTTGAAGTCCAGTTCACAGGATGTAAAAAGGGATAAAGGAACAAGATAAATAGTAACAAAAGAGGGACACCTGGCTGGCTCAGTCAGTTGAGCGTCCGACTTCAGCTCAGGTCATAATCTCGGGTTTCTTGAGTTCAAGCCCCGCATCGGGCTCTGTACTAACAGCTCGGAACCTGGAGCCTGCTTCGGATTCTATGTCTCCCTCTCTCTCTGGCCCTCCCCGGCTTGTACTCTGTCTGTCTCACTCTCAAAAATAAACATTTAAAAATCGTAATAAAAAAAAGAAAAAATCCCACTGATCATCTGCCAGATGATGGACCCACTCTCTTCAACCAGCCACAACAGAGAGCATTGTGCTAGACGGAAAGCAATCCAAGGCACAGGTGCCCACAGGCACTGCAAGGTCCTGGACAATCTTCTGCTTCACAAACTGGCTATAACACATTGCTAAGACAACTGATTCCCTCACTAAATATGGACCAGGTATAAGATGATATTTAGATGTGATTTACTTCATCAAGTGGGATAATGTTATTTTAGCTCAATAGAAAATGCCCTCATCTTTTAAAGATGCACACTTGAGTAACATAAAAACTCTAGAATGTTCATAGTTCCTTGTGGTAGACACAGTTCCAAGATGGCCCCCAAGAGTCTCATCCCCTGGTGTACATGCCCTGAGTGTGAATATGATGGGATATCACTCCTGTGATTCGGTTACATTAGGTGAAAAAGGGGAAGGAATTTTTCAGATGTCCCTGAAAAAGGTGAAGGAATTTTTCAGATGTCCCTAATCAGCTGACTTTAATCAAAGGGCAGATTATCCTGGGTGGGCCTGACCTAATCAGTTGAGCCCTTTGAAAGAGAGCCTAGAGATCAGAGATAGAAGACGTCAGAGAGATCCGAAGCAACAGCAGATATGTCACCGTTGGCCTTGAACAAGCAAACTGCCATGTTGTGGAGAAGGCCACACGTAGGGAACAGAAGGTGGCCTCTGGTAGCTGAGGACTTCAGTCCTACGAACAGAAGAAACTGAATTCTACCGACAATTCTCTAAACTCTGTAGAGGTCCCCAGGGTTCATAGGAGACCCAGCCCTGGCAGACACCTGGCTTTTAGCCTAGTGAGACCCTGAACAGAGGGCCCCCAGCCCATGCCTGGACACCTGACCCACAGAAACTGTACGATAATAGATTTGCATTGTTTTTAGCCATTCAATGCATAGTCATTTATGATGCTTCTTTACTCATAGTAACCAAAAGCCAGAAATTACCCAAATACCCCTCAACCAGAGAATAAATAAACAAATTGCAATTCACCCCCACAGTTGGAATACTCAGCAATAAAAAGGAATGAACCTCTGGTACATGTCACGGCTTGGGTGAATCTCAAAAACATTATGTTGAGCAAAAGAAGCCAAACACAAAAAGACTGTAAGCCTATGTTTATATTCCATGATTCCATTTACATGATATTTAAGAGCAGGAAAAAAAAAACTGATCTGTTGTGTTAGAAATCAGGACTGTGGTTGCCTGTGCACGGGACAGAGGAGAATTCACTGGAAAGGAGCTTGAAGAACTTTCTGGGGTGATGAAAATGTTTTAGATCTTCATCTTCGTTCGGGCATGGATTACACGAATTTTGCTCATTTGTGAAAGCTCATCAAACCGTATACTTAAGATCCATACCTTTCATCGGATGTAAATTACTCCGCAACTTAAACATAACACTAATTCTACCCCCAGGTGTTTAGAGCTTGGCAGACAGCTCTTCCTGGACCTGGAGGCAAGAGAACAAGCAGTGGGTGGAGGGGATGATTCTTCAAGATGCTCACACTCACATGTTTGCACACGTGCCTGCGCACACACGTGAGTGTATGTGTGCGCACGCACACACACGCACGCGTGCACACACACACACACACACACACACAGATGGTGGCATTCCAGGCCGACTCAGGCTCCCCTTTGGCCTTTGCCTCGTTTAATGTGGAAAAGGCAACTGCCTCCCAGCTCCCAGGTCACTGCCCTGTGTGTCCGCCTGTCAAGATAAGAAGTCGAAGGCAGATGCTGCTAATTACCTGGTCTGTCAAGGGCTCCCCTGGCCTCACATCTGGCGCCATCTCCAACATCCAGCTTGAGCCAATAAAAGCCACATGAAATCACAAAGGGCTAATTTGGTGGTCAGAGCTCTGACAGGCTGCGCATGAGGAGGTGTGAGGGCAGGACGGGGACACGGCTGGGAGCGCAGGGCAGGAGAGACGTCTCGCTGACCGTGCCAGCAGGACGGAGAAGTGAGAAGGACACCCTTTCCCCATAGCAAACTGCTTCTGCTCCGGCCGGGCCCAGGGCAGGTCCTGGGAGAATATCGGCTGCTCGGACTCATTTTACTGAGCAGCCAGGGAGAGAGGCCCTGCCTTCCAAGCCAGCCGGCGGCCGGACCCACCTTGGGAGTTTCGTGCTAGATCCGCAGGTGTGGAAACACCAAACGGGAGCCCCGGCATTCCAGCGGTCCAGCCCCTCGTGGGCACCCCGCTTGTGCCTCCAGCGGGTGTGTCGGAGAGCAGGCATCTATGCCCGATATCGCGGTGGGGAGACCGGCCCCAGGAACCACCTGGGGCAAGGCCACATGGAAAATCACCCAGCAGCTGGGAGACTTTTGGAAAGCCCTCACCCCACTGCCCTGTCACTTTGTCTGAAATGCCACCATCGAAGAGAGGCATTTCTTTGAATTGTAAAGGCTCTGCAAGTCCGGGGGAGATGTCACCGCCTCAAGACTCATATCTCGGGGACTAACATTCTTAAGTCTTGGAGGAGAGAGGCTGCAAGTAGAGGAAAAGATCAGTGCCATCTGTGTGATGGACCTCAGTTTCCTCATCTGTGGAACGAGGCCGTGGAGTTGGATGACCTCCCAGGTTAAAGCGAAAAGGGGAGGCTGCCCTCCCCGTTCCTTATCTCTGCCGCGTTCATCGAGAATCGCCAACGGGCGGCCCCTCGAGGCAGAGTCAGCCAGCAGACATGTTTGGTTTGGCCTGCAGAGCCTTTGAAGAGAATGTGGGCCAATTTAAAACCGGACAGATTTCACATTTTAAAAATGCCAAATGTCTTGCTTCTTTTGGAAAATGGGAAGCTCTGAGGGCACTGGGCCCACATTCCACAGGACAACAATTGTTCCGTGCTAGGGCCAGCCGCCCGGTGTAGAGAGGGCATGCAGCCTTCAGTTTGCTCCAGTCCCCACCATGCCTCAGTGTCCCCCACCCCCACCCCCACCCAGCTCACCTGGCCCTCTCCTTTATTTGCCGGACCCTTGCAGGCACCCGAGCTGGCGAGCGCGTTCTCGACAGTCCCGGCCAGCAGCCCCTCACAGCACGGCGGACGGGTGACCCCGGGCCCCACATCCTCACGGGCTCTGCGCACGGTTCGCCTCCCTCTTTGGGAAGCCAAAATAGAGCTGGAGAGAGCGGGACGCTGAGAGCCCTTTGAAGGCCATGCCGTGGGATTATTTTGCTAAACATAAAAACCCAAAAGCAGCAGGGCCGCTAATGTGTTTTCGCAAATTCCGGCAAATTAAAAAAATGTGCGTGCAGCCTTCAATTGGGGGCCAGAGCCTGGCTTTCATGAAAGAATAAGTTGTTGGCCAAGACAAAGCAGCAGATTAGCTTTTATGGAATATGTTTCTCTCCAGGATGCGGCTCCCACAAGCAGGCTCCTCGTGTCTGTGACGAGAGATGCCGCTTCAACCTTTATCTGCAGCCAGTTGAGCCGCCGAGGCCAGCGGCAAGCCTGTAGTAGGACTTAAAATGGCTCGGCAGCAAATGTCAAAACTGTTTGATCTGCTTTTAGAAAATCACCTTTCAAGGCGCTGGAAGATACTTGACACTTTGCAAAGAGATTAGGAACTTTTCAGCTGACTTGGAAAAAGACACCAAGCAGGTTTGATTCCCGTGCAAGCATGAGGGGGACCCCAGCAGTGCCCAGGGCCAGTAAGTCTGAAGCCAGTGGCCTCGCTTTAAAGGAAAGAGCCAGCTCCCAGCAGGCCCCGGGCTGCCAGCTCCTGCCCTTGGCATGTGGGATGGTCCCAGGGAGTTTTCTTTCCTGGGCTCTCAGGGAGAGGCGGTGGGTCCAGGCAGGGTTCGTGCGCAAAGTAGCAACCAGTAAGTTGTGGGCATCAGCACGCAGCCAGCTGAAAGCATCTCCCCCGCCACCGCAGCCCGCCAGCGGGTCCGGAGGCCCCGGAGAGATGTGCAGAACTCGGGGCAGGACCTGGGCTGGCTGGACCACAAGAGCGCAGTCAGATCAGTCTGTACAGGTGACTTGAGGCTGAGAGCCGTGACAGCAACTATCACGGCTCCCCAGCTCCCCCTTTCCCAACTGCAGCCCAGAGCCTGGAGCCTGCTTCAGATTCCGTGTCTCCCTCTCTCTCTGCCCCTCCCATGCTCATGCTCTGTCTCTCTCTGTGTCAAAAATAAACATTAAAAAAAATTTTTTTTAACTTTCTGTCTTTTCCCTGGTAATAGTGACTATTTTCTGCAGCTTATCATTCAGTTTCAGTCACGTGTTTCACATGGTTTAACTAGTTTCACACAACCTCTTTGTTATTGGCCTCATCTTATTTCTGAGAAAATTGAGGCTTGAAGAGATTGATTGGCTTTCCTCGGGTCACAGAGAGTGAGGGGGACTCGAACTTGTGTCTCCTACCTCCAACCACGCACAGAACCTTCAGACCACACCCATGCTCCCTGTTCTCATGCAGCCTTGCCAGAAAAGCCACATCGTCTAAAACCATGGCAAAGATCAGTGAGACCTCAAAAACAGGCTACATTCACTCACACACCACCAACAGCCCATCTCCATTGTGGAAATGATGCTTTAAAAATGTAGGCTCATAGGATTTCAGGCACAGCAACCACGGAATGAGAGATACTCTGAGAAAAAGGATCGTGCTGGCATCCCATGAGGACCTCACATCAAGTCGGCCCCTTTCAGAAAGCTACACATGCCACTAAAAGTCAGCAGGTAAGAATCCAGACAAGGGATTAGGGATGTGGGTCCCGTCCCTATTCCTAAAAGTAAATTGGTTTTTGACGTCAGGCAAGCTGCCAGGGCTTAGTTTCCTTACGTAGAAAACAGGGATGATAGCACTGCCTGGCTTTACCAGTCAGGATAGGCTAGATAATGCTTCACTGATAGACAAGCCCCCAGATCTTGGCAGCCTGCCGCAGCAAAGGTGTATTGCTTGTGTACATGACATATACAGTGAAGGTTGACAAAGAACTGTGCTCTCTCATCGTAGTCATTCCTCAAGGACCCAGGGTGACAGAGGCCCCTCAATCTGGAACCTGGAACCAGCATCTCAGAGCAAGCCTTCACAGTTCCCTGCAGCAAGGGAAGAGAAGGCTGGAGGGCAAAACAGCAGCAATTAAATGCGTCAGCCCAATAACGAATGACGCCTGTCACTTCTGCCTACACTTCATTGAGCAGAACTTGCCACAGGACCCTGCCTAACTTCACAAAGCCTTAAAGTCACAGTCCCGCCTGCCACAAAGCAGGTTAAGCAGTGGATTGGAATGAACATCAGCCATGTCCATCACACCTGCCCCTCAGGTTGCCGTGGGCACCCAACGGGCTTCCGAGGAAAAGCGATAGGGGAATCAGCTGAAGCCGTGATTCTGATCCCAGGTCAAGTCCTGCTTCAGGAAGTGATCTTGGGCAAATGCAGCCCCCCAGTTCCAATCTCCTCATCTGTGATGCGGAGATATTAGCAACTACCTCATAGAGCTATTGTGGAAACAAGATAATGCATGCCGGACCCTGAGCACGGTGCTAAGTCCTTGACCGATGGTTGATGGCATGGATGAGACAAGATGGGCCATGAGTTGATAATTTTTAAAACGTTATGAATTCATGGGAATTTATTAAAATACCCTCCCCACTATTGTGTATGCTTAAATTTCTCCATAATAAAAAAAAAATTTTTTAACCTGGGAGAGGTTAAGTGATGGCACACAAAGGGAGGAGTAAGGAGTAAGGAGCTCTAAGAACTGATTCCTCCACAGAAGCAATAATTAAACTAGCAAAAACTAACAAAATCTATTCTTTTGGAACACTAGAATGTCCGAAGAAGAAGAAGAAGGAGGAGGAGGAGGGGAGGAGGAGGGGAGGAGGAGGTGGAAAGGGGTCTCCTGCATGGCTCAGTCAGGTGTCCGACTTCTGCTCAGGTCATGATCTCGCAGTCCATGAGTTCAAGCCCCGCATCAGGCTCCATGCTGACAGCTCAGAGCCTGGGGCCTGCTTCAGACTCTGTGTCTCCCTCTCTCTCTGCCCCTCCCCTGCTCAAACTCTCTCTCTCTCTCTCAAAAATAAACATTAAAAAAATAAGAGAAAAATAAAGAGAAAAGGAAAAAAATTACAGCAACTAGGGTGTAGCAGTTTTGCTTACCTGCCTATCATCCCCCATCCTCCAGCTCAGTGGCAACCACAGGGATGGCAGCCTGCATTCCTAGTGTGATTTGCTGAAGTTGAAGGGCAATGCAGGTCTTGCTCTCAAAAATTTGTGGTCGTGCATTTTGATTTGCCTGGCAGTTCCCTGAGAGACCAGCATGAGGCTAACCTTTGCTTTGTGCCCCTACGGCTGGAATGTCTTTCTAGGGTGAACCTGTAGAAAGCACTATCTGTAGCCACTTGCCTGCCACTACCTGGGTAGGACAGACAAGGCAAGCATAAGTCTGGGAAGGAAGAGACTAGAGAGTAAGATCCTTGGGGCACTGAGGCCTTCAAAAGACTCCTATGTATAACAGGAAAACTGGAGTACAATGTGCGTTCCCAGGGCTGGGCATCTGCCCAGAAAAGATCTGATAGGACCGTGTGCCTCTCCCTTAGGCTGATCTTTGGGGCCTGCACAAGAAGGAGGTAAAAGCCCAGGCAGATGTATATAGCCTGGTTCAGCACTGAAGGAGTGACCCGGCTTAGAGCCATTCTGCAAAGAGTAGGAAAGTATTTTTCTTCTTTTTGATTCCAGGCATTTAAGAGAATCTCTCAGGTCACTGGTTAACCTCTGAGGTAAAGGAAAAGAGACTTCAGTGACCATATACAACAAGGAATACAGTCTTGGCAAAGAAAAAAACAGTTGGCAAGAGTCATTAACAAAAAAATGGCTGCAATGCTCAAAAATCAACAACAGCACACGGGGGGGGGGGGGGGCGGGGGGGGGGGGGGATTTGACTTAGACAGTTCCCATATTACAACATTCGAAATGCCCACTTGTAACAACAAAAAAATTACAAGCCATCCAAAGAAACAGGAATGTATGGCCCACTCACAGGATAAAACAATATTGCCGGAAACTGTCCCCAAGGAAGCCCAGATATTAGACTTACTTCATAAAGACTTTAAATCAACTATCTTAAATATGCTCAAGGAGCTGAAGGAAACCATAGATGAAGAACTAAAGGAAACCAGAAGAACAAAGTATAAACAAAGAGAGAATATCAATAAAGAGAAAACGTTAAAAAAGGAGTCTAGATTAGGCAAATTCACTGAAACAAAAAGGAGGATGGAGATTACCAGGGACTGGGGCAGGGGGAAGGGGAAGGAGGAAATGGAGAGTTATTGTTTAATAGGTACAGAGTTTCTATCTGGGATAATGAAAAAGTTCTGGAGTAGATAGTGGTGATGGTTACACAACACTGTGAATACAGTTAATGCCGCTGACTTGTACACTTAAAATGGTTAGCATTGTAAATTTTTTTTAATTTTATTCATTTTTTGAGAGACAGAAAGAGACAGAGTGTGAGCAGGGTAGAGGCAGAGAGAGAGGGAGACACAGAAGCTGAAACAGGCTCCAGGCTCTGAGCTGTCAGCACAGAGCCCGGCACAGGGCTCGAACCCACAAACCATGAGATCATGACCTGAGCTGAAGTGAGACGCTTAACCAACTGAGCGACCCAGGCACCCCTCGTAAATGTTATGTTATGTATATTTTACCATAATAAAAATAGTCAATTAAACCAAACAGAGAAAGAAAAATTAAGAGATTCCCAACCAAAAAAAAGCTGAGGGACAGTTCGTCACTAGGAGACCAGCCCCACAAGAAATGCTTAAAAGGAGTCCTTCAGGCTAAACAATAGGACACTAGACAATAACTTGAATCTATATGAAGAAATAAGGAATTTCAGTAAATATAACTACAAAAGTAAAATAAAAGCCAGCGTTATTACGGGTTTTTTTCTAACTCCTCTTTTCATTTCCTACCTGATTTCAAAGACAAATGCATAAAACAATAATTAAAATTCTATGTTAATAGGCTCACATATATAAAGATGTAATTTGTGACAATAACAGCATAAGAGGGAGGGGACAGAGATGTACAGGAACAGGGATTTTGCATGATATTGAAGCTAAGTTGGAATCAACTCAAACTAGATGGTTACAAATTTAGGATTTAATTGTAATCTCCATGGTAAAAACAGGGGTAACCTTATACTTGGCAGTGGAGTCTTAGATATACCACAAAAAACCCAGGCAACAACAACAACAACAAAAACCCATAAATTGGATTTCACCAACTTTTAAAACTTTTGTGCAACAAAGGACATTATCAAGAGAGTGAAAAGACAACACACAAAATGGGACAAAATATTTGCAAATAATATATCTGAGAAGGGATTAGTATCAACAATATATGAAGAACTCCAACAACTCAACAGTAAGAAAACATGTAACCCAATTCAAAAAGGTGCAAAGGGCTCGAGTTGACATTTCTCCAAAGAAGATCTACAAATAGTCAATAAGCCGATGAAAAGGTGCTCAATATCAGTGATCATTAGGAAAAGGCAAATCAAAATCACATTAAGATAACCGCTTCACACCCACTAGGTTGGCTACATTTAAAAACAATAATAATAATTGGGGCGCCTGGGTGGCTCAGTCGGTTAAGCGGCCAACTTCGGCTCAGGTCATGGTCTTGCGGTGCGTGAGTTTGAGCCCCGCGTTGGGCTCTGTGCTGACAGCTCAGAGCCTGGAGCCTGCTTCAGATTCTGTGTCTCCCTCTCCCTCTGCCCCTCTCCTGTTCATGCTCTGTCTCAAATAAATAAATAAATAAATAAATAAATAAATAAAACATTAAAAAATAATAATAATAAAAATTAAAATAAAAATTAAAATAATAATAATAATAATGTGTTAGTAAGGATGCAGAGAATTTGGAACCCTCAGATTTTGCTGGTGGGGATGTAAAATTGTTCAGCTGTTGTGGAAAACATTTTAGCAGCTCTTCAAAAAGTTAAACATAAGAGCACCAAATGACCCAGAAATTTCACTTCTAGCTAGATACTTAAAAGAATTGAAAACAAGAACTCAAATACTTATACATGCATGTTCACAGCAGCACTATTTTTTGATAGCCAAAGGGTGGAAACAACTCAAATGTCCATCAGTGGAGGAATGAATAAACAAATTGTGGTATATACATACAATAGCATTCAGCCATAAAAAGCAGTAAAGTACTGATACATGCTATGACATTATGAATTAAATATTATGTTAAATGCCAGAAGGTAGTCACAAAAGGTCACATATTATATGATTCCATTTATTTGAAATATCCACAATAGGTAAAGTCATAGAGGCAGAAAGGTGATTAGTGGTTTCCAAGGGTTGGGGGGAAGGGGGAATAGGGAGCTCTTGTTTAAGGGGTATAGCGTTTCCACTGGGAAGATGAAAAATTCTGCATTTGGATGGTGGTGACAGTTGTACAACATTACAGATGTACTCAGTGCTACTGAATTCTTCATTTTCAAATACAGTAAAACCTTGGTTTGCGAGCATAATTCATTCCAGAAACATGCTTGACATCCAAAGCACTTGTATATCAAAGTGAATTTCAAGAACCATTGGCTCAGTTGTGATCATGTGACATTCGGCATCAGGTACTACTTGTATTGCAAGACATCTCTCGTTTATCAACTTAAAATTTATTAGAAATGTTTATTTCATTTATTAGAAATGCGCCTCTTGTGGAACATTAGCAGAACAAGTTACTCACAATCCAAGGTTTTACTGTAATTTATGTGCTGTGAAGTTCACCTGAAGAAAAACAAGCCAAAAACAACAAAAAAAAAAACCCCAAAAAACCTAGAAGACAGATTTCAGTATTCTTTATTTACTGATGAGAAATCTAATGTCCCAGGGGCCAAGTAACTTGTTCAAGGTCACCCACACCTTTCTTAGCAGCCAAGGTCAGGAATCACAGCTTCCGAACCTAAAGGCAAGCCGTGGTCTGCCTCAGCTGTGTAGGTGGTGACAGGAAAATCAAGAAGATGGGGGAGAGGTAAGACACAATTTGTAGACTCCATGTGGATTTTATAGGTCTAGTGGGTTGTTTAGTTTTTCGGTTTTTTCTACAACTTTTCAAGGGCATACTCACCTTTCCAAGGGCGCACATATATTTCTTGCACAGGTGCCAGAGTGTTGAATGAACTACGTAAACCCAATCATAAACGCTGGCAATGACTTCCAGAGAAGCTGGCGAGCCACCATCATGGGATATCTCATGCACTGTGGCAAAGTCACCACCTACCACATCCAGACTCTACCACCCACGTCTCCCTCAAGTTACTGTTGCTGAGGGAGCCACAAAGCCAGTATTTTATGGATTAGGCTTTTCTTTTTTTCCTGAATCAGTCACCGCCCCTCTATTTTCACTGTTTGCGACCATACTATTAAGAGTTTTAAAGGTTTTCACATGCACTGGAGGGGCACTTGGGTGGCTCAGTCAGCTAAGCCGAAGTGCAACTTCAGCTCAGGTCGCGATCTCATGGTTGGTGAGTTTGAGCCCCACATCGGGCTCTGCGCTGACAGTTCAAAGCCTGGAGCCTGCTTCAGATTCCATGTCTCCCTCTCTCTCTGCCCCTCCCCTGCTGTGCTCTCTCTCTCTCTCTCTCAAAAAATAAATAAATAAATAAATAAATAAATAAATAAATAAATAAGAAAAAGAAAAAAAACATAAATAAATAAATCATCAATAAATCAATAAATGGTTTTCATATGCACTGGAATATTGTTGTTTTCCAGTTTTTTAAAGATATGTTTGAATAAACTGGAAAGTGTAGAAGAATGGACATCCATAAACCTCCTTCTGACTTTAACATATTTGTTTCTCTGTATTTTTTATTAAATTGCAGACATTATGACAGTAGTACTTCAGCATGTGTTGTTGAAAAGTAAGGATACTAATCAACAAAACTAAAAGGCAACTGACGGAATAAGAAAAGATATTTGCAAATGGCGTATAGGATAAAGGGTCAGTATCCAAAATCTATAAATAACTTACCAAACTCAACACCCAAAAAGCAAATAATCCAGTGAAGAAATGGGCAGAAGACATGAATAGACACTTTTCCAGAGAACACATCCAGATGGCTAACAGACAGATGAAAAGATGCTCAACATCACTCGTCATCAGGGAAACGCAAATCAAAACAATGAGATACCACCTCACACCTATCCAAATGGCTAACATTAACAACTCAGGAAACAACAGATGTTGTCAAGGATGCAGAGAAAGGGGAATACTTTTGCACTGTTGGTGGGAATGCAAATGGTGCAACCATTCTGCAAAACAGTATGGAGCTTCCTCAAAAAGTTAAAAATAGAACTACCCTATGACCCACCAATTGCACTACTAGGTATTTATCCAAAGGATACAAAAATGCTAATTCGAAGGGATGCATGCACCCCAATGTTTATAGCAGCACTATCAACAATAGATAAATTATGGGAAGAGCCCAAATGTCCATCGACTGATGAATGACAAAGAAGATGTGGCATATATATACCTATATACAGATATATGTACATATCTATATGTACACACACACACACACACACCACAATGGAATACTACTCAGTGATCAAAAAGATCAAAAAGAATGAAATCTTGCAACATTTGCAACAATGTGGTTGGAACTAGAGTGTATTATGCTAAGCAAAATAAGGCAGAGAAAGACAAATAGATGATTTCACTCATATGTGCAATTTAAGAAACAAAACAAATGAACACAGGGGAAGGAAAAGGAAACTAAAATAAGATAAAAAAACAGAGGGAAGCAAACCATAAGAGACTCTTGAAGTATAGAGAACAAACCGAGGATTGATTGGTGGCGGGTAGGGGTAGGGGAGAGGGGAAAATGGGTGATGGCCATTGAGGAGGGCACTTGTTGGATTGAGCACTGAGTGTTATATGTAAGTGATGAATCACTAAATTCTACTCCTGAAACCAATACTACATTATATGTTAACTAACCTGAATTTAAATTAAAAAAAGAAAAAGTAAGGCTACTTTCCCATTATATCATTATCTTGTCTAACAAAAACATTAATTCCCTAGTAGCATCTAATAATCAATCCATATTCAAATCCTCATTTGTTCCAAAAATATCTTTTCTGGTTGTTTAAACCAGAACCCAGTCAAAGACCCCCTCTTGCATTTGTTGTGTCTTGTAGGTCTTTTTGGTCTAGAACAATCTCCCCTCAGTCTTATTTTTCCCCCCCACGACATTTACTTTGTTAAAGATACTAGACCTTTTATCTTAAGGAATACTGCACAATCTATATTTGTCTTTCTTGTTGTTTCCTTGTGACATCATTTACTTGGTCCCTTTGTCCTTTATATTTTCTATAATCCAGAATTGGGGCTAAAGGCTTGGTTAGGAGCAGGTTCAACATCTTTAGCAAGGATCTCTCAAAAGTGAAGCTATGGCTTCGTCATGATATCCCATCAAGAAGCCCAGAACAACCCTACATTAGTGACACTAGATAAATTTGATGCCTGGGTAGAGGGGCAGCAGCCAGACCTTGCCAATAGGCAATTACATATTTCCTTTTTCAGGTAGACCGTGAGGTCAGCAGCTCGACACTGTGCAAAAATCCAGTGCTTGGTCACCTTTCCAACTAATGCTTGCAACATCATTGATGACCCTTGCCTGAATCAATAAATTTTATTAATGGCTGCAAAATGGCCATGTCCTAACTGCCTCATTCCTTTACTTAGTAGCTAGTACTGTTGCATAAAGAGGTACTTTCCCTCCACAACTGGGGCTACTTGGCCACACCGAAACACGGCTCCTAAAGGAAAAAGCAGCATAAGCGTTCAAACATAGTAAGTAATCTTGACAGGAAATGCAGAACCAGAAATTGGACAGCAGTAGTGGCTCAGCAGGGAGAGCAAAGCCCAACACTGTGAGGGATGGGCGGTGTGGAGGCGCTGGGTGTCCCCAAGACCCACCAGCCTCTTCCCTCTGTTTGACAGATGACTACAACCCCAGGTGAGCTGGCAGATGGAACAACGGTCAAAGCAACAAATTGTCAGAATAGGTCCCTGGGTTTCCTTTCTTTTTTGTTTAATATCTCATGGATCCTTTTTTCCGCTCCTGGGTAATTTGGCCACACTTTAAACTATTTCTGCCAGTTTTTAGGATTTGGGGAAGCTCCTGATTTCTCTGGTTTCTGCTCTCATGCAACAACAACATTTTTTAAATGGACTTGTCACTCTTTTTTGTTCATATTGAAGTTTTTTTCATCCCAAAATCATTTTCAGGCGATCTTGGCTGCCACAGTGGCTTTCCGATGTTGTCATTATTGTAGATGCCCAAATGCTCAAAATGAGTTTGGCCAAAATGAACATTTTCATTGATCGTTTCAGCAGCGCCCAATGGTGATTCTTTTTTTTTTTTTTTTTTTTTTTACAATTTTCTAAAACGAATGTCAAATCTATTTTTGTGTATTTATTTGTTTGTTTGTTTATTTATTTATTTATTTATAGAAAGCAGGGGAGGGGCAGAGAGAGAATCTCAACCAGGTTCTATGCCCAGCACAGAGCCTGATGCAGGGCTCGATCCCACGATTGCAAGATCATGACCTGAGCCGAAATCAAGAGTCAGATGCTTAGTCAACCAAACCACCCCTACTTTTGCATTTTTAGATTGTAAATACATTTAAGCCCAATACTGCTTTCCTTATATATTTGGCAATGCTCCTCCCTTTCTCTAACATGTTGAGTTTGTGTTTAAGTCGTTTTCCTAAAGAGAAACAAAACAGCCAACAGTGACAACGGCACGAACAATCTTTTCTTGGCTATTCCTGAAAACAACATTTAAAATTGTAAATGTTATCTTAAGACTGGAATGTGAACTAAAGAGGTGAGAAATTGTTGCATAAATTATTTCCAACTTCAGCATTCTGTTCATCGGAGTCGTGGCTATCACTCTCTCTCTCCCTGTGTGTGCTCCTCACTGTTAGATGGCACTATGACTTCGGTTGGACAGATCATTGTCAGAAAAGCACTGAGCCCTTCATTTGGCAGCAAAGCCACTAAAATGAAAAAATAACTCGGGGCACCTGGGTGGCTCGGTCGGTTGAGCGTCTGACTTCGGCTCGGGTCATGATCTCACGGTTTGTGGATGAGAGCCCCGCGTTGGGCTCCGTGCTGACAGCTCAGAGCCTGGACCCTGCTTCGGATTCTGTGTCTCCCTCTCTCTCTGCCCCTCCCCTGCTCGTGCTCTGGCTCTCTCTCTCTCAAAAATAAATAAACATTAAAAAATTTTTTTAATAATAATTCAAGACACAGACTTACTAAGGGCATCCTGCAGTGAGTTGGGGACGCCTGCACCAGGCTTCCTGGTCACCCTATTGGTGCCCACTAACTTACATGGGGTCAGGGTGGGGGCTGAAGGGCTTCCCAGGTGAGGGCCAGGATCCAGAAGATCCTCTCTCTCCTCTCTCTCTCTCTCTCTTTCTCTGTCTTGCCCTCCTCCCCAGGATCCAAACACCCTTCCTATTTTGGAGAAACGTCCCCCATGGAGTCTTGGGAGAGTCTGGGCTCCACTTCAAAGGACTCCAATCTTCTCTTGATTCTATGAGCTACCCAATACTCTTCTGTGCCTTTTCTTTCATGCTTGTGTTTGCCAACGCCCGCTTCTGCTGCATAAAACCAGAACCCAGACTGAACTGGGACCCCTAAAATATAAATCATCTTGAAGGAAAGAAAAGTCTGATGTTATGAGCCAGACTGCAAGTGGGGGAGGAATAATAGTTCTTGCCCTGCTGGCTCTTATTCAAGCCCCTTGCAAGCCAGGGATTGTGGCAGCAAGAGCTAAGACCCCCAGGGCTCAGGTAAGTCTGCCGTGGGATCCCGCTGACACCGTGTGGGGCCCATTCCCCTTACCCATTTCCCGTGGGACATGAGCAGTAGCTCCCAGATGACAGTCTAGGGAAGGCCAGGGGAGGGTGGCCCAGACCAGCACCAGATAGTGGCCTGGACACCAGTGACACACTGCTGGCAGCTGCCTGAGCAGAACAATGAGACTGGGCCTTTCGTGGAGGACCCACGGGAGGAGGAAATGGTGGCCCAGAGACTGAGGTGCAGGAAGACTGAGCTACGAGGCACTGTGAGATCAAGCTTAAGGAGAGAGGCTCTGAAGCCAGATTTCATGGAGTTTAATAGTGGCACTGCCACTTACCAGTTGTGTATCCTTGAACAAGTAACTTCCCCACTCTGTGTGTCAACTTTCTCATCTGCAAAGTGGGCTGATTATTAAGTGTACCCATCTCAAAGTGTTGCTGTGGTCATTAAATAAACAAATTCTTTTCTTTATTTTTTTAATGTTTATTTTTGAGAGAGAGAGAGAGAGAGAGAGACAGAGTACAAGAAGGGGAGGGACAAAGAGAGAGGGAGACACAGAATCTGAAGCAGGCTCCAGGCTCTGAGCTCTCAGCACAGAGCCAGACACGGGGCTCAAACTCATAAAGCACAAGATCATGACCTGAGTCAAAGTCGGACGCTTAGGGACTGAACCACCGAGGCGCCCCTAAATCAACAGATTCTTGAACAGCACTTGTGCCACATACATAGTAAGATCTCCATAAATGCCATCACCATTAGTGATGGACAAGTACACTGTTTTAATACCTATAGCTCTGTGGAGGAAGGCAGGAAGAGGAGGGAGCTGTCTGATCAGGAAGCACCCACTGGGATGTGTTAAGGGCCCTCATTTGAACCCACACTTCGGTGAAGCTTGAAGACCTTCCAAATACCTATGAACTCAATAGCTGTTTGCAAGCCCTGATGTAATCATGGGTCTAGAGAAAACAAAACCCTCATGCACTGGGGTGAGACTATAACTTGTTTGGCAGTATCTAACCTGAGCTAAAGATTTGCTCCTCTAGGATCAAACTCTTCTACTCCTACATATATACCCATTCGATAATTGTGTAAATGGCCACTAAAAGATACATATAAGAATGTTAACAGCAGAATTATGTGGAATAGTCAAAAAAGGGAAACTACCCAGATGCCCAACAACAGTAGAATGGATAAATCAATTGTGAGATAGATAGATAATAGATGATAGATAGATAGATAGATAGATAGACTATATAGTCTCACGTATATAGTGAGAACTGTATATATACAATGTATGCATCATGAAATACTTCTCCAGGAATGAGAACAAACGAAAATGACATTCAAACAATGTGGATGAATCTCAAACATAATGTTGAGCAAAAGATGGCAAACAAAATAAGATAACCCATCGCTGATTCCATTTACATAAAGTTCAAGTTCACAACCGGGCAAAACTGCTTTATGCTGTCAGAAGCCAGAGGAGTGGTTGCCCATGGGAGGTGAGATATCTGGCGGGGGTGTGAGAAAAGCTTCCGTGGTACTGGTGAAGTTCTGTTTCTTGATCTGCGGTCTGAGGGGTACGTTCACTTTGGAAAAATGCATCGTACTCAGGACTTGCATACTTTTCCATATGTGTGCTATATGTCAATGAAGACTGGCTGGAAAATATCACTTTTAATTCATTCATGTTCAAGCAGTATTTGCTTGGCCAAGTAAATGCCAGGCATAGCACTGACGACAGAGGGGCTCCAAGGTGGTCCAGACACGGCCCTCTCTCCCGCAGAGTTCGGGTCAAGCCTCACACTGGGCACATGTGACCGAGCCTGTGCCCTTTCTGGTCCTTCCCCGAGCCCAGACCTGGGTCCCAAGCTGCTGACTCAACAGAGGAGTTTTCCACCGTGAGCATGACCATCCAAACCGCCAGAGCAGGATCCTGAGCCAGAGCCGCCCCTACCCTCACCAGGTGTGTAAGAGTCAAGTTTCCCATCAGCTCCCTCCCTTTCTTTCCCTACATGCCCCACCCCCACCTGAGCTTTCCAGACCTCTTCTGCCGGGCCCCGCCCTCTTCACAGATCCCCCATGAGAGAGGGACTAGGATGGAATTGGACTTGACATTAAACAGATGTGCTTTCATGTACTGGTTCCACCTCGTTCTTGTCGTGTGACCTCAGGTGAGTCATTCCACCTACCTGAGACTTAGTTTCCAAAATCTGGAAAAGGAAATTCTCCTCGTACCTACTTCACAGGGTTGTTGGGAGGAGGAAAGGGGCTGACACACGTGAAGGGCTTAGCACAGCACCTGGCACACAATAAATGGCAGTGACAACGGTTCGAACGTCCCAGGAACACATTAACTTAAATTTCATAGGGAAATGTCTCCACCAAAAGTTGCAGATGTCCCAACCTCGCAGTGAAAGGGAGTCGTGACCAGAGAGCGAGGGCAAGAAAGACAGAGGATGAGGGCAGGGGGACGGGCCCTCTTTCTTCTCTCTGCCCTCCAAATCCATGACTTGGAGAATCACGTCATGGACTTATGTGGAGAATAGTCTGGGAGTAGCTAGTGGTATTCGGCAACAAGTGTACTTATGACCTAGTGTGGGGGTCTGCAAACTGGCAAGCCCAATCTGGCCCACCCCGGTTTTTGTAGATAAAGTTTTATGAGAACACAGCCACCCACACCCATTAACATGCAGCCTATGGCTGCTTTAGTGCCACGACGGCAAAGCTGAGTAACTGCAACAGAAATCGTATGGCCCACGAAGCCAAAAGTATTCACTGTCTCACCGTTTATGAAAAATTTGTGACCTCCGATCGGGGACCCGGTGACCCCTCTCGTGCGGGCAGAAATCTCCCTACTGGTCTGCAAGGGATAGAGCTCATGGCCGCATTGCCAGTTAGGGGTCCACCTCTGAGGAATCAAAAGATAAAATGTGGGCAATGCTCCCTGTGGACTACAGTCGAAAGCAAAGAACCAGAAGCACATGTAGCAGCATGGGTGATTCTCACAAACACTGGGCTAAGTGAGAGAAAAGAAAAAGTGAAAAACAGAATAATAAAAAAGAGCTGGCATTTTTCGAGCCTTTCGCATCTGCCAGGCAGCGCTCTGAGTGTTTCACAAGTGTGAGCTCATTTAATCCTCTGGACAGCTCCGCAAAGCAGGAACGAGTGTACCATCGCATTTCGCAGATGGAGACACCGAGGCGCCCAGTGGCTAAGGAGCCACTAGCAAGTGGCAGAGCTGGGATTTTGAACTCGGGCAGATTGAGCCCAGAGCCTAGACTCTTGGCCGCTAAGCTACACCGTACGGAACACAGTATCTCTCTGTTCACTAATATCACGTAGAGTACAAAGGTAAGTTTTGTGTTAGGCGTTTTTTACCGTAATAAAAAAAAGAAACACATATCCACATACAAAGCAACAATATGTATTCAAGGGTATTTACCCAACACATGGGGAGGCTGCCTCCATGCTGGCGGAATGGGGGCAGGGATGAGGGCAGGGAGGTGTAAAATACATACAAATGGCCTCGGCCCCCTGTGAACTGGGCAGGGTGATAAAGTCCATTCCGTGCACCTAAGATCCAGAATGTTTCCAGCTTTCAAGTTTTTAGAATTCTTGCACTCCCAGTCCAGCACGGGGGTCCGGTTGGAGGCTGTGGCCGGCACGGCTCGTCCCCCACCCTCCTCGGCCTGCTCCTGCGGCCCAGCGGCTCAGCGGGCTGTCCCGGCAGCCGCTGGCGGTGCGGGAACCGGGGTTGGCACAGTGGGCATGACAGGGTGCCGCAGGCTGGCTGCCTTATCGCGCCGGACAGAACAAACAGCGTGAGGCCTGACACGGGCCCTCCCCGTGGCCGCAGCGGGCAGCCGGCTTTTTCTCCTGACCATCTTTGAGCTCGAGATCAGACACAGGGAAAGATTAAAACAAATATGAATTTAATCAAGGGATTCTGCTATCCTGGGGTGGAAACAGGAGCCTGCTGACATATAGAGGCTGGAGCGCTGGGGAGCCAGAGTCGAATCAAAGCCGCTTGCTTACCACTAACCGCTCAGATGATCCATATCATAACAACAAAAAAGAAAAACAATTATTTATTCTTTTTGATGTTGCAGCTCAGCAGCAACTTGCTTTTTGAAGAGAGCAAGGTCAAAACCAAGTTATTGTTTTTGCCTGAAACTTTGACAGGGACTCCGAGTTCTTCCGTGTGACCTACTTAGATGAGAGATGTAGCAAGGTTGGAAATGTTCATTCCTTCTGGGCCACGGATTAGGGCTTCCTTTCTTCTCCTGCCCTGCCTCCTTCTCTCCACCTCTCTCCCCTCTCTTCCCATTAAGGACCTGAAGAAGATGTCGTGGGGAACACAGAGGCCACCAAGCAAAAGTTGTGTCTCCTCCCGGAGAGCTGGGAGTCAAGGTCTCCGGCTGCACTCTTCCGGGGCAGGCCGGAGAAAAGTCACTCTTTGACTCCCTGCTCCACCGGCCAGGCGTTCGCAGGGCAGCTTCAGCCCGAAGTGCCAAAGATACGCCCGGGAACAAATCAGACGGGGCCTGCTAGGGGAGAGTCCGCCTTTCCCAGGAGAGAGGGGATTAAGTAACTGAATATAATTCAGGGGATCCACGTGACCACCGGGGTCCATGAAAATAATGGGCTCTCGTCCCCCAGGCCCAGGATTCAGAGGTTTCCACGGAGTGGAAGTGGCATTTAGGCTGAATCTAAAAGGATGAGTCTGGGCTGGCCAGAGGGAGAAGGAGGAAGAAAGTTGCAGCAGAGAGAATAGCTTTAGCTCAGGCCTGCAGGTGAGAGCATGCAGATTCCAGGAATGGAAGGCAGTTCTGCTCCAAGGGCAGAGCCCAGACACCACAGACTGGGCAGGGAGCAGCTCCCGTGGGGCCTTGTGAGGACCCGGCCAGGAGTTTGGGTTTCCTCTTTATGGGGATGGGGAGCCACAGCAAAGGACTCTTCAGTAGGGAGCAATGTGGCCAAGGTTGCTTCAGAAGGAGGGGCGGCGGGGAGGCAAGACCGGGGTGAGGGATGATAGGAGAGGAGGCGGGCTGGGTACGGAGGGTTGGGAAGGACTCATAAGTTACATTTTGAGCTTGAGGGGTCCAGCCGGAGCCATCCGGTCAGATGCACGGTCTAGGGCTCAGGAGACAGGGGGCCGGACACAGAGACTTGGGAGGACACAGCACATATAGATTTGAATTTTCACATTCTTTGACTCTTTGACTGGATGTTGGAACCCTGCTGGGCCCCTTTGGGAAACCAAAAAGCACCATGAGACACCACTTCAACCCTATCAGGCAGCCTCGTTCAGAAGCCAAGAGGGGTGCCCCGGTCTGAGTTCCCCCAAAGCAGAGCGTGAGACACGGATGTTAAGTACAAGCAGCTTAGCAGGGAAATGGCCCCAGGAAGCATCTGTAGGGGTGTGGGGAGCTGAGGGAGAGTGGGGAAGGTGGCCAGTACAGGATGGGTTACTGAGCAGGTTAACTGCTGTGGGCAAAAGGCATTCAATCCCAACCAGAAGCTGAAGGATTCGTCCACAATTTCCCAGTGGTCCTCCACTAAGGGCTGCTCCTAGGATATGTGGGGCCTGCCCCACGTGGTGCTGGTCACCCTTGTGCATCCAGAGAATGAGTCCAGGTAGGTGTAGTTCTTTGCTGGAAGAAGTCAGAGGTGGGAGCTGTGAGCGGCAAAGGCATCGCTATGGGGCACCCACCGTGCCTGCTCCATGAGGCAAATCATGAAAACAAGTAGTTTCCAACGAATGAATGGATTTTAGCTATTAACAACAACAACAACACAACAGAGAGAACTTTCTCCAGGCTTCCCAACCCCAAGAAAGAGACATCAGAGGTTCTAAGAAAAAGCAAGAAATAGACATAAGGTGACCCCATTCCTACCCCCAACGAAGACAGATCTGAAAACATTCCAGAGAAACACCTCCGCATCCAGAGAACATCAAAATGGTATATCACTGGAAATGTTAAAGGATGTTTACTCCATTTCCCGTAGGGAAGCAGGTAATGTTTCTTTCCTTTTGTTTTTTTAATTTGTTTTCATGTTTATTTTTGAGACAGAGCATGAGCGGGGGAAGGGCAGAGAGAGAGGAAGAGAGAGTATCTGAAGCGGGCTGGATGCTGTCAGCACAAAGCCCGACGATGATGCGGAGGCTGGATCTCAAGAGCGGAGCCATGAACTCCTGACCTGAGCTGAAGTCAGATGTTCAACCACCACCCAGGTGGCCCGGTAATGTTTCTTTCCACGAGGGGGTAGTATGCTAAGGGAGAATGGCCCTGAAGCTGGTGAGGGACGCTGAAGGCTGGCCTGTTGGAGGCCGCTGTAAGGGATTCAGTGGGATGACCTCATTCTCTGCTGGGAACTCTCCCAGGGCTCCCGCGGTGGACCTTACCGCCTCTGCACACACTGGCCCATCTTGCAACATCCAGCCCCACGGGTCTTGTCCAGAAGTACCAGTAATTTACCATCCCCTGAGGGATAACTGGAACTGATGGCAGATGGAGAGCCGGTGAAGGAGCACCCCAGCTCCTTGCCCTTGAAGGGGTAACGTGAGGGCATATGGCACTCACCACTGCCAGCACCCAGGGGCACTGAGAGCTAGGGGCTTACAGTGACGACTGGCTTGGTTATGCTCCCTTTGCCAGCCCACCCCCCATCTCGGTCTCGCTCGCCACGGCCACCATATGCCACACAGCCCATTCTACCCACCTCTCCCCCGCTCCTCATTCACATGTGTCATGTCAGCCGCTGGAAATCAACCACGGTGGGAATTTACACTGTGAAATTGGCAGACGCTACAGATCGGGGTGTTGCTTTTTGGGTTTGGGTGGGGTGTTTTGTTTTGTTTTGTTTTTCCCTAAAGAACCAGTTTACCCGCATTCTATGGGCTCATTTTCCCACTTTCTTATTGTTGCTTCTTGGTACCACCTCCCAAATAAACTTATACTCAAACCCTTTCTCAGGGTCTGCTCCTGGGGAAACAAAAATGAAGACAGCTCTGAGCCTGCAGACCAAGGCAGTTAGTTATCTGTCTCACGCAAGTGCTGTCACAGAGGCAGTCATGTCCTTACCTTATACTCTAGCCTCTTCTCCCCCCTGCCCTCCTTCTCACCCTCTCCCTTCCCCCTACACACACAGCACAGCCCAAGCCATCCCCACTCTCCCTAACACCCTCAGTGCACATTCATTGTTTATACCCACCCGGCATCCGTTCCCTTTTTGCTATCGACAGCACCCTGGTTTCCTCCAAGGACGGTGCTAAGTTGCTTCAATGGTGCCAGTCCTTCTCCCCTCTCCACATCTAAACCTTCCACCGTCAGACTTTATGGTTTATCTCACTAAAGAAGCCAAGTTTACATCCCCGCCCCTTGGGTCTGGGCCCAGTCCTGTGGCTTGGGAAAAAGAATGAGGCAGAAGTGATGGTGTGCCCAGTCTGAGCCTCAGCCTTGTAAGAGCATCACTGTTTCTTGTCTTGTGGCTTTGCCATCAACCCAAGGAGGACATTCGGGGATGATCAACTGGTCCCAGGAGGAGAAGATGAGAGGAGTGGCGGGGAAAGCGGTCCCAGCTAACTGCCTCAGACAAGCTCAGCCTGGCCAGACACTCCAGCCAAACCACAGATGTGCACGCAATAAACACTTCCTGTTCCAGGCAGCCAGGTTCTGTGGTTGTTTGTTACAATAAAGGGAACCATCCCCACCCACTCAATCCATACGGTTCAGGTGGAGCTGACCCCCATCTCCCAGCTCCAGAGAAGACATGTGCCAGTCAGTATAATCTGCACCCTGGTACCCTGGCCTCAGTCACTATTTCATAAATGGGCCTGTGGTCCAAGCCAGGCCAACGAGACCCAACCCTGGGACATTTCCTGGAATTCCTGGGGAAGAAGTACTCGCTTCCCATTTGGGTTGCATAGATGGTGGGAGGTCAGCCAGCTGCTGCAAACAGCCATCTTGCTACTGCAACAGTAAATGCCTTCTGGAGAATGGGGCCGTCACGTGCCAGCGAACTGGCTCTCCTCCCACAGAAAATAAAAATTTAAAAGGCCCTGGGGAGCCTGGATGGCTCAGTCGGTTGAGCGTCCGACTTCGGCTTGGGTCATGATCTGGCCGCTTGTGGGTTCGAGCCCCGCGTCGGGCTTTGTGCTGACAGCTCGGAGCCTGTGGCCTGCCTCAGATTCTGTGTCTCCCTATCACTCTGCCCCTAACCCGCTCGCATTTTGTCTCTGTCTCTCTCAAAAATAAACATTTAAAAAAATTTTTTTTTAATTAAAAAAAAAAGGCCCTGATTTGTAGTGTTTGCCAATTTCCATGATATAAATACCCCTACCACGGACAATTTCATGCTACCAATGACTTAACTGTTCGAGATTCCAGAAAGTCTTACCATTGGCTCCGGCACACCCCTGAAGTGGAACGTATACCGTGGAAAACAGAAGCAAAAGATGAAGAGATAGACAGTGTTCTGGAGATGTTATGTGAGCCCCTACACCTAGCCATGCCTGAAATCCATTAGTCCCTTGGACTGTACTCATATGTGAGCCAACAATTTCCTTCTGTTTTTTCTTAAGGCAGTCTGATTTGGGTTTCTTTTACTTGCAACTGAAAGATGACTAATACACACACACACACACACACACACACACACACACACACCATGAACCTCCCATGCCTTGAAAAGTAATAATACATCATTAAAAAAATAACAGGAGTGGGGCACCTGGATGGCTCTCAATCGGTTAAGGGTCCAACTCTTGATTTCAGCTCGGGTCATGATCTCAGGATCGTGACATTGAGCTCCACGTCAGCCTCTGCACTGGGCATGGAGCCTGCTTAAGATTCTCCCTCTCCCTCTCCCTTTGCCCCTCCCCCTCCTCATGGGCTCTCTCTCTCTCCCCCTCTCTAAAAAATAAACTAATTAATTAATAATAAATAAATAAATAAATAAATAACAGCAGCAAGGCAAGTATTTAAGCACCAACTATGTGCCAGGCACCTTGGAGACACATAGACACATCCTGCTAATAATTTCCATACCGCCCTTACAAGGTAGACGTCACTGGGTTTACTCTTCAGATGAGCAAACTCGCAGAGAAACTGAAGGACTTGCCAGTTGACATCAGAGCCTGTGACTCCACCCACCTCCCTCTGGGGCCCCTCTTATTTTAGCCGCCAACCAGTTCTTCTGCCAAGAATGTTTCCCGCCTCTTCTCTACCTGTTGCTCCCTGACTCATCTTTTAAATAACTAAGTAACTTGGGTCAGGGCTTGGTCTCACTTTCTCCATACGTCACTCTGCTTTCTTCCGTGTGACTCCATTCTGCCTCCAGGAAGCCTCTAAAGCTCCAGACCCATTGCCTCTCTGTCACAAGTCCACTAGAAAATAAAATTCCCTTTCCCAAACTCATCCTCTGAAAATAGTGGGCCTGGGGGCTCCTGGGTGGCTCAGTCAGTTGAGCATCCAACTTCGGCTCAGGTCATGATCTCACAGTTCGTGGGTTTGAGCCCCGCATCAGGCTCTGTGCTGAGTGCTCAGAGCCTGAAGCCTGCTTTGGATTCTGCGTCCCCCCTCTCTCTACCCCTCCCCCTCCCCCGCTCATTCTCTGTCTCTCTCTGTCTCTCAAAAGTGAATAAACATTTAAAAAAAAATTTTTTTGGGGGGGTGCCTGGGTGGCTTAGTCGGTTGAGCGGCCGACTTCAGCTCAGGTCATGATCTCATGGTCAGTGAGTTCAGGCCCCGCGTCGGGCTCTGTGCTGACAGCTCAGAGCCTGGAGCCTGTTTCAGATTCTGTGTCTCCCTCTCTCTGACCCTCCCCCATTCATGCTCTGTCTCTCTCTGTCTCAAAAATAAATAAACGTTAAAAAAAAAAATTTTTTTTTTAATAGTGGGCCTGACTCTCATTGAGACCCATCCTTGAGCCATTTAGTGTGGTGGAGGGACGGATATATGAGTTGGCTTAGGCCAAGTTCACATGCCATGCCCTAGTTTGTCACATGCATGCCCAGACCGCACAGACTGAGGCCAAGGTCGGATGCCATGCCTTAGGACTAGGTGGTGTGGGCTGAGTCTCACCCAGACCATATAGACTGAGTTTGAGGGAGTAGTGGTTTCCCCAAGGAAAATGAGGAAGTTCTTAGCAGAAGTGAGAGTGGATGCAGAACATAAAAACAACAAATTCCCAACATACACATCTCCATTCTAGACCACCACCCAAAGCTAGGCGGCCATTATTTCTCATCTGGTTTCTAACTAACGCCCTGACTTCAGCCTCCATATCTTAACCATCCTCTGCACAGCTCTGAATCTTTCAACTTCCACTCAAAAACAAAACAAAAAACTTCAATGACTCCCTACTGTCCAGTCCATAAAATCCAAGCTCCTAGACCTGAAACTCAACACGTGCCCTGCTCTGACTCTGATGGAACTTTCCAGTCTCCTTGCCTCCAGTTTCCCTTTTCCCACTTACCTGACATTTCAGCCAAACCTATCTCATGTTTTCTCTCCTCTGAGCCTTTAGCTCACCTGGAATGCTTACTGCTCCCCTCTCCCTTTCTCCAAGACCCCAAAATCAAGCCCAGCTCCATGGCCATCACCACCAGAAAGGCTCGTATTCTGCTGAATCCACACTGACTCCAAGTCTCCAACCCAGCCACCCCCTGCCTCTGCCCCTCAACTCCTCAGCGCCCTTCTCATGGTGTGGCTTCTGTTGGGGAGACTTTGAGCTCCTGCGAGCGGGCCTCCCAGGTAGTCAAGCCAGCCCCACCATTGATCAGGACTCTTTTAATTGTGAGAAACCCACGTTGAATCTCTTTAAGTGCAAAAGGTCACTGCTCAGCAGTAAACACACACAGAACAGGGGAGCCAGCAGGCAGGATTCAAGGTACTTGTCTTTCTCTCTCTCTTTCTCTCTCTCTCCACTCCTCCCTTTCTTTTCTTATTTCTACTTTTCTCAACGTGATGGTCTCATTTCCTACTGTAGCTGGAGAAGGGGGCTTCTGGTGATTCTAGCTTACATCACGCTTAGAACTTGGGATCTCAGAGAATGGAAGACCACCTTCCCTGACAGTTCTGGCGGCAAAATTCTAGGTACAACACTGGCCTGGCTTAGGTCATATGACCTTCCCAGAGCCAATCAGTCCGTGGCCTGAGGAATAGGGTTCTCTGATTGGCCAGGCCTGTGTCACGTGACCGTGGCAGGCTTTGCCCCACCTTTAGAGGTTCTACTCGGAATACGCCCCCCAGGAAAGAACGTTGGTTGCCAGAAGACAAGGCGGAAGAGAGACAGAGAGAGAGACAGAGAGAGAGAGAGAGAGTCGCTAACCTCAGAACCCCCGCAACACCCAAGCGTGAGGACTGGTTCACATCGTGGATTCTCCACTTAGCTGTTACCCACAACCAGTGATGGCTGAAGAGCCGTGGATGGGGAGAACACCAGCTCACGCTTGGCCAGTACCAGTGTGCCGGGCACTTATTCTAAGCACTTCCACATGTTAACTCACTCATTTCTCATGACAACCCTAAGAGCTGAGGACAATTATTAGGTGAGAAAAGTGAGGCCCCAAAAGGTAAGCCACTTGCCTAAGGCCCTCCAGCTAAGAAGTTGGAGCCCAGGGGTGTGGTCCCAGAACCTATGCCCTCCCCACTGAAGGATACTTTGGACAAGGGGACCTTGGTGGTGGCCAGTGCGCCCACACACAGGAGAGCTAGAGAGTACACACATGTACAGGAGTACATTCCGGAGAGCCAGAGAAACGGTCATAAGCTCCAACCTGCCCAGATTTTTCTTCATCAGAATAGCCCAGGAGCCTGGCTGGCGGTATCTGTCTGGCTCTGCCCCAAGAGAGGAGGCGTGATACGACACCCCAGCCCTCACCAGCTTGCCAGCCCCTCCCGCTCCAGCTAGTCTGGACTCCTCAGTCAGCTGGGGTTCTCCACCCCTGGACGCCCTGAGCTCCTCCCTCAGCGACAGGTGCAGCAGGGGGCAGGAGACAGGAGGCCGTGGAGGCCCCAGTGACAAGAACAGAAACCAGAGCCCCAGGCCAGGACAGCACTGGAGAGGAATGCGGAGGAGACAGACAGAAAGAGAAGAGGAGGAGACAGACGGAAGGAGACAGACAGAGGAGAAGACACACAGGAAGAGAGCAAAGGCAGAATGTAGGAACCAGAGATGGGGCTGCGTCCTCCCTCGCCCTTCCCACAGGCAACACATCTCTCTCTTGTCTCGGGGCTAAAAGCAAGAAGGGGAGAGGGAAGACCTTGTAAATGAGGCAGGTGAGAGTTCTGCAGCTACAGGTCTCAGTTTCAATTCTCTTCGAGTCCCTGATGCAGAACGAGCACCTCCGGAGGGGAAGTGAGTGAAGACAGGTGCCCATGGGAAATACCCCTCCCTCAACCCCACTTTGGGCAACAGGCCCGATGCTTAGAGGGCCCCGGAAACACCTTCCTGACAGGGCTCCAGAGACCAAAGCCCATGGCCACTGAGCCCTGCAAAGTGGCAAAAGGAGAAGGCAGAGGGACACATGCCAGACCCTGCCCATGTCTCCCCAGGGATCTGAATTCTCTTCCCACCCCACATCACACAAAACCCCCATTCTCTCAGAATATCTGATACTTCCCGTGGAACAGGAACTTGAGGTCTGGCTTTGTCCCCAACCAGCTGTATGACCGTGGTTAACCTCTTCCCTTCCGAAGACCTCAGTCTGCCATCTCCATGGTGAGCGGCCCTTTGGGGGCTGGGGCTCTGCGGTCCTGGGACTCTGTTGGCCCTCACCAGCCTTCAAAGCCACTGGTGCTCTCAGAAGGATGCTGGTCAGCCTCCCCCAGCTGTCCACCCTACCCGTCTCCCGGAAAGCCCCCTATCCTGTCCAATGTCCCACCTCCTTCTAGCAACCGTAGCTGGCCCATGCCCTCCGGGCCTTGCAAGGAGCTGACCACCATCCACAGAAATAAGAGGACCCGACATGAGACGGAAAGTGAGAGCGGCTGATTCCTCCCTACTGGAGAACACAGCGGCACCAGGCCGGCCTGGCCTTTTGCCTGACGGCCCGCGTTTAAGACAGTGCGTAATGCGGCCACAGCATAGGCTTCCGCACCCCTGACTCCCTAGAATAGGAATGATTTGCAAAAGAGAGTAAGTGGAGGCCTAGAATGGCAGGTCAGAAACCCCTGCCCAGATGCCAAGAGACAGCCATGAAGGCAGGGGGGCCGGGTGGGGAGGGAGGATGACCCGTGGGCACACTGGCCTCCTTCTCACAGATGCCCCCAGGAGGGCGCTGGGAGCAAGGCGAGTCCCGTAACCGCAGCCTGCGCCTGGTGTCAGCCGCGTGGCGCTGCGCAACACCCCCCCGCCCTGCCCGTCCCCGAAAACCAAAGGCGCCCCTTCCAGAGAAGAAAAAGGAGGGAGCCTCATCATTAATAGCGCTGGCGGCAAGGTAAAGCCACCCGCCCGCTCCGGCGCACCCTCGCCCATAATTATGCCAGCGAAGCTTTCATCCCCACGCGCGCACGCCGAAAGTTTATTGTTGTATTTCGGCCTTTTGTTCAGTCTCCTGTGCCTTTTATGCAAGGGGAAGGGTGCTGAGGGGTCAAAGCATCCTCCCCCGGCTCCTCTCTCTGTCAGTCCTTTTAGAAAAACACCCAAAGCCATAATTTGTCTTAGAATTTCTTTTGAAACAGCTACAAGAAAGACTCGCGACTGCTCTTTTCCCTCTGTTTCTGATTCCAGCCATCCCTTTATCTGGCTTTCATTAGAGCCTCGGCCGCGCCTCTTTTGTGGGAGAGACTTATGGGAACCCAGGCAGTTTCCCAGCCGCTGTGATGTTGCTAAAGATTAAAAAGGAGCTTTGAAGCTGTACCAGTTCTCTCTGCGCCCCCTCGGTACAGGGCCTCAGAAAGACCCAAGCCATCTGGCAAACCTGACATAAAGACAAAATAAAGTGATTGAGACTGGCTCTTCAAAGCCACAATGGCAGATTTGTTGATTTGGGCGTTATCTTTCATGCAAGGCCCTCAGAAGTCACCAGAACACCTAGGTAATCTCGGGCAGGCCTCACTGGACTGGACAGGCCGAGGCTCAGAGAGGGACCGGGCAGCTCCTGGTGGGGCTGAGGGATGGACCGAAGGCTGCTGGAGGTGGGCCCCGGGAAACTCAACAGTTGGAGCCGGAGCCGGGCCCTGGCCGTGGTTTACAGTGAGGACTGCCAACCTGGCCCCCGCCTCGTGTCCCATCTCAGGAGGGGTGCCTGACACCGGCCAGACGGAGTCAGAGTGAGAAGCTGATGTGAGGCTGTCCTGAGCAGGAGGGGAGCGGCAGGGAGATGAAAGGCCGCTGCCCTAATTGCAACCGACAGCCCGTTAGTAACGCCCTGGCAGCTTCCATATCGGGACCTGCTTCTCGCGGCTTCCGGCTGGGCAAGGCCTGGGGCAGATGGCTGTCTGCCGGGGCCCGCGGGAGGATCTCCCTTCTGACTGACGCTGGGACGAGCAAAGATCCTGGAGGGAAAGAACCAAAAAGCAGCCCTGAGCCAGTCCTCCATTAACACCCCGCCTGACCCCCAAGTAACCTGGAGCTTGGCCCTTGCTGGACCTCAGTTTGCCCTCCTGCAAAAGAGACCTAGTGGACACTCATGGACAGAGTCTCTCCTATCCTGTTGGGGAGCAGTGTCCAGAGCCAAAGACTTGGGTCATGGCCGCTCCTCTGGCCTGGATGGGAGCCTGGAGGAGATGATGCCAGAGCCAGCACTACACATGAACAGACGCCCCCCACAGACTGAGCTTCAGTGCAGGAATCTGGGGGACACCCACACACACACCTACTACTGATGTGACCTCACGCAACCCGCTCCCCTCTCAGTGCCTCGGTTGTCCTCGTGTTCAGGAGTTGGAAGTTCAGGAGTTGGAATACACCAGAGTTATTCAGGTGCTGGGGAGAACTGGGGTTCCATGAACATTCCTGAGGGGGCCAAGGGGAGGTCAAGAGGGAGCTGAGCAGGTACTACTCTGGGGTCCTCCAAATAGAGCGTTCATCTGTTATGCACACTGAGCTTCAATAAAATCTCCAGGATTTTTTTTTAAGGTTCCGCTGATTAAAACACACATACAACTTAAAAGCCACAAGTTGAGAGGGTCTGCTCCTTCTTTCTGACCTCCCCGAATCTGTGATTCACATCGGACCGCAGTGAGCTCAACCAAGAGCTAAACTTCATTCTAACCAGTTTTAACCAAATGATGAGCTCCCAAAGTCTGACCATGGATCAGCAACCAAGTCTCTATTGAAAATCTACTCTGCACTCGCACCGGGGAGAATGTAACACCTGCGTGTCCTCAAACACCAGACCCAGAAAAGATATCTAAGGGATGTTCACATTCACGGGGGATGGGATAGATCAGCATCTGCTTTCTAAACCAGAGAGAGGTGGCCACTGATCACAGGCCTGGGGGACAATTCATCTATCCCCATATTCCTGTGCCCCCTCCCTCTAGCCAGATGCAGGACTGGGGCCCCAGCTCTTCCTCCGCTGCCCTGTCCCTTTCAGAGAGTCCAAAGAGGAAACGTCTCAGTTTCCTTTCCATCACAGCTGGCCCCAACCACCCTTCCTTCCTGTGAAGAGCACAGCTGGCGCCAGGGTGGGAGGTCCACAGCAGAGACTTCCTGGCACCTTGGTAGTGACGTGCCAACATGAGATTAGGCTTCATCTCTATGTCCTTCCAAAGAGAGAGAGGAAGCCCAGCTCCTGGAGAGGTAGGGCCACAAATGAGCACATGTGGGCATCCTGCCCACCAAACCCTAAAGGGAGTCTTCCAGAGTAGTCCCTCCTTTTCTAATCACGCCTCCCCAGCATCTGGTGAACTCCTACTCATGCTTCAAAACCCATCCCCAGTGTCACTCCTGCCTTGAAGCCCTTCTGAGCTTCCCTCACCCTCAGCTCATATGCTGCTTCATCCACATCTGTCTTGGGTAACTCTGAAATTAAATGGCAATAGTTTTTTCAGGAAGCAGGCACACATCTGGAAATCAAAGGATCTCGGTTCAAATCCCAGCTGTCTTATTCACCAGCTGTGGGACCTTGAAGAGGTCCATTTTCCCCTCTGAGCCCCAGTTTCCTCATTCATAAAGTGGAGAACACAGAACTTACCCTCTAGGGTTGTGTTGAGGGTTAAAGAAAGCGATATATGTGAAAGAGCTGAAAATTCTGTCCAACACAGGCACTCAAAACGAGTGAGCTCCATTCCTTCCTTTGTAGAAAGTGACCTTCTCAAGGGCAGGAACCAGGTCTTCATTCACCTTCTCATTCACTCATTCATTCATTCACCCACTCATTCACTCGTTCATTCAGCCATCATCACTGAGCTCCTGTAGAGGAGCAAGCCCTGAACCAGAAGCTGGGTTCTGCAGCAAGTCACAAGACAGACACTTTCCAGGTGCCCATAAATCTCCCAGTTGGTCGTCCTCACCCATGTGTCGTAGAACCCGCTTTCGATGACACTGACTCCACCCTTCCCAGGCGGCCGGACCAAGGGCAGGTCTGCCGGGTCCAGGCTGGAAGTTGCCAGCCCCACCCCAGGATCATCAGCAGACCTCTCTCCTGCAGTAGGTGTCTTCTGGAGGCAGAGCCTTGTCCAACACTCGGGGAGAAGAGAAATGAAGACATGCCATGCTTCCACTCTCAGGGAGCTGCTGGTCTGGTGGGGAAGACACCCGTTTCATCCCTGGGGAGTTGTCAGCCTGATGGAAGAGACTGACATCGTTCTCAACCTTGGAAACTCCCAATCTGATGGGAGAGTCCTAATTTCCTGATTTGGGGAACTTCCAGTCTGAGGACAGAGAGCAGAGTCACATTTTCCCTGATACTGGTGGCTCTTAGTTTGATGGGGGAGACACATTTCTCTCTGATTGTAGAATTCCCAGTCTGATGGAGGAGACACATGGCTCTTGATCTTGGACCAGTCTATCACCGATGGAGGAGTGTGGAAGGGAGGGGTTGTTCCCATCCCAGGAGGGCACCTCCTCTGATGGGAGAGGCAGTCTGTGCCCATAGATAGCTTGAGAGGCAGATAAAACAACATATATGGAAAAAAGAGATCAATGTAGAGTCCCTTTGAAAAGCTAGCTGTGCAGTATCTCTATCTGTTTGTAGACTCAGAAGTGATATTCCTGGCTCTGCTGACACACCATCCTAATCCACAGGGCAGGACACAAATGACAGAATCATTGCCTCACAAGCATCCAGCCAAGCCCCCTCACCAGAGAATCCAAGCCAGAGCTGGCCTGAGGCCCCAGTCGCTGGCATCTTGTGCCAGTCTTTGCCAGGGGAGGGCTTTCTCACGATCAGGGACATCTGGGCTGGCCCAGCTCCCAGAGGCCACCGACATAAAAAGCGAGGGGCTCAGCGGAAACACCATCTGCACATCATAAAGCCGCGTGGTGGTTCCCAGAGGCTGCCTCCAGCTGTGCCCGTGCTGCCCGGGGAAAAGCAGAGGAAGGCACCAAGTGACCAGGAGGGGCAGGGGGAAGGATGGCCAAGAGGAGAGAGCCAGGCTGTAACTCCTCTCCCTAGCACCCTGCGCCCTTTGGAAGTTAACGTCACCTGGTTTGGAAGTTAACGTCACCTGCCCGGGATCACAGGTTCTAACCATTCCTGAAGGTGACCTGTGACGCGAGCAGTATGCAGTGGCGGTGATGCACTCAGATCTGAGGGTTGAACTGCCTAGATTCGAACCCTAGATTTACTCATTAGGACAGGAGATAGACTTCCCTGAGCCTCTTTTCGGGCCGGTGCCTTGGAGAGGACAGTAACCACACCCGTGTCCGGAGGTTGCTGCGAGAACTAAAAGAAGTAATACACGTATTGAGCTGTACCCTTAAGATGTGTGCACTCGTTACACTTTAATAAATTTTTATCACAACAGAGGTAATAGGTGTCCCGTGTCTGCTTTGCCCGATTTCAAGAAATGTCTGACACTATTGGCTCTTACTATTATCATTGTTACCTTCCCTCCCACACACTAGCCTCAGGCTTCTGGAGGAGCAGGCACCTGTAAGGGGCGGAGGCGTTGAGGATATTTCATTGGCCACTCTCTCCAAGGCCCCGCCCCCAGCACCACGGCCACAGCTGATTGGACAAGGGGTAGGACCTGGCGTAAGGGAAGTTTACCTATTGGCAGTTGCGCAGAGCCTGTCCGGTTCTCTGGGGAATTTGAACTCGGCATCAGGCTGTCAGGTGTAGCGGATGGAGGATCACATCGGGCCGCGAAGAGCTGAGGAAGGAGAAAGAGACGAGTGACTGAGAACAGCAGAGATGAGAGAGACACAAGGTTCCGGAAAGACAGAAAGAGATGACAGACGGGGGGTGGGCAGGCGTCCAGTGCCCGGGTTTGGGTGCGCACGTGATTTCCCAGGAGACAAGGCTGTGCTGCGTCTCCTGACTTTGGAGCCTAGGAGATGAGTTTGGCCAAGAAGCACAAACACACCCACACACACACACACAGGCCAGACATGCACACCACATCCCACCCTACCAACATGCACGCACCGCTTTCTACATTTTCTTTACAATTCCCTGCCCATGCCTGAACGACTTCCAGAATGGTGACTCCCAAAGGAGATTAATTCTGTCGTGTGGCTCTAGGAGAAAAAATACCGTTGCACGGAGAGACCTAATGGGGCGTTTCATAAAGTGTCTAAACTGTGGTGTAGGAGCCTTTGCCTAAAACTTCATTAAAATCACATTACCTGCCGTCTCTCGGTCCTGCTCTTCTCCATGCCAGCTCGGAGGGTTTGACCCTCGTGGCTAGCGAGACGGCTGCTGGCAGCTCCTAGAGCTGAACCCTCCCTTAAACACGGCCAGCGGGAGGGGTCCTTGGGTCTTGGTTTGGGCTCCCCTGAAGGGAACACTGAGATAAAGATTTGAGGACGAGCGGTTTACTGGGACGCGATCACAGGAAACACTGGTAGGGAATGGGGAAGCCAGCCAGGGAAGGGAATGAAGCCAATAAAGGATGTGTTCTGAAGCCAGTTATCTCTGTGGGCGGCCGGAGCCTGATCTCACCGGGGAGCTGTGAGAGACAGGGTCAAGCATGCACTCGGAGGGGGATCAGGTCGTTCATCCACCAGCCTCCGTCAGCCCCTGGTTGAGGGCTGCATCAGGATGGGGTCTAGAACTCCTCACATCCCGCACACTAGGCACCTCACTCGCCTAGCCGTGGTCCCAGCCCTGGCTGCTCCCTGGTGGCACTGATTCCCTGACACCCTGGCCTGCCGCCTGCATGAACCCGGAGGGCTCAAGCAGCCTGAGAGAGCCCTCCGGAAGAGTCCCAAGGACTGGCAGTTGGAATCTCAGCCAGTGTTCATGGAAAGAGCAAATGCCAAGAGCACTAAGGTCGGGGCACAGACAGAGGCTGTCACATCGGCAAAAATCTCATTGTATCTCCAAGGTTCTGACCAGATTGTGTTTGTCCCTGGACCTATCACTGACACCAGAGGGATGTCCTGTGCCAACTGAATCGGTCTGGAGCGGTGAGATGGTGGGGCAGGGGCATGAGGGGGTGGTGAGGAGGCGTTCCCTTGTACTACATCCAAATGAATGGGAGTGGACCACAGCAGCTCTCGGAAATAAGGGAAATGGGTGCTGGGCTGCAACACGAACATGACACACAAGTGACCACCCCTCATGCCCAAGCCGCCAAATTAAGTGGAAGGTGACAAGGTCAAAGGTTCTTCCAGCCAAACCTTTAAGCTGGCCACTTGCCCTTATTAGAGTACAAAGCGTTAATGGAGCGGTGACTTGTGCCAGACATCGTCCAGGCTCCGGGGGGGCACCCGCGAAAAGGTGGCGCTTCTGTTCCCTGAGCGTTCATGGGCAAGGGTAGCCACAGGGGAGGAAAGGACAGCAATTACTATTTCAAGTACGATTGCATCAAATCCACTCACGAGATGCCGCTGGTTGCAACACACAATTATTTGGTGGACCACCAAGAAAAACGAAAAGCCACCAATTAAATGATGTTATACCGTGGATGGCAATTCATCCCAATTTCAGAAATATGAAATGTAAAAAAAAAAAAAAATGCCCATCTTAGAATTGATGGGCTTGTGGTTATATTTTTATCAGTTTCGTTTGCGAAGGGTGTTTTCATAGACACTGTCTCGCTCTCTGCTCACCACAAACCTACTGAGGGCAATATCACTGCTATTTTCCACTCCATGAAACTGTACTCAGAGAGGGCAAGTGACTTGCCCGAGGTCACTGAGCTACTGACTGGTCAAAGTGGAAGTCAACCCCAGGTCTTTCTGGTTGCAGAGCCACGACACCACCAAGCCTCCTGGCGAGCTTCTTGGACTCTTGATTCTTCTTTTTACAAAATGTGGGCCCCTATCTCCCCTTCCCTCCTCCTCAGGACTGACAGGGAGCCCCACAAGCACCTCTTCTCTCTGCTCCCAGCGACACACAGGCCCACACTTGAGATATTTGCAGTCCCAGGAACTCTCTTCCTTCCAGACAAGAGACCACGGACACACAGTACCATATTCCACTCACCACCAGCTCCCTTCAAGGGTCTTGCCATGGTGAGCACTCTTCAAACCTGGGTCCCTGCTGGAGATTCTATTGCTTTTTTTTTAATTGTTTTAATGTTTATTTCTGAGACAGAGAGAGACAGAGCATGAGTGGGGGCGGGGGGGGGGGGGGGTTGCAGAGAGAGAGGGAGACACAGAATCTGAAGCAGGCTCCAGGCTCTGAGCTGTCAGCACAGAGCCCGACGCAGGGTTCGAACTCACAAACGGTGAGATCATGACCTGAGCCGAAGTCGGCGGCTCAACCAATTCTATTTCTATTTCTATTCTATTTCTAAGGAGCCAGGCCCTTGCCCCTTGGAACAGCTTACACTACAATGATTTCCTAGTGGCTTCCGTGGAAGTTTCCTCATATAAAGGCCTAAATGGCTGCAGGCTGAGAACCAGGGCTGGCTTTATAGAGCAAGCCACCTAGGCAGTTACATGGGAGTTCACACTTAGCTTAATGCTCTGGACCCCACAGATTACATAGCAGATCCTGCTCCTGCTTAAAAGCATCTGAGCAAGGAGCCTGCCTTGTTACTCCCCACCCCTGAGACTCCTGAGGGGAGTCCAGGTCACCTCTGTGTGCTCTGGGAACAGGCAGTGCTCTGTTCCCAGAGCAGAGGGAGTGCTCCATTAGTACTGAAAGTACTGAAAGAAGTGTGTGTGTGCGCGCGCGCGCGCGTGTGTGTGTGTGTGTGTGTGTGTGTGTTGTGCACTCTAAGGTGCAAGTAACAGAAATCCAGTTCAAAGTAGCCAAACTCAAAGAGGGAGTTTATTTTCCCACTGGATTGAAAAGCGTAAGAGGCTGATGATCCAGAAACTCCCGTACTGTCAGTCACCAGGATATTTGCTCTAGGCCCTGCTTTTTCCACGCTGCCTTTATTCTCAGGCCTCGACAGCTCTAGGCTGACATGCTACAGCTTAGCAACCTCGGGAGAAACCTTCTCACCAAAACTTCCCATCAAAATCAAGCCTCAGTCACCCGCCCACCCCTTGCCAATCGTTCAACCAGGGGCTGTGATATTCTCATTGGCCAGGCCCCAGTCACATGCCTACCCCTGAGCCAATCACTGGCCCTAGAAGCTGTGATACTGCCATTGGCCGGTGTAGGTCACATGACCACTCCTGAACTAGTCACCGGCCCTGGCAGGTGAGATGCCCTCATTGGCAGGATTGGGTCACGTCAGGGAGAGGAGGCTCTCCAGATGGAACTCAGGATACGTTCTCAGGGAAAAAAAGGAACTTGGTGCCAGACGGTCTTGTACAACCACTGAACCCTGAGGCTTCTGTCTTTGTCCTCGCTTGTCTCAACTGTGGGCAACCTGAGACCCCTGTTGACTAGGAAGGGTGGCCTTGGGAACCTGGCAAAAGAGGAAGGTCTGGGAAATATCACACACCAGACAAGCAAAAAGCCAAAACTGGGCAGAACAGGCAGGGGCTGAGGCCAGGTGGTCATTCTGCACAATTACCACCAGAGGGCAGGCTTGCCTAGAGATGATGGAAAACAGGACGTGGTCAGAGGGCAGCCGTTAGGTGAGTCCTGTCCCAACCCTCTGATCATAGCAGGTGCCTACTGCTATACTTACTGCCAAGCCTTATGAAGCCCAACCCTGTCCTAAGCACTTTCCATGCATCAACTCACTGAATTATCAGCAATGACGTTGGCACTTTTTTTTTTTTTTTACCCCATTTTATAGATGAGGAAACCAAAGCTTTGGAGAAGTTTTAAGCAATGGGTCCAAGGCCTTACAGCCAGAAAGGGGAAAGTTATGCAACTGTTCTACTAAACCCTGAGCTTCCTGAGGTCAGGGGTTGTGTCTTGCTCTTGTCTGAGGCCCCCACAGACCCTAACACAATCACTATTTGTTTAATGAATATCTCTTAAAGTGAGAATGTGGGCTCAAGGGCTGTCCAGATGTGCTGTGTCTTGGAAGATGAGTCTTAGAGGCTGTCAGGGACCAGAGGGACCACAGCACACCAACAGAAGAGGCAGTTGTAGATTGGCAGCGGCTTGGCAACTCTGAAGTCTCATTGTAGGTCACTATTTACACCTGTTCCAGGGGTGGCTAGCTGTGCAGATAGGAGAGGAAGAGCACGGGGCCCCCACTGTGGGCTAAACACTATGCTAAGTGCTTCGAGGGAGACAGAGGTAAGTGTGACACAAACCCCTACCTCTGCTCCCCTCTTGGGAGAAGAAATCAGTCTTGGCCAGAAAGAAGAACCCAGAAGTAAGGTCCTGACTCCCATAAGAGCAAACTTCAACCCTCTAATAAAAAATGTGTTATGTACATGCTAAGTGCCAGGTGCAGCAGATACAGCAGTGAACACAGCTGAAAGATAGACACAGCTCAGGGCACCCAAGTGGCTCAGTCGGTTAAGCATCTGATTCTTGATTTTGGCTCAGGTCATGATCTTAAGGTTCATGGGATTGAGCCCCACATCAGGCTCTGCACTGATAGCACAGTGTCTGCTTAGGATTCTCTCTCTCTCTCTCTCTTTCTCTCTCTCTCTCTCTCTCTCTCTTTCTCTTTCTCTCTGCCCCTCTTGCGCTTGCACTCTATCTCTCTCTTAAAATAAATTTAAAAAAATAGACAGCTCTTGCCTTCATGAAACTCAGTCTAAGGGGGAGACTGATAATAAACAGATATGTAATTGCAAATGTGATGTTTAAAGGAAACAGGAAGGGGTGCCTGGATGGCTCAGTCTGTTAAGCGTCTGACTTTGGCTCTGGTCATGATCTCACAGTTTGTGACTTTGAGCCCTGTGTCGGGCTCTGTGCTGACAGCTCAGAAACTGGAGCCTGCCTCAGATTCTGTCTCCCTCTCTCTCTGCCTCTCCCCCACTCGTTCTCTCTCTCTCTCTCTCTCTCTCTCTCTCTCTCTCTCACACACACACACACACACACACACACACAAACAAATAAATTTTTAAAAAAGTTTAAAGGAAATGGGGAAAGTACAAAGCGCTATGAAAGAGACTAAAAGGAGACTCATTTAAGCAGGGTTTGGGGAGTTACCTTTCTGAGGTGACAAAAGATGAAAAGGAGCCAGCCATATGAAGAGTGTGGGAATGGCATATCTGGCAAAGGGAACAGCCTGTAGGGAGGTCCTGCATGGTAGGAAAATGTGGCATGTTCAAGGGACTAAAATTAAGAAAATTATTTCTGGAGTGTAATGAGTCAAAGTGGGTCACGGTGCAAGATGAATCAGAGAGGAGGGCCAGGGCAGAACAAAAGCTCAGGTTTTATCTGAGTGTAAAGGGAGACCACCAAAGGGTTGTGAACAAGGCACTGGTTCAGTCGAAGTTGATCTATGTTCGTAAAGGTCACTCTGGCTTTCATGGGGAGAGTGGTTTGAGAGTGGGGCAGAGTGGAAGCTGGAAGACATGGCAGCTCTTACTAAGTCAATGTCAAGGGCACACAGACGGGTGACTCTTTCCTCCTAACGGGGGCATCTAGAAAGGCTTTGAGGAGGGGTCTTTACCCCAACTGAAAACTCAACAGGCGAGGATGAAGGAGAAGGCTGCATCCCCCACTCCAATCTTTTCCCTTCTGAATAAAGGAGAAACTTCTGTTTTTCCTTTCCTGCCGCAGAAACCAGAAAGAGATGGCCATTCATCAATCAGTGCCTTCCGAATTACCTACGTGTAGGGCTAACCAATAATTACAACAAACCATCAGCAGTTCCAAGTGTGAATGGCTCAATGACATTGTAAAATTTGGCATAAATAGATCTGGCTGAGCCTCACACATTTTCTCATGGGGTTAACGATGTCAGCAGTTCCGAGTCTGATCCCTACTGGCCTCTGAAACACAAGATCACAGAAGAGAAAGAGGCAGAAAGAGCTTCCCTGGTGGCATTTCCCCAAGCAAATGGGCACATTTGCCTCTCGGATGAGCAGGGCAAGAGTCAACCAGGCCAACCAGAATGTGATTAGTCAGAAAGAGTCTCTCTGTCAGCTCTTTATCGGTGACCAGTCTCACAAGGGGCAAGAGTTCACGTTTTGTGAAGCCTGTTGTGTTTGTTAAATACCGTGTGTTTTTACTCAACCAGGTACTGCCTGCCAGCCAAGTTTATACGGCAATGTGCCTCCGGGCTCCGTCCATCTCAGACCAGTTACTGGTCCTCCCTGTTGTACACATCGTCCTCTTATCAGGTCCTCATAACTGAAGTCCCCTCAAAGCAGATAGAGAACTGAGTTTAGAAACTGTTTTTACTTCTACTGAATTGCTTTGCCTATCCACCATTCATTCACCAATCCTGTGGTAACAGCATCTTAATTTTTCTTGGGGACCTCAACTTAGGCCACATGGTTTGGTGGCACAAGCCTCCCACTAAGGCTCCAGGACTAGACAAGATTTGGCTTGTCATTGAATTCTACCACCAGCGTGACCAACCCCAGCCCCACCCCCACCCTTTCATGCTAATTGGTTCAGAGTCGGCACAAGATCTAAATTGGCCGGGTGAGATAACCTCATGAGTTTTTGCTGGACCACTAGGGAAAGAAACATTCTCTTTTCTCTGAACTGGGATTTATGAGGATGGCAGCCTGGAGCCATGATAGCCTGTCTGAAAATAGGACAAGTGCAGAGGAAGCAGAGCCCAAAGGCAGAGGAAAGCATGAATCTTGTGGCATCATTTGAGCTCCTGGAGGTAGCATTACCTGAAGCTCTGCCTCATTAGGGGTGGGTTTTAGATACCACCAAAAAAAAGCATTCTGATGATCACACAGACCCTGAGCAATGCAAGGGCGAGAACCAGAAATCCTGAATTCCGGTGCTGTGTTCTTACCCTGTCTTGTATTCCAGATGACTATATCCAACCACATGCCCAAACTTGACAAATCTGCATGACTTTATGGTTTACTAAAAGATGGATACTTTTTTTTAAACATCTGATTACAACAGTGTTTCATCTAACTGAATCACAGAGTCATGGAAGGGCCCCTAGAGATCATATCATTGAGCGGTTTTCAAAGATTTTTAACAACTTCTCATTTCAAACAAAGTCATAAGCAGAGCTCCTGTATATAAGAAACAAAAGCAGTGTCTTGTTAGTGCAAATGTGTTTTATCTTTTCGGTTACAAGTTTTAACATTTACTTTTAGAATCAATGAAAACTCAAATTTTGATTTATTTGTTTCCAAGGTATAAAAATTGGTTATATAGGAAACCAATAAAGAAAATCAATGAGGGGTGCCTGGGTGGCTCAATCAGTTGAGTGCCTGACTCTTCATCTTGGCTCAGGTCATGATCTTACAGTTTGTGAGTTCGAGACCCGCATTGGGCTCTGTGCTGATGGTGTGGAGCCTGCTTGGGATTCTGTCTCTCCTTCTCTCTGCCCCTCCTCCATTTGTTCTCCCTCTCTCTCAAAAAAAAAAAGAAAGAAAAAAGAAAATCAATGAAAACAAAATTGGTTCTTTGAAAAGATCAATAAAATCAATGAGCCTCCAGCCAGCCTAAGGAAAAAAGAGCAAGGACAGAAATTACTAATGTCAGAAATGAAAAAGAGGACATCACTACAGATCCTATGGACATTAAGATGATAAAGAAATACTGTGAACAACTCTATGCCCATAAATTTGATAATCTAGATGAAATGGACAAATTCCTTGAAAGACACAATTTGCCAAACTTACAGAAGAAGAAATAGATGATATGAATAGGACTTTATCTATTAAAGAAATTAAACCAATAAACAAATAAAACCTTCCAAAAGAGAAATCACCATTCCCAGGTGGGTTCACTGGTGAAATCCATACAACATTTAAGAAAGAAATTATATGGGGGCACCTGGGTGGCTCAGTCGGTTAGGCGTCCGACCTCGGCTCAGTTCACGATATCGTAGTTTGTGAGTTTGAGCCCCGTGTCAGGCTCTGTGCTGACAGCTCAGAGCCTGGAGCCTGCTTCGGATTCTGTGTCTCCCTCTCTCTGCCCCTTGCCCGCTCATGCTCTGTCTCTCTCTGTCTCTCAAAAATGAATAAACATTAAAAAAAATTTTTAATTAAAAAAAATTTTTTAAAGAAATTATATGAACTCTCTATAATCTCTTTCAGAGATAGAAGCAGAGGGACTACTTCCCAACTCATTCTATGAGGCCAGCGTTACCCTAGTACCAAAACTAGACAAAGACATTACATGAAAACTAAACACCAATATTTCTCATGAACATAGATACAAAAATTCTCAACAAAATATTATCAAACCCATAATGTATAAAAGAATTATATCCTATAATTGGGTGAGATTTATCCAAGGTTACAAGGCTAGTTAACAATCAAAAATCACTTAATGTAATTCATTGTATCATCAGGCTAAAGAAGAAAAATAACATGATCATATCAGTAGAAGTAGAAAAAGCATTTGACAAAATCCAACATCGATTCATGATTTTAAAAAAAACTTTCAGGAAAGTAGGAATAGAAGGGAACTTCTTTATCTTGATAAAGAAACCTATAAACCCAAAATAGATGAAAGAAATGGACATAAGACAGGAAGCCATCAAAATCCTAGAGGAGAAAGCAGGCAAAAACTTCTTTGACCTTAGCCGCAGCAACTTCTTACTCAACACGTCGCCAGAGGCAAGTGAAACAAAAGCAAAAATGAACTATTGGGACCTCATCAAAATAAAAACCTTCTGCACAGCGAAGGAAACAATCAGCAAAACTAAAAGGCAACCAACGGAATGGGAGAAAATATTTGCGAATGACATATCAGATAAAGGGTTAGTACCAAAATCTATAAAGAACTTATCAAACTCAACACCCAAAAAACAAATAATCCAGTGAAGAAAAGGGCAAAAGACTTGAATAGACATTTCTCCAAAGAAGACATCCAGATGGCCAACAGACACATGAAACAATACACAACATCACTCATCATCAGGGAAATACAAATTAAAACCACAATGAGATATCACCTCACATCAGTCAGAATGGCTAACATTAACAGCTCAGGCAACAACAGATGTTGGTGAGGATGCAGAGAAAGAGGATCTCTTTTGCACTGCTGGTGGGAATGGAAACTGGTGCAGCCACTCTGGAAAGCAGTGTGGAGGTTCCTCAAAAAATTAAAAATAGAACTACCCTACAACCCAGTAATTGCACTACTAGGTATTTATCCAAGGGATACAGGTGTGCTGTTTCGCAGGGGCACATGCACCCCAATGTTTATAGCAGCACTATCAACAATAACCAAAGTATGGAAAGAGCCCAAATGTCCATCAATGGATGAATGGATAAAGAAGATGTGGTATATGCACATATATACAATGGAGTATTACTCAGCAATCAAAAAGAGTGAAATCTTGCCATTTGCAGCTATGTGGATGAAACTAGAGGGTATTATGCTAAGCGAAATTAGTCAGAAAAAGACAAATATCATATGATTTCACTCATATGAGGAATTTAAGATACAAAACAGATGAACATAAGGGAAAGGAAGCAAAAATAATATAAATACAGGGTGGGGGACAAAACATAAGAGACTCTGAAATATAGAGAACAAACAGAGGGTTTCTGGAGGGTTTGTGGGAGGGAGGATGGGCTAAATGGATATGGGCATCAAGGAAGACACTTGTTGGGATGAGCACTGGATATTCTACATAAAGGATGAATCACTGGAATCTACTTCTGAAATTATTGTTGCACTATATGCTAACTAACTTGGATGTAAATTTAAAAATTAACTAATTAATTAATTAATTTAACAACAAAAAAAGAATACCTAACAAAAACTCTACAGCTAGTTAACAGCATTCTTAATAGTAAGAAAATCAAAGCATTCCTTCTGAGACCAGGTACAAGACAAGGATGTCCCTTCTCACCACTCCTTTTCAACATCATACTGGAAGTTCTAGCCAATGCAATAAGACAAGAAAAGAAGATACAGCTTGGGAAGGAAGAAATTGTCTTTGTTTGCAGATCATCTATGTATAAAATCTGAAAGAATCAACAACTAAAAAAAATGAATAATAAATGATTATAGCAAGGTTTCAGGATACAAGGTTAATATATAAAAGTCAATTATTTTCATATAAGCCATCAATGAACAAGTGGAATTTGAAACTAAAAACATAATACCATTTATATTCTCATGCAAAAAAAATTAAATACTTCTGTATAAGTCTAACAAATCTACATGAGGAAAGCTATAAAACTCTGATGAAAGGAATCAAAGAACTAAATAAACAGAGATATTCCACAGTCACTGGCAGGAAGATTCAATATTGTCATGATACCAGTTCTTCCCAACACAATCTACCTATTAAGTGCAATCCACATCAAAATTCCAGAAAGTTATTTTGTGGATATAGACAAACTGATTCTAAAGCTTACATAGAGAGGCCAAAGACCCAGAATAGCCAACACAATACTGAAGGAGAACGAATTTTTGGAGGACTGACACTACTCAACTTCAAAACTTACTACAAAGCTAGGGTAATTAATACAGTGTGCTTAGGACGCCTGAGTGGCTCTGGGTGGCTCAGTCAGTTAAGCATTTGACTTAGGCTCAGGTCACAGTCTCGCGATTTGTGCGTTCAAGCTCCATGTTGAGCTCTGCACTGACAGCTAGAGCCTGGAGCCTGCTTTGGATTCTGTGTCTCCCTCTCTTTCTCTCTGCCCCTGCCTCGCTTTCACTCTGTCTCTCTCTCTCTCTCTCTCTCTTTCTCTTTCTCTCTCAAAAATAAACAAATAAACTGAAAAAAAAGACAGTGTGGTATTGGCAAAAGAATAGACAAATAGATCAATGGAGCAGAATAGACAGCCCAGAAATAGATCCACATAAATATAGTCAACTGATCTTTGACAAAGGAATAAAAGCAAGATAATGGAACAAAGATAGTCTTTTCAACAAATGGTGCTGGAACTGCTGAACATCTTCACATAAAAAAAAATGAATCAGGACACAGGCTTTACACTCTTCCCAAAAATTAACTCACAGTGGATCACAGACCTAAATGTAAAAATGCAAAAGTATAAAACTGGAAGATGATATGGGAGAAAATCTAGGTAACCTTGGGTATGGCAATGACTTTTTTGATACAACACAAAAAGCACACAAATTCATGAGAGAAATAATTGATAAGCTGGACTTCATTAAAATTAAAAACCTCTGATCTGTGAATCACAATAAAGTCAATGAAAAGACAAGCTACCAACTGGGAGAAAATATTGGCTGAAGGCTCATCTGATAAGGGACTGTTATTCAAAATATACAAAGAACCCTTAAAACTTCACAATAAGAAAAACAACCGGATTTAAAAATGGAGGGCCTTAGCAGGCACCTCACCAAAGAAGACACACAGATGGCAGGTAAACCTATGAAAAGATGCTCCGTATCATATGTCCTCAGGGAAATGCAAACAATAGTCAGGTACCACTACACCTGCACCACTACACCACTACGCCTACCACTGGCCACCTATTAAAGTGGCCAGAATCCGGCACACTGACAACATCAAATGCTGGTGAGGGCATGGAGCAACAGGAACTCTCATTCAGTGCAGGTGAACCTTCTTACAAAACTAAACATACCCTCACCATCCAATCCAGTGATCGTGTTCCTTGGTATTTATCCAAAGGAGTTGAAAACTTATGTTCACACAAAAACTTGCACATGGGTGTTCATACTAACTTTATACATATCTACCTAACCTTGGAAGCAACAAAGATGTTGCTTCAGTTCAGTAGGGGAATGGGTAATCCAGACAATGTGCTGATCCAGACAATGTGGTGATCCAGAAAATGGAATATTCTTCAGTGCTAAAAAGACATGAGCTACCAGGCCATGAAAAGATGTGAAAGAATCTTAAATGCGTGTTATTAACTGAAAGAAGCCAACCTGAAAAGGCTATATCCTACATGACTCCAACCAACCATATGACATTTTGGAAAAGGCAAAACTATGGAGACAGCAAAAAGATTACTGGATGCCAGGGGTTGGGGGTAGGGGGGAGACACCTGAACAGATGGAGCTCAGAGAATTCTTAGGGCACACTCTGTATATCATGCTCTGTATGATAATGCCATAACGGATATACATCATTATATTTGTCTAAACCCATAGAGTACACAACACTACGAGTGAACTCTAATGGGAACTACGAACTTCAGGTAATTATGATGTGTCAATGCAGGCTCATCAATTGTAACAGATGTACACTTCCGTCGGGGATATTAATAATGGAGGAAGCTATATATGTGTGGGAGCATGGGGTATATGGGAAGTCTATGTATCTTTCCCTCATTTTTCTGTGAACCTAATACTTCCCTAAAAATTTATCTTTTGGGGTGCCTGGGTGGCTCAGCTGGTTAAGCATCCGATTCCAACTCAGGTCATGATCTCATAGTTCGTGGGTTCCAGCCCCACGTTGGTCTCTATGCTGATAGCTCAGAACCTGCAGCCTGTTTCAGATTCTCTCTCTCTCTCTCTCTCTCTCTCTCTCAAATATAAATAAATAAACATTAAAAAAAAATACTAGGCCCTCAAGAAAATAGGATGAAGTGAGGCAGGGAGGCTGGGAAGGAGGGTTTGGGAGGGAGGCAAGGAGGGAGAAAGGGTGTGGGAGGGAGGGAGGAAGGTGTTTGATCAGGGGCTCCAAGTTGCTCTCTGTCTGGTAGAATCTGAGTCCAAATGACTTTTGTGGCTGTCAGCAATGGGCACCATGGCTTGGACTCACTGCCCTCCAGCAAAGAGCTCTGAGGCCATGAGAGCAGGGGAGGCACAGGGATCACCACATGGACAGATGCCATCTGTTGCCTTTCTTTTGTTCACTCAGAGGCAGACAGCTGGGGCGGCACCACCTGTGATCGTGAGCAACCCTGGAAGCTGCACTGTCAACAGCCTGTCACAGGGAATCACCTCAGGCCACTGCCTCCCCAAAGAGCTGCCCAATGAACCAGCCTCTGCCCCTCGGGGTCTCTCTGCACAGCGCTAACAGGCTGGGGCCTGACCATCCTGCCCGCGCCGCCAGACTCGGGCACCGCTGCAGTTGCTGGGGGCCTGGGCTCAAGGGATGCCTCCTGTCTCCCTTCCCCCTGGGACAGAGGGCAGGGCTCCCCCAGAGTATCCAGGAGAGCCAGCTCTTTCCCTCCCCCTTTCTGACCTTTCACACTTGGGGAGGCCTTCACTGTGCAAGAAGCCCTTGTCCCCCTCCCTTTCCCCGACCCTCATGCCAACCACACTGGTGCCCACGGCTGGTTCTGCCAACTCCTCAGAGAAGGCAGAGGGGTTCACACAAAAGAAGACAAGAGAAGCAAGTAGCCCACGGACAACCGGCCTTGGGAGTTCCTGGCCCCACCTCACAGCCGCATGAGGGGGCTTTGAGAAACACCAGGGGGCAGCGGTGGGGGTCTCCAAAGTCCCTGAGGTTCAGGGTTCAGCATGACGGGAGCATGGGGTCAGTTCCCAGTAAGCCCCTTTCATCTGTCGGACCTGTGAAGAGTCTCCACTGGGTCTCCCAGAACTGCGCAACCAAGGGAAGCCACGCTTTACTACAGGATCAGGTGCCCAGGCCATCAGCTGTGTCCCAGAGCTCTCTCCATAGGCGCGCCAAGTTCCGAAGGCCCAGCTGTGGTGGTCGCCTCGCATGCTTCCGGGTCCTGGGGCTGCTAAGGGCCCGGCTTGCCACAGCCTCACACCCCCCTGGGCAACAAGTCCTCTGCAGAAGGGCCTGGCCCTGAGAGAGCTGAGCAGAGGCCATTTCCTGGGAAAGCCACCCCCCCCAGTGGCCAGCCTTCCTCACTGCCTCTCTCCTCCTCCTCCTCCTCAGGCTCTAGGAGGCCACCAGTTACCTCCTGTCCTCAACCAAAAGACCCTCAGGGGAAGAAAGTGGGAGGGCATCATCATCATCATCATCATCATAAAACAGTATAAGTATTCATTCACTCATTCATTCATTCATTCATTCATCCAAAAATTATTTTTTGAGGGCCTGTGCCAAGCCTGGCTCCGTGCTAGGCACAGGGGACACACCTGTGAGTGATACAGGCCCCAATCATGTCCTCAGGGAGCCGGGAGTCCCATGGGGGGGAGACAGTTGACAAACATGCACACAGACATGTAACAGATACGTAACATTATGTCGGTGGCCACATGTGCTATTAAGAGAAGCAAAGTCTCTCGAGGAGGTGTTACTGTAGATCTCTGGTCCGGAAGCTTCTCTGAAGCAGTCACCCAGGAGACCAGAAGCTGGGACCCAGGAGCTGGGCCAGGAGCTGAGGGGACAGTGCTCTAGGCAGGGGAAAGAGCAGAGGCAAAGGTCCTGGGGCACAGGCAGGCTTGTGCATCAGAAGCAAGTGAGGAGGACAGTGTGGCCAGCCTCAGTGACAGGGGTAGGAAGTGGGTCTGGAGAGATGATGGGGCCAGATCAGGCCTGGAAGCCAAGGTAAGGATTCGGCTTTGATTCTGAGACAGTTTTTACCAGGGAAACAACATTACCTCAAGTATGTTTTCAAAGAATCACAAAATACAAAATTTTTTTCTGATGTTTTATTTAGTTTTGAGAGAGAGAGAGAGAGAGTAAAAGCTGGAGAGAGGCAGAGAGAGAGGGAGACACAGAATCCGAAGCAGGCTCCAGGCTCTGAGCTGTCAGCACAGAGCCCGAAGCGGGGCTCGAACTCGTGAACCGCGAGATCATGACCTGTCCTGTGCCGAAGTCATGCACTTAACAGACTGAGTCACCCAGGCGCCCCAAGAATCACAAAGTTTTTAAAAACTAATATCAGCATCTGGCATTTATCGAGCCCTTACTCTCCATGTGGTCTTACGCTTGGCATTTTGACCACATTATCTTCTTTCATCCTTAGAACCACCTTATGAAGTGGTCGGCCTGATTCCCTTGCCTTGTTCCAAGAGAGACAACTGAGGTGCAGAGGGGTGAAGTGATACGCCCAAGGTCACACAGCTAGAAAGCATGAGCTCAAGACGAGCCAGGCCGGCCCCCTCCAGAGCCGTTGGGTTACTCTGGTCCTGATGTTAGGCTGCCTGGCTTCCAATTTTGACTCCCAGCCACCAGCTGTGTAACATAGCTGGCTCCTGTCTGGTCCTGACATTGCCACAGCTCCAGCCTCTGTAAGACGGACACACTGCATCCTCCTCCGGGGGCTGCAGAGAGGACACTGAGCAAGGGTGCGGGCTGGCGGTGGGTGGGAGGCAGATGGTCAACAGGTGTGATGGCAGTTACTCACCCCCAAAGCTTTGGGGGCTGTGGTTCTAGGGACCTGGTGAAACATATGAGGTCAATCCACCTTGGAAAGAGGAGACAGCCGTTCGGCCTCCACTACAGCTGCAGCAAAACAGACTGCGAGGGACGTGACGGAGGCCCGCAGACAGAGGAAGGTACTGGGTGGGACTAAGCAAGGCACAGAGTCAGCCTTGCCCTCTCCGAAGACTGTCCACTTCCTCTACAGCCAATCGGGATGCACGAGAGAGAAGTCTCCATCGCCTTATGGGGGACAGCTAGCTTCTGCCACGAAGCCTCCCCACACTGCCCAGGTCAGAGGCAGCGGTGCCCAGGTATCACGAAACCAGAAGTTCCTCCATTAAAGCACTGCTCCGTTCAGCACGGCAGTCACCTTTCATTGTTTGGGCTCCCTTTGTTCATTTAGCCTCATGGGACCCCAGAAATCCATAAACAGCAAACAACAATGATCTCCACTCTTTAACTTCTCTTCCGATCCTTTCGATGCACAAACATCCCTTCCTACGTGTTCGTGTGAGCGTGTGAATCCTCTTGCAGAATTTATCTCTATCTGACACTATTCCAAACATGCAGGAAGAAACCTGGAAGGTTTCTGGCCCTCTTTTAGAAGAGCAGTGTGGCCTCATGGTTAGAATGTAGGGTTTGGAGGTAGACCGGCATAGATTCAGATCCCGGAGAGGCATGCTGTGTGACCTTGGATAAGCCACTTGACTTCTTCGGGCCCCAGTTTCCTCACTGGGACAGGGATAAGAGTGTTCCTCTCACCAGGCTAGGAAAAGGAGAAAAGGGAAGAGACAGTGTGTGCAACACTCTAGCCAAGTACCCTGCACAGGCAAGTTGTTCCTTTACTCTCACTTTAGTCCTTCTTATCGAGATATGCAGCAGGCTCAGAAAGTTCCCTCTTTGGGATAATATTTGTATATGCTATCAATTGCTGTGTAACAAATCCCCCTAAAACTTAGTGGTTTAAGTAAGCACACATTTATTATCTCACAGTTGTTTCTGTGGGCCAGCAGTCTGCCCATCACTTACCTGGGTCTCCTGCTTCAGGGTCTCTTGAATGCTGCAATCAAGGTATGAGGCAGGGCTGAGGTCTCATCTGAGTGCCCCATAGAGGAAGGATTCAATTTGAAGTTCAGGTGGTTGTTGGCAGGGTCAATGGCTCAAGAGCTGCTGGGCTGGAGGTCGCCCTCAATTCCTTGCACATGAGCCTCTCCAACATGGCAGCCTCCTTCCTCGAAACATGCAGGCCAAGATGGCAGTGCAGTTGGCTAGCAAGACAGAAATCACAATCTTAAGTCACTGAATCCCAGAAGAGACATCTCATCACCTTTGCTATATCCTAATGGCTAGATATAAGTCTCTAGGCCTGTCCACACACAATTGGAGAACATAAATACCAGGAGGCAGGAGTCTTCAGGGGTCACCTTGGAGTCTGCACTACACAGCAAGGTTCAGTTCAGCTAGCATTTTCTGGGGCCTTTTATGTACCAGGCACTGTCGTGGAGCTGGGAACTTACAAAGTGGGGAAGCCAGGGTGTCCATCTCCCAGGAACTTCTGTGAGATGTTTTCTGCTTCAGGCTCTTGTTTTTCACTGCTGTGAACACTTTGGGAACCTGTGTACGATCTCCGTTGAGGGGAGGAGGACAATTACTCACTCCATAGTGTGAATGAGTTAACTAGGCCCTTTTCCCTCCATCCCAGGCTGGTCAGGGAAAAGAAACACACACACACACACACACACACACACACACACAGTGAGCTAGCTCTTAGGGGTATTTGCAAAGTAGAGGTCACTGTGCTGGCTGCTATGGAAACAAAGAGAATGAGACCAGACCCTTCCCTGGGGAAGCACACTGGGGGATGGGGAGCAAAGAGGGAAACTCACAGGTTCAGCCTGGAGTGAGGCATGCCACACTGGAAGCCAGATCCGCATGGGGAGTTAAAGGAAAGAGATTATAGCCAACAGCTGAAAAGTTGAACCAAGCTTTGCCCTATACTTAGTGGACAATGGTGGCTTGATCTCAGAGCAACCAAGTTCCCTTCCCCAACACAACCCCCTTCCCCCACTCTGACTCCACCTCGCAGATGCCAGGGGGGCTTGCTACAGGGAGGCAACAGACACAAACGTCCTTTGTTCGAGGAACCTCATCTTCCCTGGCTAACCATGGCGGTCTGGTGGGGCCTGATGGTCACAGACTAACTCCTCTTGGCCATGGGGGTGGACTGGATACCCAAGCTGGATCAATCTTCCATTCCCTGGCCCATAAGACACATAACCCAACCTAAGCCAATCAGAGCCTTTCTCTGGCATTTCTTCCTGGGTGAAGCTGTCAGAGAAGAGACTATCTTCCTAGTTATGCAGGAAGCAGCTGCTGGTAACCATGTTTTTAGCCATATAGAGAGGGAAAAAGGTGGAGCCCTACGTACACAGAAATAAGACAGAGAGAGAGAGAGAGATACCAGACAGTATCAAATTCCTGGTGCCTGTCTTCAAGCTTTACTTGAAAATCTTTTTACTTGAAAATCTTTTTACTTGAAATCTTTTTATTTACTTAAAATAATTCAAACTGGGTATCTGTCACACTCCAACCATAGGGTCCTGAACTAGAAGTATAAAATTTTACCATTGGGAGTTCAAGCTAAAGCTACAAATCTTCCTGGGAGATGTGATCCAGAGGTCCAAATTCTTACTAAAGTATAAATGACTAAGATCCTTTCTTGAGAGAAGGCTGTGATATGGGTTTATCTGAAAATACACCAGGCATCATAAGGTTAAAAGTAGAGGCTGTCAAGACATCCTTCACCTTATTCATGTGTAAAAAGAGCTTGTGATTCAAATCAGAAAAACTTGAATTTGAGTGCAGGCTCTGCCACTAACTGGCAAACCTACTTCACTTCTCTGGGCGCCCATTTCCCCATCTTTAAAATGGGAATAATAATGTTTCTGCACTTCCTGTCTTACAATGCTGTCATATAGAAAAATATCAACATTATTTTGTTTCCCTGCAGCCAATGTCCCTAGATGTGCTATATTAAATACATCTTAATACTATATTTGGGTAAATGCCAATGAACAGAAATGTGAACAACATCTCTCCAGTAGGACTCAGCACCTGAGGATAAGAGTGAGTGAGAAAGTCTTAAAACAGCCTCAAGGGGTAGACATCCATCTACAGAGCAATGGTGTTAGTCTGGGCCCCCACTTGGTAAAGTCTGACATACTTTCATCGGTGTGTGTGTGTGTGTGTGTGTGTGTGTGTGTGTGTGTGTGTGCAAATTCATACTTTTCTAAATCGTCTCTTTCTTTTCATTTTTAAAAATTTCACAGGCATGTGATGGGGCGCTTGGGTGGCTCAGTCGGTTAAGGGTCATGATCTCACGGTTTGTGAGTTCGAGCCCCGCGTCAGGCTCTGTGCTGACAGCTCAGAGCCTGGAGCCTGCTTCTGATTCTGTGTCTCCCTCTCTCTCTGTCCCTCCCCAACTTGGGCTCTGTCTCTCTCTGTCTCTCAAAAATAAATAAATGTGAAAAAAAATTTAACATGCACGCGAGAAAAAATGTCAAACAAAGAGAGAAGCATAAAACTAAAACAATCCACTTCAGCACCACTGGAGCCTTTTCATCCAGATCTTAACTTTTATTTCTATATATGGATCTTACCAAACACACTCGGCTTCATACTTCGTTGGTGTTGTTTTCGTTACAGTTTGGGAGGCCTTTACATATCAGCATATAAGTTTGGTGGGTTTTGGGGAATTTTGTTTGTTTTGTTTTGTTTTGTTTTGTTTTGTTTTAAAGATTAGAATCCTTCAGTTACCAGCATCCTGGGTTTGCTAGATCTGGCATCCAGTACAGGGTTCAATACATATTGTTAAAAGGAAGACATAAACAAGGGGAAGAGGGAAAGAAGAGAGAAGTCAGGGGAGTGGGAAGGATGATAAAAAGAAAAGAAAAGGAAGGGGAAAAAAAGGACAAGACGTAGGAGGATGGAGGGAAGGGAGAAAGAGGGAAGGGAGAAAGAAAGGGAGAAGAGGGAAAGAGAGGAGGGAGGAAGGGAAGGAAGAAAGGGGAAGGGACACAGAGACAGAGAGGAAAGGAGGGAGAGAGCGAAAACAAAGGCAGATAGAAACAGAGGAAGAGAGGGAGAGAGAGACAGAGACAGTGAGACAGAAAACAGCGAGAGAGCAAGGGAAAGAGGGACAGAGAGGGAGGGAGGGAGAGGAGACAATCAGACAGACTGAGTCTCAATCTCAGAGAGACAGACAGAGAAAGGAGAGAAGGGAGGAAGGGAAGAGACACAGAGGGAAGGGAGGAAGAGAGGCGAGAAGAGGGAAAGAGAGAGGAAGCGAGAGAGAAGAGAGAGAGAAGTGGAGAGAGAAACAGAGATAAAGGAGGGAGGGAAGAAAGACAGAAATGGAAGGAAGAGAGGGGAAAAGAGGGAAAAAGAGAAAGGACAGGAACGGAGGGAGACCTGAGAGCAGAGGGCAGGGGGACTCTGAACCGTGGACGCCGCCCCGCCCCCGGCCCCGCCCCCAGCCCCGCCCCCGGGGCGCGGGCTGCGGCGCCACCTCCAGCCGCCAGGAGCCGCCACGGGCAGCCAGCAGCACCCTGCGCGCTCCGCGGACCCTCTCTCCCGCCTCAACGCCGGCCGCTCGCCGCCTCGCCGCCGCTCTCGGGCTCCGGCCGGGTCTCGCGCGCAGTCTTCTCGTGAGGGGCCTCGCGCCGCCCGGCGCACGCCGTCCCCCTGCCTCGGGGCGCGGGGTCTCGCGGGCCCCGCTCCCGCCCTCCGCTCGCCTGGCCCGGACCGGAAGCGGCGCCGCACGGCCTGGGCCTGGCGCGGGGGGCGGGCACCGGGGCCCGGTCCGACATGGGCAAGAAGCACAAGAAGCACAAGTCGGACAAACACCTCTACGAGGGTGAGGAGCTGGCCGCGGTGGGGGGCGGCGGCTCTGGGGAGTGTGTATGTGGCGGGGGTGGGGGGGGCGGGTTCTCGCTCCTTCGAGACCACCCTCGAGCTCCCGAGGCGGGCCGGGGGCCGCACCTCCCACGGGCAGGCCGGGGACCCGCGAAGGGGGCGCGGCCCGCGGGAGGCCGCGCAGACCCCCCCCCAGGCGGGGGCGGCATTCGAACCCGGGACCCCTGACCCCCCCCCCCCCCCCCCCGGCGGGGCTCTTGTTGGGAGGTGTGAGACGGCCCCCAGAGGCCCGCAGCGTTCGGGGCACACATTCGGCGAGTGACCGTCAGTCAACAGGTGCTTCGCGGGGCGCCCACTGCGCGCCCAAAGCCGCCCCGGCAGTGGCTGCCCCTTCTCCCCCTGCCCGTCCCCCTGCCCGCGGTGCCTCTGCATCGTGGATGCTGGCCGGCGCGTCCCGCCCGTAATCGAGGCTCTGTCCTTTTGTTTAAGAGTATGTAGAGAAGCCCTTGAAGCTGGTCCTCAAAGTGGGAGGGAACGAAGTCACCGAGCTCTCCACGGGCAGCTCGGGGCACGACTCAAGCCTCTTCGAGGACAAAAACGATCATGACAAACACAAGGACAGAAAGCGGAAAAAGAGGAAGAAAGGAGAGAAGCAGGTTCCAGGAGAAGAAAAGGGGAGAAAACGGAGACGAGTAAAGGTAAACGTGGCTGCGGTGCTTCGGCTTTGCTGGTGGTGCCACTTTTTAAGAGTTCCCGCCTCCCGCTGCCAACCTAACTTGATTCTCTCTGTGTCTGGCGAGACGCTGAAACGCCTTTACGGCTGTCTTGTTTTGAGGAAGAGCAGGGCAGCCTAGAAACATGAATCATTTGGGAGTTTCAGCAACTCTTGATTTATTTATACTTAGTTACACTCACAGCTGAGTCCTGATTTTCAAGAGCCGCGTCAAAGAGCATTTGCCCATCTAGGAAAAGTAGAAGTGGTGCTCGAAGCAGCCTCAGCTTTGTCAACAACAATAGTCGTTTCAAAAGCGAACGGGACGCGTCGGGGTTCAGACTTTGCTCCGAGGTCAATACTGTAATGCCAGATATATAATGAGCAGCTTGCATCTTAAAACGTGAATCCGTTGAAGAGGAAATCTGATCAGAGACCTTTAAGGGACGTGACGCCAGTGGTAAAAATTGGCATTTTCCTAACCATCACAGAAAAGGCGGGGGGAAGGTAGCCGCTGTCTTGGTTCACAGGCTCGGCAAACGTGCCCGGAATTAGCCTAGACTTCTGCACTTCCCAGATTTAACCTGTCACTGAGTGGTTTATTAAATCAGTTACTGTACCTTGAAGATAGATTTCCATAAATTAGTTTTATAACTTCTATGTGTATATGCATAACAGAAGTGTTCTATTCCATGTGATTAAATACCTTGATAAGTCACGAAATCTTAGAGACCCTCTGTTTAGAATTTCCTAAATCCGTTATTTTCTGCCTCAGTTCTTAATTGCCTTTGGCTGGATTGTGACAATATATAGAACTATATAATGTTTTCTTTTGCTAAGTTATAAAAACTATTACGTGCATGTGATTTTTTTTTTTTTAAGAAATTCAACCAATACAGAGTGAACCAAAAGGAGGAAATTTTTCCTCACCCTAGTCCCTCATACAGTCCCTCCCACTAGAGATAACCAGTTGGAGGGCACCTGGGTGTCTGACTCAGGCAGCAGCTCGTGAGTTCGAGCCCCGCGTCGGGCTCAGAGCCTGGAGCCTGCTTCCAATTCTGTGTCTCCCTCGCTCTCTGCCCCTCCCCGGCTTGCACTCTGTCTCTGTCTCTCTCTCAAAAATAAACATTCAAAAAAATTTAAAAAAAGTAACAAGCTGGGTTTTTTTCTTACTTGTAAAGTAGTTTGTGAACATAGTTTTTAATTTTTTTTTTAATGTTCATTTATTTTTGAGAGAGAGAGGGAGACACAGAATCTGAAGCAGGCTCCAGGCTCTGAGCTGTCAACGCAGAGCCCGACGCCGGGCCTGAACCCACAGACCGTGAGATCGTGACCTGAGCCGAAGTCGACGCTTAATTGACTGAGCCCCCCAGGCACCCCAATGAACATAGTTTTCAAAAGTCAAGAGTACTTCAGAGCTTTTACACAAAAGCAGTCTCCTGCTCCAGTGGAGAGTTTTACTTCCAAAATGTTTTAGTTTTTTTCCTTTGGGTATTTGTGTCCTTTTTTAAATGTAGTTTATGTTATTTCCTGACTTATCAGTACATCTTTTACTGGTAAGTTACAGAAGGTGAGAACTTAAGTCAGCAGTCCAGTACCGCTTCACACCCCCAATTTCCCTCCCTCCATTCTTCCAGCGTGGATGTATCACAGTTGTTGGTTAAATCAGTATTCAGTGTTTCATTGTTTTTCACTGGTGACAAGTATAGCAAATATAGAGCCGAACTTGGTCTCTTGTTAATTGCTTTCATTTGTTTGGTTATTGTGTACCAAATCTTCCCAAACTGACAGATTTATGAAACCCGTCTGATTTCTGTTTTTCACATGGTCAAACAGTTCTCCTTTTCTTGAGACCTCTATCTTGGAGCCCTCTGTGCCCTCCTGCGCTGTCTAGTCTGGTTGAGTCCTCTAGGCCTTCTGGGATCCTCCTTTGCTTCTTTCCTGGATCCCATGTCTTCTTGATTTGCTCCCTTATTGTGGTGGATTCTTAACTCTAGGAAGTTCCTAGGAAACCATTCATAGGAGGTAGGTTTTGGAAGTCCTTATGTGTTTGAATATCTTTATTCTACATCCTATAGTCTCATATAGATGGATGGTTTGACTCCGCATGGAATGCCAGATTGAGAATTATTGTGTCCTAGAATTTTAAAAGCATCTTGTTCTCGGGGCGCCTGGGTGGCTCGGTCGGTTGAGCGGCCGACTTCGGCTCAGGTCATGATCTCGCGGTCCGTGAGTTCGAGCCCCGCGTCAGGCTCTGTGCTGACAGCTCAGAACCTGGAGCCTGTTTCAGATTCTGTGTCTCCCTCTCTCTCTGCCCCTCCCCTGTTCATGCTCTGTCTCTCTCTGTCTCAAAAATAAATAAACGTTAAAAAAAAAAATTTAAAAAAAAATAAAAGCATCTTGTTCTCTAGTTGTCCTTTTTTTAAAAATAATAAATGTTTATTTATTTTTGAGAGAGCAAGTGTGAGCGGAGGGAGGGGCAGAGAGAGAGGGGAACAGAGGATCTGAGGCGGGCTCTGCGCGGACAGCAGCAAGCCCCGTGTGGGGCTCAAACTCATGAACCGTGACATGACCTGAACTGAAGTCCCAACACTTAACCAACTGAGCCACGCCGACACCCCTAGTTGTCCTTGTTTTTATAGCACCCTGTTCTTATTTTTCTATGCAGTATCTTCTTTTTTTTTCTCTGAGGATATTTTTTTTTTCCTTTTAAGTTTTCTTTTGCTCCTTGCTTTGTATCTCCAGTTCTTCAGTTTATTTTCTTGGTCTCCTCCTTTTATGTTAACGGCATCCCTTAGATACCTGTTGCGCCTTCCTAGTCTGTATTTCAGTGTGAAACACAAAAGGGCTGATTAATAAATACTTAAAGTATGAATAGATACTTTGTATTTAGTTTTCTAGCTCTAGAGTCACTAAACAAAGACCTGATCATTCCATTGGGGAACCCCCAAATGTCTGTTCTCCAGAGAAAAGTCCCTTCTTGGACAAGGATTTTACCTGGCTGCTGGTATTTTGGGGGCCAGCCAGGGAAGGGGACTGAAGGTCCTACCACCCAGTGCTCTGCATTCAGTCCAGCATCTCTCCCCACTTCTGGCTGGTATGCTGTCTGGAGACTCTGGTCCCTTATGTCTCGTGTGAGCTTTTCCAGGTTTCTCAGGTTTGAACTTTTCTCTAGCTGTCCACTTCTGCATGCAGGAGGTCTCTTGCTTTCCGTGATCTGCACGCTCCTACGCTTGCCTTTCATCTCCCAAATGTGTGGGTATCTTTCATCCCCTGTCATCTCGTCTGTACTTTGTTCATCTCATTTAACTGGAAGTTGAGGTCACCCCTTTTAACCACTTCTGATTTTAGTTCTGGCACCATAATGCCAGCTGATACACTCGTGTTCTTCATTTCTTCTTTTATCAATTGTCTCATTCCTTTTATTAACTGCGTAGTATTTTGTTATATTGATGTACCATATTTTATTTGATACTACATTTAAATGTTACAAGTAAAGCTTCATTGAGCCTCGTGTACACAAATCTTTGTATACTTTTGTAAAGATATCTTCAGGATAAGTTCCTGGAATTCTCCCCCTGTGTTCCAGCCACTCTGCCCTTTCTTGACTGTGGCTCGAAATGTCATTAGCCTTCATTATATTTCGATTACCTTGTAAATTAAGATGCTTTTGCATCCATAGTCTTACTTGGACGTAACACCCTGCAGAATAGGACAAGTAGGTTGGTTTCCGTTTTATAAAAGGTAATGTGGAAACTCAGAAGTGAAGTGAATTTGCCCAAGGTCCCATTTCCCCAGGACTCAGAGACCATGGGACATTCCAGATTCTCTGGGGTGTCATTGGTTCTGTAGAGGCTGTTTGGGCCATCCCTTCTTTGCAGGTCAGACCAGGGATGGGAGAGGGGGTTCTTCTACTAGTGTTGTCTAGGAAGGGAGACTTCCGGACGCTCCTCTCTGAGCTACGTTCTGGATCTCTAGGGAATTTTAGGAACAGCAGTTGCCTCTGGTCTCTTCTTGGGAAGAAGCAGCTGTGTAACAGACATGGGCCTGGAAGGGGCTGGGGTATGTGTGGTTCTAAGGGACTGGTGATTCTTTTGGCCATTCTATGTGGCAGGAAGAAGGAAGGATGCAGGGAAAGGATAAAACTTGCCATTTTAAAGCGTTTTTCTGAAAGGCATACATAACTTCTGCTTGTGTTTCATCAGCTACAACTTAACCACATGGCCACCCTAGCTGCTAGGGAGGCTGGGAAATGTCTTTTAGTTGGAGAAGGAGGTGGGGCTTTGTACCCTAATAAAGATCGGGAATCTGTTACTTAGGGGAAAAAAGGAAAAGGTAAAGTTTGGGGGAAGCACACACACTTACAACATAAAACCCTATAATTTTTCAAAGGTGTTGGAGTTAAATGAGTTTCTTCTCTTGAGTAGGAAAGGCCCTGGTTATATTAGTTTAAAATGGCCAAGCAGTTATGATCGATAGTATTTCTCTGTGTAGCATAGTGGCATTTAATACCAGCCAGAACATTATGAGTACAACATCCCTTTGTTTTAATCAGGCCATGATCTAGATACCACCCCTCTGAAAGTGTGTTGGCTAGTTTTTCCCCCCTGAGCATTCGAATGCTGAGTGATTGGCAAAGAATTTGTGTGCTGGCATAACTCTTAATGTATTTCCTAAAGATTCAGCTTTACATTTGCAAGTCCTTTATTTCCAATTTCCACATCATATAAAAAATATATAAGGCACCTGGCTCAGTCAGTTAAGCATCTAACTCTTAATTTCAGCTAAGTTCATGATCTCCCAGTTTGTGAGTTCGAGCCCCTCACTGACAGTGTGGAGTCTGCTTGGGATTCTCCTTCCCTCCCTCTCTCTCTGCCTTTCCCCCTCTCATGCATACACACACTGTCTGTCCCTCTCTCAAGATAAATAAACTTTAAATAAATAAAATAACAGCTGATGAATAAATGCTCCTATCATTTGGTCTAGTAATATAAGCATGAGAGGACAATGAAGTAAAACTGAGGGGCAATAAGTAAAATTCTGTGGGATGCCTGGGTGGCTCAGTTGGTGGAGCATCTGACCCTTGATTTCAGCTCAGGTCTTGATCCCAGGGTCGTGGGGCTCTGCACTGAGTGTGGAGCCTGCTTAAGATTCTCTCTCTCTCTCCCTCTCCCTCTCCCTCCCCCTCCCTCTCCCTATCCTCCCTCCCTACCCCCTACCCCCTCCCTCCCTCTCTCTCCCTGTCTCCCCGCCACCCCCGCTTGCATGCTCTCTCTCTCAAATTAAAAATTTTTAAATGTCAGTGGATTTTTGGTTTGCTTCTATTTCTTGGCTATTATAAATAATGCTGTTGTTAACCCCAGTATGTAAGTATCTCTTTGAGAACTTGCTTTCAGTTCTTTTGGATATATATCCAAAAGTAGAAGTGCCAGATCATCCTGTCTTCTCTTTTACAGATGAGAAAACTTAAGGCTCAGAGAGCTTAGTCACTTGCTCAAAGTTGCATAATCAGTGCCAGAACAGGAGCTCAAACCCTGCCCCTTAAATAGGTCTGTAGTGTGAAAGAGTTGTTAAAATGGACACTGACCTCCACACCCTTCACAGTACATGGAAAATTAAAATCAGTGCCCTTAACAGAGGGGGGCGTTCCAGTTCTGAGTCTCTTGAGAGTCCCTGGGGCTGGGTGGGGGGAATCACAGAAGATTTTGCTTAGGCGGTTGCATTTGAGCTGGTCTTGAAAAATCAGAATATAATGATGTTACACTACATATTCAAGCAATGGGATAAACTATGTACTCTGAGCTATTATTGTAATATAGGGATATTCTTTTCATCTTGTACGATTACAGGTAAGGAATCATGGGGCACCTGTGTGGCTCAGTTGGTTAAGCATCCAGCCTTGGCTCAGGTCATGGTTTCACAGTCCATGAGTTCAAGCTCCACATTGGGCTCTGTGCTGACAGTGCAGAGTCCACTTGGGATTCTCTCTCACTTTCTCTCTTTCTTTCTCTCTCTCTGCCCTTCCCCTGCTTGCATGTGCACATGCCCCCTCTCTCTCTCTCTCTGTCTCAAAATAAAAAAACAACCAAAAAAAAAAAATTAACATTCGAGCGTTTACTGTATGCCAGGCACAGTTCTGAGTTCTTTACATTTACTATTTTAATTCTTACAAATAGCTCTGTGGAGTAGGTGCTGTTAGTATCTCATTTTACTGCTGAGTTAACTAAGGCATAGAGGATGAGGTAGCTCATAACTAGAGAGAAAAAATGGATGACTGTAATCATTAAGCAGAATAGAAATTCTGTCAAAACACAACTCATTGATTTGTTTGGTATGACATCTGCCAAAGCCAGGATCTCCCAGCAGAAAATCCTCCCACTCTGGTTTCCTCTGGAGGTTGTCCTCTTTTTAAAAAAAAAAAAAAAAAAAAAAAAAAAAAAAAAGGTTTATTATTATTTATTTTTATTTATTTTTTTAGTAATTTCTGTACCCATTGTGGGGCTCAAACTTACAACTCCCATAACAAGAGTCACATGCTCTTCCAACTGAGCCAGCCTGGTGCCCCTAAAGTTTGTTTGTTTAAGTAGGCTCCACACCCAGCGTGGGGCTTGAACTCATGATCCTGAGATCGAGTCAAATGTGCTTCCAAATGAGCCACCTACATGCCCCTACTTTTTTATAGTAATCTCTGCACCCAAAATGGGGCACAAACCCACAACCCCAAGATCACGAGTCACACGCTCTTCCAGATGAGTCGGCCAGGCACCTCTAGAGAAAGAAAGACTGTTATGAGTGTAAGAGTAGTGTTGCTTCTCTGATGGAAAGGCTGTTTATTCATTTATTTACTCAACAGACGTTTACCAGGCACCTCTTACATGCCAGACTCTGTTATTAGACTCAAATGATGAAGGTAAATAAAATACAGTTCCTGCCCTACAGGAGGAGCTCAGAGTTGGGCTGGGGAATCAGATGTGAAAGGAGAGCTAAACTTCATGGCCTGGTAAATTCTAGTAGAGGTATGAATAAAGGTATGTTCTGGGAGTCCAGGGGAAATTGTTTCTTGTTTTCCCTTGGGGAGCCGGGGGAAGGCATCATAGGTACAGACTAAATAGGCAGCACATGCTGTCTTCAATCTAAGGCCAAAAATGAGGTGTCACTTTGAGGTAGTAAGACTGATTTTTCAATTAAATTCAAAATCACCTGTTAAATTCTAAAATTGTTTTGCGGATTGGGAGCATTATTTGAGTATAGCTAGAAATCTCTGTATCTGTATCTATATCCCTTCCAAAAGTAGCTGAAAGACAGTACTTATCACTAAGGACTTCAGCTGTTAATTTGTGTGCTTTCACATTCCCATTCCATGCTGCCTCCTGTAATTAATTAATTCTGCAAGTATTATGCATAAGGCATTGTTGAGCTTGGAGGTACAGCACTAAAAATGACATGGGACCCTGCCCACAGGAACTCTAGTGAGGAGGCAGATGTGTTTATAGTGCAATGAGTGTTAATAATATTAATAATATGAGCAAAGATTTGCTTCAGAAGGGTCATTCACAAATTAATAACTTGCCATTGAGTTGTGAATAAATTAGAGTCTGAAATTAAGTACAGTGTGTTTGTAGTTACAGAAATAGCCGCTGTTCCTCTCTCCTGCCTGGACCTTCTTGCGCACAGGATATTTCCTCTGCCTGGAATGCTGTTTCCACCCACCCACCTCCACCCCCAGCCTGGCTAAATTCTGTCCTTCAGATCTCAGCTCAGATGTTACTTCCTCGTAGAAGTCTTCCCACACTTGTCCAGTCTAAATTAGATTCACCCAACAGTTATTCTCTCCATGGATTCTGTTTGGGTCTTTTTAATGAGTTGTTTAATGTGTGTCTCTGCTGTTACACTGTCAGCTTCCTAAGGGCAGGGCTGTGTGTGTGTGTTCTCCACCAGTGTTTATCTATACGGTAGAACCTTATTTTTTTATTGAATGCATGAATGAATGTACAGTATGGGCAAGTGCTTCGCTGAAATTTCACATATACTGCCTTATTTCATCCTCAGAACAATCTTCTGAGGTATGTATTGTATTGCAAAGATAAGAAAATTAGTCCCCTCCCCCAAATTATATAGTTTATCCATAATTTCATGGCAAATAAGTGGCAAAGCCAGAATCTGAGCCTATTTATAAACTGTAACTGTAAACCCTTCTTCCTTGGCTACCTAAAGTTAAATGGCTCCAGTATCGTTGTGTCGTTTTCTATATGTAATTGGCAAAATGCGTTAACTGTTAAGCATAACTGTATTAAGTTTTGGTTTTACATATCTGTGAGACTTTAGTAAGGGACGTTCTCAGTAAGATTCTTTAACTATGTTCTGAATCATGAAGAAAATTAGAAGGTTGGAATCAGAATTTTAAGTGGAGAGAGAAGTGTAGAGGTCAAAGCCTCTTGTTTTGTGGGTGAAACTGAGTGAGTGAGTGGGATAACTTGTTCAGGGTCACATTCTGGTAAACTAGAAGGCAGGTCTCCTAATTCCTAGTCTGGCAGTAACATGTTACTGAATATCCATGCAGTTTAGGGTGCTTTCCAAGTATAGGTTTTTGTATTCTTTTTCTCTTTTGGACTGTAGCCCAGAAGGTTATATTCTCTTGCCATTCTGAATATTAAGGTGGTTAACGTAGACCAGGCTGACAGGATAAAGTGACCAGGTAGCACCATCCTTTGGTACTTTTTCAACTTTTCTATTTCTTGACCTCATTTCACCATTCCATTGATTCTAAGATAGATAAAACCAACAGTTAAATCTCTATCTTGTGGGTGATGAGAGGCCTGATGAGAATAAGTGAATTGCTTAAGAAGGTCACTGTGTGTTAAGGATGAGGCTGGGGCTAGAACTTGAGCCCATAGACCATGGGTCAGCAAACCATGGCCAGTGCACCTGGGTTTATAAATAAAGTTTTGTTGGAATACGGCCACACCCATTCATTTACGTATTGGGTAGGGCTGCTTTCACGCCACAACAGCAAAGGTTAGTAGTTGGGACCTTAGGACCACACAGCTAAATTATATGCTGTCTGGCCATCTACCAAAAAAAGTTTGCCAACTCCTGCTCTAGATTCCTGGCACTATAGCCCTGGTTCTTTCCACCTAGGAGAGTGCTTATTGCCTTGCAACTGTCCTCACTTCACAATTTACATTTCATAGGAAGGAATCTGTGTCTCTAGGGGGTCTTTTTCCATTGAACAGAAGGAAATTTTCCAGCCTACAAAAGATTGATGCCAGTTGTTCTGATTGATGGCAAAAAACCCACAAAACTTTCCAGAATCAAAATTTGCTGCTCTAGAGTATGGCATGAAGTCATAAAAATAGACACCAATCAACTTGATGATGACTGAGATCAAGAGCACTATGAGTACAGTTTATATAGCATTTTTCTCTGGAGCCTTTAAACCAGTCATATATTCTGTATTAGATGCTTTGGACCCTGAGAATAGAAGCTCTGTATCCGTGATCCTGAAAGTGTGATTCCTATAGCAGCAACACCCACAAGGCCTGGAAACTTGTTATTAATGCAGACGCATAGGCTCTGCCTTAGACCTACTGGATGGGTAATCCCGGAAACAGGGCCAAGACATTAGTATTTTAACAAGACCTTCAGATGATTCTGCTGTACACTGAAGCTTGAGATCCATAATGGGCACTCAGAATTTGCACTTCTGGCAACTTCCCAGATAATGCTGATGGTGCTGGTCAGGGAGCACACTTTGAGAACCACTGCTCTGGATACTAGGACAATAAATTAGGACATAAGCCAAGAAAATAGTTTTGGAGTCGATAAGATCCTATTGAGAAGCTTGATTCTCAAAGGCATAAAATAGACATTTTTAGACAATTTTAGTAAAAATTTAATTTAAAAAAAAAAACACAATAATAAAACTAGCACCTGGATACCAACCATCCAGCTTTAGCTTTTTTTTACCTTTTACTTGATTTTTTGGTTTTTGGCTTTGGCTTTTTGTTTGTTTTTGTAAAGAAATAGGGGCACCTGGGTGGCTCAGTCGGTTGAGCATCTGACTCTTGATTTTGGCTCAGGTCATGATCCCAGGGCCATGGGATGGAACCCTGCTGACAGCACAGGGCCTGCTTGGGATTCTCCCTCCCCCTCTCTCTGCCTTCCCCTGTTCACCTGCTCTGTCTTTCTCTCCAAATAAATAAAGAAAGAAAAGGAAAGAGAGAGAGAGAGAGAGAGAGAGAGAGAAAGAAAGAAAGAAAGAAAGAAGTGGAGAGAGAGAGGGAAAAAGAAAGGGAGAGAGAAAGAAAGGGAAAGAGAGGGAGAGAGAGAGAGAGAGAGAGAGAAAGAAAGAAAGAAAGAGAGAAAGAAATTAGAATATAGATACAGATGAAGCTTTCTGTGTATTCTTCCAGAATCCCATTCCTCTCCCTCTGTCTCCTCTCTCTCTGCCCTGGAGACCACCATTATTGTGAGCGTCCTGTGTATCAGTTGCATACTTGTTTTTGTAATTTTACCACTTCCACATACATCTGTAAATAATATACACTTACACATTTTCAAACTACAAAACCAACATTGTAACAGTATTCTCAACTTTTATCTCTAGAAATTATAGTTCTGAACACTCTACATCTTGATACAGTGTAACTTTAGCTTATAAATTTTACCTGCTGTGTAAATGTCCTAATTTATTAATCCATTTTCCTTTTAGTAGGCATTGGATTGTTCATAATTTTTTACTATTTCAGAATGTGGCAGTAAATATTCTTATACCTGCCTTCCATGTAGAGAAGTTTCTCTAGGGTATATGCCCAGGAGTAGAAAAGCTGAGAAGTAGGGTAAAGGCATCTTCAGCCTTAAAATATTAATTGTTCTCCTAATGGTTGTACTTATTTACCTACACATCTGCAAGGTGTGAGAGCCCTATTTCTCTGTTTTCATCAAAACTTGACATTTTCAGGCATTTTATTTTTTGTCACGTGGAGAGCTAGGAAATGCCTTGTAGTTTCAAACATTTATAATCCCCAGAGTTCTAGGCAGCTTGAGTTAGTTGGCATGTTTTTTGATATTTCAGGTTTCTGGGAATTACCTGTGATATCCTTTACTCATTTTCTATTGGGTTATCTGCCTTTTTACCTGAATAAATGCCCTTTGCACAGTTTTTGTTAATACTCTTGAGTTTTCTGTGTTTCAAGTACTTTATCTCAGTCGATAGCTAATCTTCTCTACTCTTGGGTCATAAAGATCCTTTACTTTTATCTGAAATTTTAAAGCTTTGCTTTGTACATTTAAGTCTTTAATCTGTGTGGAATTTCCTTTTGTGTACAATATGAGGTAGAGATCTAATTTTATTTTCTTTTTCATGTAGATAACCAGTTGTGCCAGCACTGCCCTTTTGTCCTTGATTTATAATGCCACCCCTGATATACCAAGACTTGTCTGTGCACAAGTCTGTTTCTGTGCTCTGTAATCTGCTCTATTGGTCTGTTTGCCCCAGTTAGTATTACAAATACTATCTGGTAAAACACATCTTATTGTGACTTTTTTCAAAACTGTGTGGATTATTCTTGATGATTCACTCTTCAAGATAAATTTTATGATTGGCTTGTCAAATTTCATGAAATTCTGTCTTACAATTTTGATTGACATAACATTTTATTTATTTATTTTTAAATGTTGAGAGAGAGAGCGAGTGCACAGGCAGGGGAGGGGCAGAGAGAGAGAGGGAGAGGGAGAATCCCAGGCAGGCTTTGCACTGTCAGTGCAGAGCCCATTGCAGAACCTGATCCCACGAATTCTGAGATCATGACCTGAGCCGAAATTAAGAGTCAGTCGCTTAACTGACTGAGCCACCCAGGCACCCCATCATAACATTTTATTTGTAGATTACTTGGGAGAGAATTGACTATCAATTCATGAACATGGTATATCTCCTTTATTCAGGTCTTCCACAGTGACCTCTCAGTAATGTTTCATAATTTTTCCCAAAAGGTATTGGACATCTTTTATTAGATTTATTCCTAGGTATGTTTTCTTTTGTGAATAGTATTATTTTTCTAATTGATTATTTCTGGGATATAGAAGCACTATATAGAAGCACTACCCTCCCCCCCCAGCTGTTATTCTCTCCTTTTCCAGTAGATGGCAATAAAATACATTAAGATTTCATTATTAAAAATCTGTTTTCTTTTAAGTAGTGTCTTGTTTTTGTTTTCACTGAAATTATTTGTTTTAAAGGTATTAATTCTGAAGTATTTCTAAATTGTTTCCCTTTGTTCCATTTAGGAGGATAAAAAGAAGCGAGATCGGGACCGTGTGGAGAATGAGACAGAGAAAGATCTCCAGTGCCAGGCCCCTGTAAGATTAGACTTGCCTCCTGAGAAGCCTCTCACAAGCTCTTTAGCCAAACAAGAAGGTTGGAATAAGTCTGAATTAACTTACTTGAATGAAGAAGCTGAAATTATTTTAAGGGTTGTAGCCCGGGAAGGTGACTGGGTTTTAGCTTTTAAGATTAAAAGCTGTATAATTGAATTTTTTTTTTTTAAGTTTTCTATTTTCTGTCACTGCATAAGAGCTTTAAAGTAGCTTCCATTTTGAATTGATACTCTAGTACTTCAATATATTTGTAAGATAAATGAAATTTCTGTATGAGACATTTAATGATGAGTATGAGGTAAGTCATATGGAAAGAAATCAGCTAAACAATACTCTTTAGAATCTTCCTTTTGAAAACACTCTTTTCCTTTCTCCTTTACTTTAGAAGTAGAACAGACACCCCTTCAAGAAGCTTTGAATCAACTGATGAGACAATTACAGAGGTAAATGTTCTTTCCAATATTTTTTAACTTGGAAATTAAAATGAGAAATGTAGGATCCAAACCACTTCTCTATTTTTGATTATTTAAAGCCACATTTTTATGGCCTAAATCCAAATGTACTTGATTTTAAAGTGGATGATAAATATTTTGCCTGGCAATAGAAAGTACTTTAAGAAGCTGACTTTTAAATGTTCTCCTTTGGTTTGTTTTAACTGGCAAGCTGAAGAGTGTTACATAATATTCTTAATGGCAAATTTCTCTTTAAACTAACTTCTGATGTTGAAGCTTTAAACCAGGAATAAATAATACAGATATTTTCACTTTGCTAATAAATGAAAATACCTTCTGTATATTTGTTTAATGCTTATCATGCTGTGAATATTCAACAATAATTAAGTCTGGGAGAAGAAACTAAGAAGGATTTGTGGCCCTCTCTTAAATGCAAAATTTTGTTCTAAAAAATTCAGTATCTAGATTAAACCAATGTTAAGTTCTTAAAGAGGAAAAGAATAACTCAGTCTTCATTAAAATACTTATTTTTGCTACTTTCTTTACTCAGAATTTGAGTTTTCAACCCAAAGACATTTATATTATTTGCAGAGGATTCGTGGGTATAGGCCATGCATTCTAAATACTGAATTTTCTTCTCACTGTGTTATACTTCTGTGTCAACCCCAGAACATATTATAAATCATTTTGTAAGTGAAAGCCTCTAGTGCTATCTGTATTCAACACCTGTTCAGCTTTGCAGTTAAGATCAGAAGTTAGTGGCCTCACTCCCTTTTTGGTGTTACAGAGTAATTGAGAAAATTATATCTCAGTCTTTACACTTGAATAAGTCATTCACTGTTTGTCCCAAAAATATGAACAGGTAAGCATTAGGTATTCCAACTCTATTGTAATGCTCGACTATGAAGTGTTGGGGTTGCCTTTTAAATTTTTCTTCTTATGACATGATCAGGATGTAGGCTAATGATGTTACCTTAAAAGAATTCTACTTAACAAGGTCTCTCTTAGTCCAAAGATATTCACATTTCTCAGAACACTTTGGGAATTAGAACCCAGAGCCGCATTTTTTGAATAGTCTTTAGAGATCCGTTATCCTTAAGACTCAGCACAAATGCTGGTAAATAATGTAATTGATTAGGACCATATTAAAATGACTGATTTTAGGGGGTGTAGGTAATTTGCTCTGAAGAGGTCCTCCAGAGATGATTAGTGTTGTTATTCATAGTAACTACTGTGGACAGCACACAGTTGTATGTAGCAGTTCCAGACTGAGTATTTTTGCTTATTCTTTATTTTTTAATCTCATTGCTTAGGCATCCTGCTAGAGAAGAACAAATATCTAAGGTTATATTCCAACTCTTTTATCACATTTATGATCTAGAACAAATGATTTGCCCTCTGAGCCTTAGTTTTCTCATTTCTAACTGAGAATACCACCACCTGTGTGGCTTTTATAAAGATTACATATAAAATAAATCAAGTACTTGGTCTGCATGTGGTAAATACATATTAAAAGTTGCTTTTATTATTTTTTAAACCATTTTTATTAATATAAGTATTTGCAGTATGAAAACTTTGGTATGCCAAATTGCCAGAGGAAAAAAAAATCAGTCTAATGACCTAATTGTAGAGCAATGGTTCTCAACCCTGTCACTACTGGAGTTACCAATGCCAAATATTCCAACACTAATAGGAATACTCAATCATACAAGTACCAATGTCTGCACCAGCCCTCCTTCCCCAAAGATTCTGATGTCATGGGTCTAGGCTGAGCCTCCTCCTCCCCTCCCTACCCCCCAACTAGAATTTTTTTTTTTTGGTAAGGCTCCTCTATTGGTTCTGATGCACAGCCAGAATTGAAAACCTGTGATAGAAAGCACTGGTTCTTAAGTTTGGGGGTAATTTGAGGACCTTTTTAGTATCAGGTTTTTGAGTTCTCCCCTGTAGATGAAATAGAAGTTGGATCCATTGATTAAGAAAATATACATATTTTACAAAGATGTATTAATCCTGTGGCCCCCCAAGAGTCCAAGCTTATAGTTATAAATCAGCATGGAAGATTGCAGATGTGCATTTATAGTCACTATTTCTGCCTTTTCCCCTATGGTTGATGAAAGTACATAGGGTTTACGTCCCAGAGGCCAAGACACTGGTCAGTTAGACCAGATTTTTTATTTTGTTTCATTTTTCCCTATGTGGGAGGTGCTACCAACTAATTAGATATGTATATCTTAAAAGATTCTCTGTCTTAAAGGTACAACTAGTGTGTAAAACATCTTCACCTTGTTATTAGTTGTTAGTCTTTGAAATCATTCTTTCACTTTTCAGTGAAAAGTATGTTAGCATACTACACATTCTTTTTACATCTGAAAGTTTTCCTGTGACTTCTCCTAGACCAGTAGATTTGTTTGTAGTAGAAATAAGATTGCTCTTTGCGTATCTTCACAGAAAAGACCCAAGTGCTTTCTTTTCATTTCCTGTGACTGATTTTATTGCTCCCGGCTACTCCATGATCATTAAGCATCCAATGGATTTTAGCACCATGAAAGAAAAGATTAAGAACAATGATTACCAGTCCATAGAAGAACTGAAGGTAACTGTAGTTATTTATGTCGTGATTGGAAAATAGATGAACTTAGGATACAAAGTAACATGTCTGTTCAATTGAGAGTCTTGGATACTGTATGTACAAAATCTTGGTAGAAATCTACATTTTGGTATTAGAAAACTTTCTAATTGACCTTTTATTTTGCAGAGAATTAAGTTTACTTTAATATCCAAAATCTTTGTATTTTTTTTGTCTCAGAGCTTGTTGATAGGCAACCAGGCAAACTAAGCCATCTGCTATCTTTTATTATTTTGGGACATTTTTAGAAAAAATTTTGAATTTCATATGTTCTACAATATATATTCTCAACCTTTAAAATGAAAAAGTATCTGATTTTTAATTTCAGACTAGTGCAGATAAAATTGATACTTAAATTTGTGGCAGAGTAGTTTCCTTTTCTGTTTCTAGTCATGTCTCTCAAATAGAGGATAAGTTGGCCTGTCCAGAAAATAGTCAACAAAAGTTTAATTACATGTTCTAGTTTGATGAAAGTCAGTTGCTTTCTGAGTTCAGTTTGGCTAGACTTATTGAGCATATTTTCTTCAAAAGAGAAGAAGGAGATTAAAAACTTTAAAAGTGAAGGGGCGCCTGGATGATTCAGTTCGTAAGCTTCCGACTCTTGATTTTGTCTCGGGTCATGATCTCATGGTTCGTGGGTTCAAGCCCCACATCAGTCTCTGTGCTGACAGCAAGGAGCCTGCTTGGTATTCTCTCTCTCTTTTCTTCTTTCCCTCCCTGCTCTTCACTTGCTCACTCTCGAAATGTGTAAATAAACTTAAAAAAAATAAAAATAAAGAAGCTATAAGCCACCAGGATGATGTGTGTGTCTCATGTTACAATGGGAGTGTTTTCCATCTTTAAATAGCCTTGGTATATGTTGATTTCAATGGTAAATTTTTCATTTTGATCCTCAAAGAGAAGGAACCACGTGGTTTTTGAAATTTTCTGTGTCAGACCACCACAAACTTAACTGGTTTAGATAATATCTATTTTGCCTTTATTTCTTCTGCATGAACGTTGTAGTATTCACCTGATCTAAATACTAGACTCTAGTCAGTTACAGATTATCTTTACCTTTTCCTTTTTTCATCCACGTATCAGTTGAGATTTATGAATAAAACCAGCATTTAATTCTCTCTTTGCTATCCATTTGACTACATAGATAACATTCCACTTACTCTGAAAAAACTGAATTACGTTCAGAGAAATGGAAGCTTTCCCAACTTTTCATCTGGTGAAAATTAGACTAGAACAGTTTATTTCAGCATATTTCTGACCTTCTTATTGCTTAATGGGAAAAAATTTCACAGGTTTTTTTTTTTCTTTTTGTGAATAGTTTTCTTCTGATCTTTCTCTTACGATGACAGGAGACCATAGAAATGGGCCCCCTAAGTGTTTTTGCACAAATGATTAAGATTTGTCATAAGTGGAATGAACTAATATTTTCAACGTTTTAGAGTTTTCTACATGAGTATGTTTTCTTTTGGGGAAAAATCCAGTAGTCCAATGTAATATTAATTAGCTTATTCAGCTCATTAAGCTGTTCAAGTTGGGTTTTTGATTTTTTTTGTAATTATATGGAAAGTATGCAGAAAGGTCATTCAGCTTTTTGAATGACCAAGTGCCATTACCCCGAAGTCCAATAAAGCCTAGCACATGACAGTTAAGATTCATGGAATCTACAAATGCCTTATCAGATCCAGTACTCTCTTGCCAGTTATAGGCCCAGTGGTCATTTAGTATAAGTAATAGCCATCTGATGTCCTCCCTCACTTGCCTTGTTTCCCAAAATATATATTTAGTTTTTATATTTAATTCTTTGTTTTTTTAATGTTTATTTATTTTTGAGAAAGAGACAGAGCACAAGCAGGGGAGGAGCAGAGAGAGAGGGAGACACAGAATCCAAAGCAGGCCTCAGGCTCCAAGCTGTTAGCACAGAGCCCAATGTGGGGCTTGAATCCATGAGCTGTGAGATCATGACCTGAGCCAAAGTCGGGTGCTTACCACCCAGGCACTCCCTATATTTAATGATGCTTAATGGAATAGAAGCTTTTCCTACTATCTGTAACAAGGGTCCTTAACCTGGCGTCCCCCGGATAGAAGCCACAGATAAGCCTTTAAGGGGAACCTACTAAAATGACATGAACAATTTAGTGTTCAACTTGGTGTGCATATATATGCTTGAGGAATGGATCCATGGCTTTCATCACATTCTTAAAGCTCTGGGATGTAGCAAAATTCTGAACTGATTAGAGACTTGGCCAGACACTGAGGATCCAATTTAAATCCAGTTTAAATTTAACACCAAATTTCTTGGGACCCTTGAGTCTGTCTTCTCACATGCTTTCAAATAATACTAAATCTACCTGTTTTTATCCCCTGTAAGGATTCTAAGCTGTCATCACTAGTTATTAAATAGTGAGATTTGAATATTTGGTTTGAATTTAGAGGAAGAGAGTTTGTTTAGAGGGATTCTTTTTTGTTGGGTTTTTACCATTTTAACTCAGTAAGGCCTTGGTATAATCACTGCCACATTTATACAAAGTAAAAAATTACTTGACCATGAAAACATGCAGTGGAATTGAGCTCTCCAGCACATGTAGGTACTTTGAAATTTAACCCAAAAGTACAGTTTTGATAATTTGGCTATTCTAGTTACATGTTTCAACTCCTCGAGATTGTATGGTTTGTGGCACGTCAGCATGGTTTTGCAGCATTCTGCAAGTTCTGTTTAGCTTACGATAGTACCCACATATTAACATTAGTGTAAATGTGTTAGTGTTTTTGATCAGTTAATTTGAATTTCTAAGAAATATTGTGATAATTTAGCCCTGTCCCAGTTTTCATCAGGATTTGAAATTCTTTAATTCATAAACGGAAACTTGCGATGTTTGTTTTAAAACTAAGAGTAGTATTTTTTAATTACATGAACTCAGTTAAGATTATTCTATTAAATGGAAGTATTTTCTTCTAACTCTTTTTCTGTGTAGTTAGACTATAGTGAAGAAACCCATTTAAAAATTTCATCTTGGGGGCCACCTGGGTGGTTCAGTCAGTTGAGCATCCAACTCTTGATTTGGGCTCAGGTCATGATCCTAGGGTTGTGGGATCAAGGCCCTCATCAGGCACTGCACAGAGCGTGAGGCCTGCTTAAGATTCTCTTTCTGCCCCACTCCTTGGCTCTCATGTTCACTCACTTGCTCCCTTTTTCTAAAATAAATAAATAAATAAAAATTTAATCTTGGGATCTAAAGGTTCATGTAATTAACTACAAAATGTCTAAGAATTTAGAAAGAAATGTATAATATTTAATTTAGCAGTATTTGTTAGTGAATCTTAAAACTTAGTAAATTGTTACTAATGTTGTAAAGAGTGAAAGAAAGGTTTTTTGTTGGTTTTATCTTTTTTAATTTTTCAAAGACCTATATGATTTCAAACAGACAGGAGGATGCTTTGTTTTGTTTTAAATGCATTTTTCTTCTTAATATTCTCTCTCCAGGATAACTTCAAACTAATGTGTACTAATGCTATGATTTACAACAAACCCGAGACCATTTATTATAAAGCTGCAAAGAAGCTATTGCACTCAGGGATGAAAATTCTTAGCCAGGTAAAGGAAATTCTTTGTCATAAATAATGACATAAAATCTATATACCTTTGTTTTTTGGTTAGAGTTGATAGAGATCCAGTCCAGTACAGTACTAGTTTTACAGGCAGATTTTATTAAAGTAGGAAATACTAAAGGAAAAAAGTTTTCACATAAAGAAGAAAATTAAAGCAGGAAAGTTCTCATTTGGAATTGATGCAAATAAATACTGGCATTCACTACTAATTATTTATTTAGAGGCTATTGAATTGGTAGTCACCAGATAGATTTATATTTGCTATGAAAGAAACATCACCCTGAATTCCAGGGTAAGATTGATTAGATGAATTATGAGAGCTTTTAGGAGAAAAGCTGTCTACTTCCCTTTGTACAGATGGACCCTGATGCTTTGGTGAGGCACAGGAACTCCTTGCAGTAGAAAGAAATAAAATTTCAATGAGCAGTAACTTGCTGGTTACCACCTCCCCACAGGAGCACTGTCCCTTGAAAGACCACAACTGCTACATAATAAGGTGGTCAAGGTGGGAGGAACATGTGCACATGCACAGACACTTACTTCATCATCAAGCTTCATGAGAGCACATAAACATGACCGTGTGTTCAAAACAGGTTAGTGGCAGAAAATGACACGGGCTGCCTCAGAGCTACAGTTTGAGGAAAGGCCTTAGGGTAAATTGAGGTGATTGCTGTGCACCTGCTGGGAGAAAAGGAGAGCTCACGAGATAAGTCGTGTTCTTTGAGGTTTTACTCAGCTCTGAGTAGGGTGGGAAACTAACAAATGATCCTGGCACCTTACCATGGCAGGAAGTTGGAGTTCTTTGAACTTGTGGACCTGAGGCAAGGCATTAACCACGCTGGGCCTCCAGTGTTCTCGTGTGTGGAGAAGAAGGTTTCAAGAGTGATCTCCCAAGATGATTGCTAGCATTAGGGTGCCAACTCCATAAGAGCTAGAATTAGGAGGAGACTACGAGAAAGGAGAGCAAGACAGGAGAGGGATTTTGCGAAGAAGGAAACGAGTGGGTGTAAGACAGGAAGAATGAGAAGGAAATCAGAATCAAGAGCTTGGGCCCAGACTCAGGAGAGTTATAGGATAGTAGGAATGAGTCATGTGTAGCCGCACATGGCTTTCCAGTTGTTGTAGTGATCATCTGTATCACACTTTTACGTTGAAAGAATTGTCGTGGTGTGCAGATATCTGAGTGTCTGTGTGCTTGGCTCTAAAAGATTTCTTGGATCCGTTTAACTGGGGAAAGAAAATCATTTGGATTGACAATTATTCTTGCGCAGACAGCATCAGTTCCTACCCTTTCCTAAAGACTTAAGACCCTGTAATGTAAGCCAGTTACACATCTTTGGCAAAATCTGTTTACCCCTCTTTGCAGGAAGGTTCAGAATCCAGAATGAAGCCATATTCCAGATTTAAAAATCTGCAAATGCTCGTTACTGCACTTGAAGTAAAAGTGCATCCTGCAAGTGCAGTCGTTAGTCACTCCAAAACTGGATATTGAAGTTTTAGGAGAAAGTTGAATTTGCAGTATTCCAAGTAAATTTATCAACTTTCATTTCCCATTTTTTTCTTTTCTTCAGATAATGTAGTTAATATAACATGCAAAAGATTCCACGGTCTCTTGAATTTTCCTGGGGATGGGATGGCTGGAAGCACAGAAAATAAACATTCTTCTCCACTTTCCCTTTTCTCTCTCTGTTGTCTTCCTTTTTTCGGATCTCTTCCTGTTGAGGAGCCCTACCCATCCTGTGTTATAGTTTCCTGTTGACTGTCCTCTCCACCCTAAGTGGGAGGGATCCTTACAACAGTGATTTTTAAACGTTTAAATTTAGACCTGAGTTAACTCTTGTAACAGCAGCGCTCCCAAGAGAGCCCAGTACACCCTTCTATGATTGATGTCTTTTAAAAGATCATTGGTTTTGAATGTTCAGTGTAAAGATTGTGCAGTCATTTATCATTTTTTTTCACTTACACACAAATAGTGACTATTAGTAGACCTTTTTACTTATTTATTTTTTAGTAGTAGACATTTTTATAAAGGACATGTGTAGAATAATTTGTTTGCTCTCCTAGATAAATACTAGCATGCTGCGTGCTAGTACAAACAAAATAATAGAATCAAGGTTCAGGGCCTGGCTGTGCCTTCGAGATGCTGAGTGACCTCAGGAGGCAGTGTTACCTTTCTCGGCCTAGTACTTCACTCCTAGAATCATACCTGACATGTGGGAAAGCACCAAGGGTTAGCTGTCATTAATGGCAAAGAATCAAGCCCTTTTAGTCATTTAATATTGTTAAAGTGATAAGTAGTATGCTGATTGGGAGACATCTTAATTATTTTTAAAAAAGACTACTTTCAAAGGAAAATTAAATTCAACTTTTTTCCAGTGATTTGTGTTGAAATTTAGGAAATTTCTCTAATTCTTTTAATTCTGTGCATGTTCTGGGTTTTTTTTAATTGTTTTTAATGTTTATTTATTTTTGACAGAGAGTGAGAGACAGAGCATGAGCGGGGGAAGGGCAGAGGGAGAGGGAGACACAGAATCCAAAGCAGGCTCCAGGCTCTGAGCGGTCAGCACAGAGCCTGATGCGGGGCTCGAACTCACAGACCGCGAGATCATGACCTGAGCCGAAGTCAGATTCTCAACTGACTGAGCCACCCAGGTGCCCCTGTGCATGTTATGTTTTTTAAAATTCCAAAATGTTTTTGATGTAGGTTCTCCTCTTTATAAAATCCAAGAATGGAAATAAAAAGATAAGTGAGAGCTTCATGATCTGAACACTTAACAGTGCGCCAGACTCTGATTTAGATACTAGAGAGAGATGGGTGAGAAATTACCTAAATGATATACACAAGGGAAAACACAAACAGCCAATAAAAAGTTACAGAGACAATCATACTAATATTTTTTTAAGTATGTATTAAAACAGACATATTTTTAAAACTCAAACTGGCAAATTATTTTAAATACTGTTAAATTTGGTAAGGATTCAGAGAAATTGTCAATCACTGACGTGTATATATAATGTATACACTAACATGTAATATAATGTATATTAATAAAACTATTCTGGAAAGCAGTTTGGCAGTAAATATCAAAAGCCTTATACTCATTCTTGTTGACCTAGTGTTTTCACTTCTAGGAATTTTTTTTTTAAGTATACTTACATACAGTATCACATCTAGGCATTTATCCTAAAGAGATCTTCTTGGAGAGATTTATTTACAGTGATGTTCATGAGACTTCTATTTGTAATAGTGGAAACTTGGAGATAATCTAAATGTCTGATAGCGGGATATTAGTAAGACCATGGTACCTAAGATAAAGTAATATATATATATATATATATATATATATATATATATATATATATATATATATAGTTACTGAAAACACTTTAAAGAATACTTAATGATATGGAGGGCACATGCTTGTAATTTCTTAATGAAGAAAATGCATGTTACCAAATATTCAGTGTAATGCCAATCTGCTGATATGTGTAATGCTTAGAGAAATACTGGAATAATGATAAATTAACAAGGTTTTTTTTTTTTCTCCTCTACCTAAATCTTTGTCTACAATGAAATATATTACTATAATAGTTTTAAGGTTACTTTAAGATAAAAGTTCAGTAAAGATAGCTAGTCCAGGGACACCTGGGTGGCTCAGTTGGTTAAGCGTCCGACTTCAGCTTAGGTCACAATCTCATGATTCGTGAGTTCAAGCGCCGCGTCGGACTCTGTGCTGATGGCTCAGAACCTAGACCCTGCTTCAGATTCTGTGTCTCCCTCTCTCTCTGCCCCTCTCCCGCTCACACTCTGTGTCTTTCTCTCAAAAATAAACAAACATTTAAAAAAATTTTTAAATAATCCATGTTCTTGAGGCTCTCATATTCTGCACTACTAATATAGCAGAGTGTGATGAGCCAAAGCCCCTTAGGAGACACTAGAGGCCTGGACTTCATCACTGGTTCTTGACCTTAGGTGAGTCATGTAGCATTTCTGGGCTACATTGTTCTTATTCAAATGACCTCTGGTCTTCTCCAGTTCTTAGTTTCTATTATTCTGCAAAAATCCTCCCTGCCGTTGCCATGCAGCCCTAAGGAGACTGCACTCCATATTTTATCCAGGGACAGTGCTCAGTTGGAAGGCAAGAGTAGTCGCTAGAAACAAACGTGCCTCCAGAAACCTCAAGCCCTTAACCACAAAGAAAATTTCACAGCATATCAATGCAGTGGAAAATTAAGTACATGTTTCACAAAATATAAACAAGGCTTCTTTGGTTAGAAGAACATTATGCTTTCTGGGAAAGAAACTACACTAGGAACCTTTCATTCTCCTTGAAGCATGTTGTTTTCACACAGAGTAAAATGCTAGAGTCATCAGTGATTATCCTAGGATACCAGAGTATAAGGGTTCTTAACATGTTCACATCATCTAGCTTTTGAAATACCTGATAATTCTTAAGTTTCACAAGATAAGCCATTCTGTGAAATCTAAAATTTTAACGTGCTATTAAATTAAATTCTGCTTTTTAAATTTAGTACTGCAAAGAATACTTACTAGTATTTATTCATACTTTCTCTGAACGTTTTGATGATGTAGTCAGGTTGCAAAGCACTCTCTTATGTTGGAAATTAAAGATCTGAATTGAAGGAATAGACTGTATTTTTCTGGTCCCCAAACATTTCTCTTGTTATAATTATATTTAATTGCTTTTCTTCCCTTTTAAGTATGAACTCACATTGTGAGAAAGAAATGCATTACTTTAAAAATCAATGGCAAACATACAATGAGAATGTTCTTGAATATTTTTAGGAGAGAATTCAGAGCCTGAAGCAAAGCATAGAATTCATGGCAGACTTACAAAAAAGTCGAAAGCAGAAGGATAGAACCGACCAGTCTCAGAGTGGGGAGGACAGCGGCTCCTGGCCAAGAGAAAGGGAAGACTCCGGAGACCCTGAAACCCGAGCCTTCAAGGGTACCAGCAAGGAAAACAAAAAGTAAAGAATCTTCGGGATATTGAAGCTAAGCTGTCTTTTTCAGCCTAGGAAGGGGGAAAAATACTAATTCGGTGCCTGCCTTGGGAAATCCAAGTCCTGGTCTGCCCGTGGTTGGTTGGTTGTGGCATGAAAGTCCATTTTGGTGATGTGATACCCTCCTCTTCTCATAAAGGCACTATATGGAATCGTTTAAACACAGTTCAGAAAAATGGTTCTGAATGTATATTCTTATGAAAGTAGTTTTAAAATCAAGAAGTTATCTTTAGGGACTGATTGTCAGTGAACTTATTTAAATAGAACTCTAAGAAAAAATTTGTATTCGTTACCTCATTCCATAGACAGTAATTCAGCTTACCTGTAGTTAAAGCCATTCCTAAGCAGATGGGCTGTTGCTGAGGTGCGTGCTGTCCACCAGACATCGCCTGGCGGGACCAGTACCTCCCAGCAGTAGCCGGCGTGGCCGGACGCAGGTGCGTGCACCCGCTCTCACCTCTCGCCAGCGGCCCTCATGCCTCGCACCTCACCGTCCTCTCTGGAAGAGGGTTCTAGGGAGCGGCTTGGGATTTCTGCGGTTGCAGTGCAGAGAAAGTAAACTTGTGACATATTTTTGTTCTGTTTTTAAGATTTGTACAATTTAAATGTATTTCATTTTAAGTTTTAAAAATCAGGCTTTGAAAAGAAAATTCCATGTCTCTCCGCTTTCAAAATATGTTTGAGGTAGAATCCATTTGTGTGATGACTGTATTGAGAAAAATGTTTAAGACAAATAGCACCAGATACCGAAAGGAGGGAAGTAACCAGGGTGTCGGGTTTGCTTTACTTCGAGTGTGGCACAGGCCCTCGGCAGGCCCCTAGGGAACAAAGCCATAGTTGGTGATTGTAGTGCCATTGTCACCCTTTGAGTTGTACCCCTATTTGGAACTCATTTTAATGTTTTCACCTTATTTTTTTTTTTTTTACTTAGTATTAATGTGTGTTTTCAGGAAAGACAAAGATATGCTTGAAGATAAATCTAAGAGCAGTAACTTAGAAAGAGAGCAGGAGCAGATTGACCGCATTGTTAAGGAATCTGGAGGAAAGCTAACCAGGCGGCTTGTTAACAGTCAGGTGATTGGACTTTTCCTTTCTTTTCACTACCTTCTGACTGGTCGTCTGAGACATGCAGTTTTCACATTGCTTGTGCACTTGTAGCCCGTGTCTGCCATAGAGTTGTTCAGTACAGTACTCCGAGGAGGCAGATTTAATAACGTATTTATAAAGGACATGATTAACCTTTTTCTCTATTATTGGCTTTTAGTGAAGTTAATGTGTTCTAAACTTGGCAAATGAGCATTTATACTCTGGTCTCTTGAATTCATTGTTTACCACATTGCTCTTAAAACCGAATAGATTAATACATAACTTCCAGCAGGTCACTTCCCTTCCCTGGTCTCCAGTATCCTCCTTTTTTTAACGGAGGGGACAAAACAGAGTGGCCTGAAGGCCCCACATAGCTCTTTAAAATTCTCATGTTTCCTTAACCTTCATTTCTGCAGCCCTGCTAATGCACCTATGTATATGGAGCCAGGTGGGAAAGTTAATATCTAAGTGTAATGGTAGCAACTTACTATATTGGTTTGATTAAATTTAGGGCATTGTAGTGTGATATATATACATATATATGTATGTGTACATGCATATGAACGTGGTACATATAAAACTGTTGAGGACATTTGGATACTTTGGGTCATTGCAGTGTGAATTTGAAAGGAGAAAACCAGATGGAACGACAACATTGGGGCTTCTGCATCCTGTGGATCCCATTGTAGGAGGTGAGTTCACAGATCACACTGTGCATGAACTTGCTGGTTCGCAGGCAGTAACCTGGGTGACGTTTTAAACCAGCAGGCCTAGTACTGTGAAATCCAACCGTATTGTCAGCCATAAAGAACTTGGCTAGGCATCATGTATTTCATGCTAATAGCATGAATAGCTTTACTTCATCTTTAAGTAGATTCTATATATACATCAAGTTTTCTTTAAACTACAAAGTCCCAGGGCACCTGGGTGGCTCAGTTGGTTAAGAATCCAACTTCGGCTCAGGTCATGATCTCACAGTTCAGGAGTTCAAGCCCCATATCGGGCTCTGTGCTGACCGCTCAGAGCCTGGAGCCTGCTTCAGGTTCTGTGACTCCCCCTCTCTCTGCCCTTCCCCCAGCTCGTACTCTGTCTCTCTCAGGGGGAAAAAAAAAAGTCTGGAATTTCAATGTATTTAATACAGAATATCAGACCCACAATTAAAGCCAAAATTTTACAGTTTCTAACTCTGGCTCAAAGAGATTATGGTATGTATGCTCAGTTATTTCTGGAGGTATCTCAGAACCTTCTTATAAAACATCTGACTGACTTTTTAAATTTCAGTGACTAGAACGAATATGTATGCCATACAGTACCATATAGGAATAATAAAATCCTGCTGACGTGATGGCTTTCACTGTAGTTGGTAGAAAGTTTGTAAAGGTTGGGAAGCATTGCTTTAGAACCTCCGTCATGTTTTTTATTTCCCTCAGGTATTTTAATGGTAGTAGTATAGGGAATAATTTTAAAATTTGATAGAAGAATTTTTTGTCATTCACCTGAGAGGAAAAATCCTATATTGTGATATGCAAATGTGAGCATGCTATTTTATAAATCCCCATTTTCCCCACCGCCATTATGAGAGAGATCACTGGGGATACAAAAATGAATGACGCTCCAGTTAACAGTCTCCAGTATTTACCTCTTGCTGCAGGCAAGGCCTGTCTTGGGTGCCGGAGGTGGAGCTGGGTGTACAGCAGGGAACAGAACAGAGATGAGTCCCTCCCCTTTTGTCTGTGGGGTGCGGGACGGAGGAGCCAATGAGAATAATCGCGTGAAGAAGAGCAGCTGTGACGGGACACAGGTGGGGGTCAGAGAAGGCTTCCTTATTCCTTAGCAAGGTGACGTTTAGGTTGGTCCCAAAAAGTGAGTAAGGAGTGCGGGGATAGGACGTAAGAGACTTTGAAGCAGTGGGAAGAGCCGGATGCATTTGAGGACTACAGACGGGAGCCTGTTCGTGTCTTTCAGCGTTTCCCTCCACTCTTGAGGTGCTGACGGAGTCCCTTCACGTAGAAGAAAAGTGCTGTCTGCAAAGCAAAACTCACTTTTTGCTTTTATGTGAACTTTTCGTTTCATGTGAAATGTACATGGTATTGAGTCAAAGTGCCACGAGATCGGGAACGTTGTTCTTTCTAGTGTAGCTGTGTGAAAATTTGGTAATTAAGAGGATAAGGATGCAATTAATGATTTAGGTGACACCTTAAGATCTGCCCCTTTCTTCATGTCCGGGGTCTGTGTCTGCCCTTGCTCTGCTTCCTTGCATTTGCAGCTCCTGGAGTCGGTGTGGCCCAGGCTGCCCCGGCTCCTCACGTTTCGGCAGCTCCCTGAGAGGCCTGAGCACTGGTCTAAGGTGGAAGCTCTGCCCCTGCTCACTTCCAGGTTCTTCTTCCAAATTCCAGACTGCTCGCCAAGAGGGAGAGAAGATCCAATTTAGGTGTTCAGAGTTTCTCGCAAGTGCTTTCATTCCCTCACGCTGATCACCTGTGGCATAGCCTCTGTTCAAGGGTGGTCGCGGTGCAAAGACCAGGACTCTTCACTAGAGATCGTGTCTTCTCCTCATACCAACCGTCCTTCCCAGTTCTGCTTATATCAGAGTCCATCCAGTTACAGGGGTCTGCTCCTGGTTTACAGAGCACATCTTTAAGGACCGTTCCTCACTGCATTGAAAGTATGCCTCAGAGATCCTAATTCTTCTCCTGAATGTACCATGAGTTCTTGTCTTTAGTTGGGTGTTGTCCCCTAGTCTTTTACTAACCTTTTCTACTCGTTTACTTTCATCACAGGTTTCAACTTTTAAATCCTTAATTTTTGTTTTTAAGTGAACTGCAACATGATTATAAAGTATTCCAGGAAGCAGGAGAGGGTAATGAAAAGGACCAGGTTTGGGGCCTGGCCACATTCCTACCTTGCTAAGCTGCGATTTTCTTACGTGAATAAAGCCTCCTGGACAGAGTCCCATGGATGGCACGAAGCAGCGTGCGTGCAGACACCCTGCAGATCACCCATCGGCTCCTTACCACGTGCACCTCCCACACCGAGCCCGGTCTTCTGTTTCAGAACCAGGCTACTGCCCTGTGAGACTGGGAATGACAACCGGAAGGCTTCAGTCTGGAGTGAATACTTTGCAGGGGTTCAAGGAGGACAAAAGGAACAAAGTCACTCCGGGTAAGGTTTTTTCCTCAAGCAGTTAGCGGGGGGAAAGTGTAATTACCACTTACTGCTTTATTACTAACTCTTTTGGTGGCATTTTTGCAGTATGAATCAACTCTTTTATTAACTTCGGAAGAAACTGAAAAATCAGTTACTAGTATTCAAAATGACTTTTGTTCTTTCTTTCCTCGGGGGAGAAGTCACTTGAGTTGTGACTTCATGAGGATCCAGGAGGGGGAAATACCTACCTTCTATTTGTTATGCCAGTCATTGAAGTAGTAAAATTAGAAGGGAATAATCTTTAATAAAATAAAAATCAGTTTGACACAGAAGTTAAAGAGCAGTATTGCAGTACTTAATTTCTGTCAACAGTGTTATACTTGAATTACGGACCCTACAGTTCTTATGCTCCACATTACGACTCCACGTTTGCAAATATCAGCAAGGACGACTCTGATCTAATCTATTCAACCTATGGGGAAGAGTCTGATCTTCCAAGTGATTTCAGGTGAGTCACCAGTTCATCAGTCTGCCGAGTGCCATGTTGTTCTAAAATCCTAATAAACGTGTGTATATACAAGGGGTGTGGTCCAAACTGGAAGTATAACTTTTGAGACCCCGTGTATGTGTTAGTCCTGAGGTGAGTAAGGTCACCTTAGGGAGGAAGTGAAGGGCAGGAACAAGTCCAGGACTGAATGCTGAAGCCTCTGTCATTGAGAAAGTCTTCTTTTTCTTTGACGGTTTCCCCAGGAGCATTTCATTTCACTGTGTTCTTGATCTTGTTTGCTTCTCTCATGACGGTAAAGTTAGCACTGGTAAGGCTGTAAGTATGCTATCGTACCTAGACAGAAATTTTTACACAGTGGCGTATAAATTTAAGTCGTGTCTGGTGGAAACCGTTGGCTGGGATGGGAAGATGAAGCCGACAGGTGATTCATATGGAAGCGACTTTCCCAACATTCTCTCTTTCAGCATCCATGAGTTTTTGGCCACATGCCAGGATTATCCATACGTGATGGCAGATAGTTTACTGGATGTTTTAACAAAAGGAGGCCATTCTAGAACCCTTCAAGAGTTGGAGACGGTAAGAAGGCTGCTAAAGAACCGGGTAATTTATTATTGGCTTTCAGCATTAGTCACTGAGTGTTATGAAACCATAGGAGTCACCAGGGTGACAGCTGGGCTGCCTTCCCCTGAAAGACAGCCCGGCCTGGGTGTGGACCGCGGGTGGAGGACAATGAACGGAAACGAGTAAGCCAGCTACCAGGGTCTGTGAGGGCCAGAAGACTGTCGTTATCTCCCGATCTTGGGAACATAAGAATCAGGATGGGGCTGACTGCTCAGAAGTCAGCTGGTGCCATGTACCCTAACAGAACAGGGGGTCTCGCTCACTGGATTGAAACCGAGTTGACTTACAATGCTAGCGAATGTCCTTTTCTTTCTTATGTGGTAAGAACACAGTGGTGGGGCCCCAAGGAACAAAATAAGAAACTTCCTCTTTGCTGTCACTAACACTTGTAGACTGTCTCTAGTTCAGTTGGACGTAGTTGATAATCTGGCAGGCCCACAGCTCAGAGACTAGAACCAGACAGTGTTCCTCCTGGTGCAGAGGAGAGTCAAGCTCCACACCGTCCTTGTCACCATACTTAGAAGAACCTTACGTCTCTCAGGGTCCTAGCTGTTTCCAGTGGCTGTGGCTACTGTCGCCTTGTCCTCTGCCCTCACTGCACATGTGGCTGCTGGTCCCTGGGTGACTGTCAGCAGCGCTGAGTCGGCACCTCTGGCTCACTGAGAACAGCTGTACAGTCTTAGTGCTCGATCTGCTTTCTTCGCATGACCTAAAAACACGCACCTTCACATCAACTCAAAAATATTTTTCCTCTAGCCTTCCCATCAGTTAACCTGAATTAATTAGTAGTATTCAACTACAATTGAGTATCTTTCATTTGGTTGATAGGGCAAAAGATTTCAAATGTGAAATTTCTCTGTCCACTGATCCAGCAGATCTTCTCAGAATAGATCTTAGAAAAATTTAAAAAGTTATATATAAGGATGTGTTGTTTATAATTTTTAAAAATTGGGAATTGGTTTTAAAAAATCATAATAAAGCTTTTTTTTTTTATTTTTTTTTAATGTTTGTTTATTTTTGAGAGAGAGAGAGGCAGAATGAGCAGGGGAGGGGCAGAGAGCGAGAGGGAGACACAGAATCTGAAGCAGGCTCCAGGCTCTGAGCTGTCAGCACAGAGCCAGACACAGGGCTCGAACCCACAAATAGTGAGATATGACCTGAGCCGAAGTTGGACACTCAACTGAGTCACCCAGACAACTTTTTAAAAAATAACATCATTATTTTTAACTTTTTAAAATTTTTTAAACTTTTAAAACTTTTTAAAAGATAACATCGTTCCTAATGTCTGTGCATGATACCTTTGTCTGTTGTTAATATGTGCGTGATCTCTGAAGGCTGGTATTATAGGAAGCTTTCACATTCTCCATAGCATTTGAATATTTTACAGTAATCTTCTGCTACCCGAGACTATTGCTCTGTTAATGCAAAATAGTCCCTAGAGTGCCTCCTATTTTCTCCTTGTCATAGACTTACCGGTTGTTGAAAACCGACTCCATTTACTAGGTACTTCTGTGCTATTTACCAAATACTTTCATACCTTCTTGCTCAGGCACAGAAAGATTAGTCTTGAAGTTACCAGTAATAGGTACTCTTGACTCACAAATACTCTCAAAATGCTACTTATTGTGTCTATTTCATTTTTGGTTTAAAATAAATTCCAGGGGCGCCCGTGTGGCTCAGTCAGTTAAGTATGTGACTCATGATAACGTCTCAAGCCATGATCTCACGGTCAAGAGATCGAGCCCTGCATCAGGCTCCTCACTGAGCATGGAGCCTGCTTGGGATTCTATCTCTCTGTCCCTCCCCAGCTCCCTCTCATGCGTGCTCTTTCTCTCGCTCTCAAAATAAATAAAAAATTAAGTTCCAGTAATCCAGGGGCACCTGGGTAGCTCAGTCTGTTAAGCGTCCGACTTCATCTCAGGTCACGATCTCATGGTTCATGAGTTTGAGCGCCAGGTCGGGCTCTGTGCTGACAGCTCGGAACCTGGAGCTGCTTCAGACTCTGCCGCTCCCCACTCACACTCCATCTCTCTCTCAAAAATAAACATTAAAAAAATTTTTTTTTCAATGAATAATTTCCAGTAATCCATATTCTTATTTCTTGCCTCGAAACTCTTAATATTTTTTGATTTTCCTTGATATTTACCTTTTTAATATATCTTTTAATGAAAATTGGTTTTCTTTGTCCTTACAGCCATCACCTGAAGATGAAGGCCAGACCAGGACCCTTGACACAGCAAAAGAAATGGAGGTGATTATATTCGTCATTAAAAATATTTAAATGGAGGATAAACTCAAAGGCCTAAATGATAATGCTTTATTTTAAAAGAAAATTATTTATTATCTCCTTAGGTAAAAGAACTCTTTTTGCCTGTGGGGAGCGTAGTAGTAGCCAGTGCGATGCACAAGCATGTACACAAGGGAGCCCAAACTAGTTACCGCACCGTGGAAATGTACACGTTGTAGGAACACAGATCAGAAACCAGCTGCTCTGGATGGCCAGGGAGATCCTCACAGAGGGGATGCCAGGTGGACGGGGTCTAGCAGGATGGCCAGGCAGTGTCCCAGCAAGCAGCGCCTGGCATCTGAAGTGGGCAGAGATGCCGAAGTGGGACAAACGGATCTGAGAGGACGGGGCACGTGTGCAGAGAGCGTGGAAAGTGTGTGACCCGGGGGTGTCGGGCAGAGGAGGAAAGGTGGGGAGGCTGCACGAATGAGGGTCTAGTGACAGAGGGCCATACGTGCAGTCCGAGACGCTGAGAGTCCACCCTTGAAGACAGGAAGCTCTAAGAACATGGGGAGGGGAGAGAGGCTGGAGGAGAGGACCGGTGAGAAGCTGTGGGGCTTGACAGCCATATGCTGATGAGTGTGGCAACTTGGAAGACAATAAAGATCTACAGTAAAGAGAAATACAGTAGAACTAAAGTCGACAGGACCTGGTGCGTGAGGTACATCATAGCATCGTGAGCGCCCATCCAGGGTGGGAACAGGAGCTCCCCTCAGTGGGAGAGCAGCTGCCTTCAGTTCCCCACGCGGCGGCGACTCGAGACGTGGCTGCAGGGGAGGCCTAGGACTCCCGGGTCTGGCGGCAGGCGTGCGGATCTGGAAGTTGTTGGCATAAAGGGAGAGTGTTACTGTAGTCATTCAAGTGAATGCGATTGTCCCGAGAGAACGCGTGCCCCGGCTAAAGGTTGAAGGACAGATCCGGGTGCATCCATGTCGTCACAGTGATAGCATTTCCTACTTGCTGAAGACTGAGCAACGCTCCACTGTGCCTGTGTACGTGTGTTGATTTCATCCGTATACCTAGACATGGGATGATTGCTGGATCGTGTAGCAGTTCTTTTTTTGGTGGTTTGAAAAACCTCCGTACTGTTTTCAGTAGTGGCCGTGCCAGTTCGTATTCCACCAGTGGTGTAGGAGGGTGCTCTTTTCTCCACGTTCTCACCAGCACTTGCCATCTCTTGCTTTGTCGTCGTCGTTGATGGCCATCCTGGCTGATGTGAGGTGATATCTCATTGTCATTTTCATCTGTTTCCCTGATGATTTGTGGTGTTGGGCACCATTTCATGTACATGTTGACCATTTGTATATCTTCTTTTCAGAAATGTCTATATCCGTCCTTTCCCCATTTAAAAAATGTTTTTATTTGTCTGTGTTTATACTATTGTGTTGTTTGAGTTCCTTATATATTTTGTACATTAACCGATTATCAGATACATGGTTTGTAAATATTTCCTTTTATTCCATAGGTTGTGTCTTCATTCTGTTGATTGTTTCCTTTGGTGTGCAGAAGATTTTTAGTTTCATGGAATCCCACTTTATTTTTGCCTCTGTTGCTGTGCTTTTGTGTTCATATCCAAGAAATCATCACTCAGACCAAAGTCAAGAAAATGTTCCTATACATTTATTAAAGACACTATTCTTTTCAAAACAAAGGGAACAAAAAAAGGTTGAAGGACAGAACTTTGGAGAAGACCCGTAGTTGAGGTAGAAAAATCACGGAAGAGGGACATGCAGGAAGGAGTCCAGCAGTGTCAGCCCCTGCCAATGAGCCCAGTAAGAGTGGCAGGTGTGGCATTTGTAACCGGCAGAGCAGTGCTGGTAAAATGGTGGGGTTGGAGGTAGACGTCAGGGGGCTAAAGGAGCGGAGGGAAGCTGGGACACAAGAGCGGACAGATGTGTGCCCGGTAACTGACACGGAAGAAAACCTGAAGAGGAGATCAAAGACAGATGCGGATGTGGTACCTGCCAAACCATGTTTTCAAGGAATGAGGAGCAGGCAAGGTCATATGCTTAGTGAGGGGGCAAGAATGCGAGAAATCTTGAGAATGGGAAAGGCAGCTGGGTAAAAAGGGAACAGCTTACAGAATAGGGTCGTGAGGGCCCAGCCCCGATGGCAAGCCGCAGGCATTACTGATGGTTTTCCTCCACACACCTGCCCACGTGTAGCTAGAGAAATCAGGGGTTCAAACGATACACATCTGGAGTGCCATGCCAAAATCTAAAGGGAACCCTTGACTTCTGATAACTTGTTATCTGGGGCAATCTCTTCCTAAAAAGCAGTGTTGAGGTTATGGAAACTCCGAGTCTTATAATTCCAAAACCAAAACCCCACCCTTTTTAGGATTTTGTTTCTCCCATGCCATACTGACAGCCTGGCTCTGTGGAAGGGAAGAGACCCAGGAAGTACCTCATGCACATCTGCTGTGGGTTTGCAGGTGCACGGACCGGGGGCCAAGACACTGCCTGTGAGCCTTGGAAGCGCGAGGCATTGTCACAGTCCCCGAAAGTTTTTCATGGTGCAGACATCACCAAGGCCCTCATTCCTGTAGTCTTTTTAGGTGGCTGCCACATGGAACAGGTGATGTGTGATGACACATCATTTCACTAGAGAAGTGTGCGTATTCTGGAGAGACATTTTTTATAGGTAGCAGAACTCTAACTGCCAAGTTAATAGGTGGGACAGCTTGGCCTGCACACACAAGCCATCTTACTGACGTTCCATTGCAGCACTGACGGGACTTAACAAGCTGAAATAATTCCTTTCTTCCTTTCCTTCTTTTTTTCTTTTTTTTTTAAGCAGATTACAGAAATAGAGCCAGAGGGGCGTTTAGACTCCAGTAATCAGGACAGGCTCACAGCGCTGAAAGCAGTAACAAATTTTGGTGCTCCTGTTGAAGTGTTTGACTCTGAAGGTGAGTGTCATTTCATGACCCAGGCAGTCCAGATTTAGTGTCACATTAGTACAGATTAACATAGCCATTCACCACAGGAAATCTTGGCTGGCCATGCTTCAGTGAGTAGTAAAGCATGTCTGTGGTGGTGATCTCATTTGGAAGGGATCACTCCTTTGAGGAGAGAAGACTAGGCAATAAACAGCAAAACCCCAGAGCACAGGACTCCCTTTACTACACAAGGTGGAACCCAAGTATGTCTCTGTTTTCCTTAGCATGTTATTCTTCGTACCTTACAGAAGCTGAAATGTTCCAGAAGAAACTTGATGAGACCACCAGATTGCTCCGAGAGCTCCAGGAAGCCCAGAACGAGCGTCTGAGCACCAGACCCCCTCCCAACATGATCTGTCTCTTGGGCCCCTCTTACAGGGAAATGCATCTCGGTAGGTCGCACCTCCGGGAAAAGGAGACTTGGGGGATATTTAAAGGGAAAAACTTGAGAAGGGACACCGCTGTGAAGCAGTGCTAAAGTGAACTGTAGGTGATTTATTTTTTGCATTTACACAGTTGACCCTTGAACACGTGGGGGTTAGGGATGCTGACCCCAACCACCCACCCTGCGCAGTTGAAAATCCATGTGTGATTTTTGACTCCCCCCAAACTTAACTACTGTAATAGCCTTTTGTTGCCTGGAAGCCTTACCTGTAAACAGTCAGCTGACATTTCGTATGTTCTATACTGATTCATACAACAAAGCTAGAGAAAAGAAAGTATTAAAATCAGAAGAGAAAATATATTTACAGCCCTGTGTTATCGGAAAAAAAGGCAATGTAAGTGGATCTGCACAGTGCGAACCCCCATTGTCCCAGGGTCAAGTTTGTGGTGTTCCTATGACTTTTTTTTTTTTTTTAATCTAAAGGAACCACGTTTCAATACCTAGAGCTGTGTTTCTTTTTCTTTTTGTCTTCCTTCCCAGCTGAACAAGTGACCAATAATCTGAAAGAACTCGCACAGCAAGTCGCCCCAGGTGATATCGTGAGCACGTATGGGGTTCGGAAGGCGATGGGGATTTCCATCCCCTCCCCCGTCGTGGAAAACAACTTCGTGGATTTAACGGAAGGTACGTGCCTTGTGTCTCCGGGAAAATGGAAGGCTGTCGTGAGCAAAAGGGACATCTCCTTTCAAATAACACTGGAGAGGTTTTTGTCTCTGCATGTTGATAGTGTAAAAACTGCTTTTATTCTTGAGACAAGATATAAAGGAAATAACGGGTTCACACATTTGCAGACAGAGCCACAGTGATGCCCTAGTAGCACATCTAGTCTTTAACCTTGAACGTGGTAAAGAAGGGCTGTCAGCACTTATTCCTGATGACACCTTTACTTTTTACTTAAAAGGGGGAAGTGCTGAATGAAGCCGTAACTTTTTCTTTCAGATTTTGAAGAACCTAAAAAGACTGATGTTGCCGAGTGTGGACTGGATGGGGTTTGAAGCTAACTGGTACTTCATTATATATTATGTACATAGTTTTTTCATTCTTCACTTGGAAATCCTTTTCAGAAGATAGTAAATATTTGTAAATTGTGTTTTTAATTAAACTTTGGAACAATTAATGTTCCAGAGATTGGACTTCTATTAGGTAATAAAGCTGAGCCGGGGACTGCGAGCTGTGTCGCGTGTTATCAGCTGAGCTGCCCTTGACCTTTCCCCGGGGCTGGGTCTGAGGATAAAGTGATAGAGAAACACTTAGGAAGTAAAACAGCCTTTTCAGGACCATTCGTTAAAAGCAGCAAGTCCCCCAAATAATTGAAGTCCCTCATCTTTCCACGTTTGCCACCCTCCTCAGAAATTACAACCAGCTAGTTCCTGACTTACAAAACATTTCATCTGGATGGTTTCTTCAAAGAATGGCCTTGTGAGGAAGGAATAGGATGGACTCTGACCTGTTGCCCTCCGGAGCAGAAAGGAAGAGTGGACCTGGGCACGTTTGGGTCAGATGGTGATAAGGCCACTTCCTTGGGGGGCACAGACGGGACCAGAGCAAAGACATTTCTTTCAAATCCCCATCCAGTGAGATTTCCTATTGTTACATTGTGGAAACAAATACACTTAACATACTTTTAGAATCTGCTAGTACGTCCCCTGCATACCTGTTGGGAATGACACCGTGTGTGCAAGGACGAGGTGCTTCCCCTGTGCCACCCTCCCCCTCCCCCAGAAATCACAGCACTGACTTGTCTGGAGGTCCTGTTTGCTTTGCCGTTTTCCATTTTTGAGACAGTCACTTAGAATTGCTGTAAAAGGATAAGCTAAATAAGGGAATCATGGAGCTTCACGTTCACATTTCTTTTACCGTTTCTCACGGGTCACCCGTGCCTCAGCGTGTCCCTTGCCCTAATAGTCATCTAATTTTATCTGAAATGCAAAGGTCAGCTGCTCAAGCAGGCAGCTGAGCAGGAGACCGTGAGACGTGTGGCCCCCTCCTGTAACAGGCGCCACACTGCAGCCTTGTTCAGTGAACGAGGCGCATTTAAGACCCTGCGCGGACTGTACATAGCCCTTCTGTAAAACCCCCCAGCTGGAAGTCGTGTTAGTTTTATTGTCCTGACCTTGAAACTAACATTTAGCAAGAACAAGTAGGGTGAAAGAGAAGGGATTCTCTCAAGAGAGTTAGAAATGACCCAGTGTTTTAAAAACCTACTACAGGGGCACCTCGGTTTTGGCTCAGGTCATGATCTCGGCTTTGTGGGTGCAAGCCCCATATAGGGCTCTGTGCTGGCAGCACAGTCTGCTTGGGATTCTCTCTCTACCCCTCTCTCTCCCTCTCTCTCCCTCCCCCACTTGCACTCTCTCTCTCTCAAACTTTGAAAAAATAAAAGCCTACTTAAAACTGTATGCTAGAAGACCTTTAAAATTGTTCAAATACACATTTTATCAAGTGTTTTTAGAGTTTAATTTTAACCTTTCAGTTATAATTCAGGCAGTAATTGAGTCTTAAACTTTAGATCTAAGTAGAAACCAAGAAAACATTAGATTCAAAACACTAGGACATTCACGTCTTCCAGATTGCTAATTTAATGAATGAAATGCTAAACAAAGTACAAACACTGGTACTTTATGAAAAGAAAATACATTTTGAAACAAATGTTACAGATCTATAAATATTCAGGATACAGAGTAATTCCTAGTTGTTTGCACCTTCTCAAAACCTGTTTCTGTATGTTGACCTGTTATATACACAGTGTAGAAGCTGGTTAATGATCTTCTTCTCTATTAGGAAATTTTCTTAATGAGTAAACCAGAGAACTTCAGGTGTGATTGTCACTAGAGTCAGGGAGGCCACCTTTAAGCAAGCCCTTGACCCTTAGAAAAGGTCAGTGTTAGCAAAGACGCTTGTCCTGTCCTAAGACAGAATGGCGCCTGTGAAGAAAGGGCTCAGGGATCAGAAAACAGGCAAATCAAAACTGTATGTGCTTTTTATGGTCAGTTATGCACTAGGGTCTGCACATGAAAAACTAAAAACTTACAAAATATTTTTATCTGAGCACAGTGCTTGAACTGGAAATAAAAATCTATGGTAACTACTTTTTAAACTCCTAATTGGGATTTCTGTTGCCCGAAGAGAAAAGTAATTCGAATATTGCAAGAGTAGAAATATGTCCACCTCAGAGAGGCCCAACACGGCTGTGTGTGTCTATATCGCATCAGTGACAGAACGTCCCTGACACTGCGGGAGAGCCGTGTTGAGCAGCCCTGGTCACTGCTGAGTTAGGTGGACGCATTTCAGTGTAGTGCCCCCTGAAACCAGCCCTTTATATGGAAAGTCGGTGCACAAAACAGTTTAAGGTTATTCCCCTTAACAGAATTCTCGCCACAAAATTCCTTTATCCAAGTTCTTATACTTCGTTCGCCTCTATTCCGGTTACATGCGGGCCTCAGAGCTGCACTAGCGCCCCTGTACTTGCGGGGGGGTTCCTGGAGGACTCCAGCTGGGAAGCCCTGCTCTGTAGTGAACTTCAGCCATGTTAGAGCCCCAGGTGTGCTCTGGGGATGCAGTGGTGAAACTGATTCAGAAACAGGAACGAGCAGTTTGGCTCCTCCTCAACCTTGAAACGCAGTGAAGGCTGACTTCTGATTCTCTTAGACTTGCAGCACCAGAAGACCCTTCTCGCAAACCTGGCTTTTTGCACTTGATTTGACTCCTCCCGTTTGGAACAAGTCTGTCTCCGCATCTCTGAGCGGGCTGGCTTCCCAGATCCGGGAACCTCTTCTGCACGCTTGCGGAGGACGTGCTTTTCGTCTTGAAGCTCTACGAGTGAGCTGTGAGGACTAAAGAAGAGAAAGGGAGCACTACAGGTTGTCTGCCTTCTGTCTACACAGACCCCCTTCCTTTCCAGGACGGGAACTGCGATGTGAGGATAGCAGGAGGGCGCTCCAAGTACACACGGTGGTCAGGGAGGGGCTGAGAGGCCGTGCCTTTCTTTCCGGGCTGTGCCGCTCCTTGCCTTCTTGCTGTGTGACAGCCGTGTTCTCAGCCCCAGCAGGGCTAAGCCGTCAGCGGACGTGGTTAGAAAGATAACACACTGGAGGGAAGAGATTTTTGTCTGGCATCTAAGAAGTCATTAGAAAGGGTAAAACTCCACTAATCCTATACCCATTTAAATCAAACACCTGCCAGAGAGGACAAGTAACAAGCCTCTGTTGTGCTGTTCTCTCCCTACTGTGTGAAACCATAGATGGAAAACTGCATTTTCAGCTCTGTTTACCGGGGTGCCTGTGTTAGAAACGTACAGCCCTGTTGCTGCTCCGCTGGGAGAAAGGCGTGCCCAACCCATCCCGGACAGCTCGTCATGGTTCTGTACCTAGAAAAGACCAGTCCCACCCATGCGGCTGGCAGGCCATGGCCAGTTGTGTGTCCGGCTCCCCCTCTGAGGTCTCCACAGTACCCAGGGGATCCGCATGTCCCAGCTGCCTGTGCGTGGCGAGGCTCGGTGGTAGCCTCGGGCTGGAGTCTGGTGCACGTTCCGAGAAATCCTCTAGCACAAGTCCAAGGAGGCCACACACAGCCACCTTGTCAGGGTAGTGATGGCCAAACCCCTGGAATGCCTCTGTGGCTGGCGTAGGGCCGAGTGCTCCCTGTGGCTTGCTTCAGGGACGGAAAATCCGCTTCCAGCATGTTCACCTCCCAGAAGCCCTCAATTCAGTCCCGACCCTGGGAACTTTGCCGTGTCTGTGCAGACAAAGTAAGTCCTCAGCTCGCCTTTGCCTTTGACGTTAATCAGTCCCCGGCACTCGCAAGAATAACCTAGTCCCTGGAGGATGGTGCATGTCTCCTCAGTAACCTGAAAAGGAAAGGACAACAAACTCTTGGGATGCAGGAGAAACGCCTGCTGTTGGAGGGATGGCCGGGAACCAGCCCCGAACACCCACGTCTGGTGTCCCTCAAGCATGTCTGGGCTGGAATCACAAAGCTGACGGATGCCTGGGTCCCCCGCCCCCGCCGGGAAGTTCCTCCCCCGGGTCATGGGTTTCCCCAGCTGGGGTGTACCTGGATCTTGCCAAGTTCTCCAGTGCTCTCCATTCGGCTGGCGACGTTGACCGTGTTTCCCCAGATATCATACTGAGGCTTTCGTGCCCCGATCACTCCAGCGATCACAGGCCCGTGGTTTATGCCTGAAGGTGACATTTGCGGTTGGCAGGTCGGGGGGGGGGGCGAAGCCTCAGGCTCTGCCCCTACGGGAGGCCACAGAGTCCAGCGGCAGCCCCAGGAAGCACCGACCAGCAGCTGAAATGCAGGTTGGAGGGGGCTTCCCGAGCCTGTGACAGGACCTCTCACTCGGGACGTGGGAGAGGTGCTCCCTGGGCGGCCCTCTTCCCAGCTGCTCGCTCCTGACGTCAGGCTGAGGTCATCACTTTTCCAGTATCCGCTCATCTCCCAGCAAAGAATAAACGGGCTTTGAGTCCCAACCCCGTTAGCTAACACGGAGCAGTCAGGCTCGTAACTGCTTTGTTCTCAGTATTATTTTAAGGATTCCAGCCCGATTTCTGGTTCTCCGTTTTCTGTAGTGATACGTTCTGATGTAAACTTTCAAAGGTAACTTTGTTAACAGTATGCAAAGAAAGAGTAGTTACCCAGTTGCTGGGGTTGTGTGGCCAAGAGGGATTTCTCAGACCTTTCCTACCATCCAGTCAGGTGCACCGACAGACCCGAGCGTGGGCTTGCCGGGCTCCGGGACCCACCGCAGCCTCCCACCCCGGCGTGGCCCGGCCCGCCCTACCCTCGGGCCCTCACCGACTCGCAGGCGGAAGGAGTTGAAGGAGTGCCGGTTGATGCCGTCCAGCTTGCTCATCAGGGCGATGCTGAACTCCACCATGATGCCGATGTGCGCGTGCTGCCGCTCCAGGTCCTGTGGGACAGGGGCCGTGGGATCCCGTGCCCCGTCTTCCCTCCTCCACGGGGTGTTAGCCACCTCACTCCCCACCAGATGCCTCCCCCGGGCCGAGTCGTGAGGTCCTCTGCCCCTCCCTCATAGGACAGGGCAGGAAGGGGTGTCCCCTCAAAGTCAGGTGATAGGTCTGGGAACTGTTGAGTCCCCCTAACGTGGGGCTGGGACCCGCGGCCACCAGCTCAGCTCGGTACCTGGTTCTCAGTCCCTGAGGGGACGCTGAGCCCCACGGCTGCCATGTACGTGCTGCCAATGGTCTTGATCTTCTCCACACTGCTGAACTTGGGCTTTAGGAGCAGCTGCGGGACGAAGGGACACAGAGCCCTATGGCCCAGCCGCAGCCCAGGCCCACCCCAGGGTCTGAGAAGGGGTGGGGTCCCTCTCGCCACTGCTGCTAAGTTCTCACGCTCGGCCTCCCCATGTGGGCAGACAGCCGGTCCACGCAGGGACACGGCCTCTGGCTTTCAGCCCTGCTCCTCCTGACTCCGGCTTCCCGGGGTTCGTCCGTCTGCTCCTCGGCCCCTCCTGGGGCACCTGGACTCTCCTTTTTAAGGACCAAGCACAAAGCACAGCCCAACAGTATCTACCCAGGAATGTCGACTGCTTGCAGCTGAGAATCAAGTCCAAACCGACTGACTTCCTCTAGACCAGCTGACAGTGTAGACTTGCTGGAAATCAAACTACAGGAGCCCCTCCCCTCACCCACTCCAGGACCCCCAGGGGACGCCTAACACCTCAGACTCCCGAAGCCTTTACGGTGAGTGCTCCCGCCTGCACGCACATCCCTACGATGTTCAGCGTACACGTCAGGCACAGGGAAAGGTCAACAACAGAACAGAACAACGTCCTGTAATAGAAGCTACGTGAATGGTCTCACTCAGAAAGTCTTTACTGTATTCATTCATCCTCCTCCTCGTGAGGACACGAAGCGAGGTGAATGACCTGGCCGTTGTGACATGGCGTCAGGCTACAGCTGACCTTCTGACCACACGTCAGGCGGAGGGTCCGCTCCTTCTGGAACACGGCTGACCCGGGGAACCGAAACCGCAGATAAGGGACTGCCAGTTCTTCAAGGACCTAAATCTAATCTTCGCAGGCTGCCCGTCCCAGAGAAGATAACAACACTTACTGAAGAAGCGAGGAGAGGCAGATGTGCACCTTCGGCCGTGTGTGTCGCTCCGCGCCCCGCCCCCCCGCGGCTCGGCCCAGAGGCCCTACCTCGTCGAAGTCGGAGATGATCTCGTTCAGCAGACGCAGGCACTCCAGCCCCTCCTTGTTGACGTCGCACTCCGTGTAGAAGACTTTGAAGTCCGGCACCGACGCAAACATGACACACACACAGTCGTAGGACTGATGGTACCAGTCCTGGGTGGGGGCGGGGAAGGAAGCAGGCCACCTTAGGCCCCCCGGCCCCGGAAGGGACCGGGAGCAGACAGGGACGCGGCTCCTCGGCCGCCCCACCAAACTCGGGAGGGGGCGCCAGGCAGGTGCCGCTCCGCCCGGCTTCCACGGAGACCCATCTGGGGGCTGTTGCAGAAATAAGGCCGTGAGTCCGCTGCTTGGGGCAGGCCAGGCCCTGGTTGGCTTTGGCCCTTCGGTACCCTGGGTCCCCTGGCTGAGGCTGAGAGCCCCTGGGGTGGGAGGAGGTCCCAGATCACAGGAGACCTGGCTTCCGCACCCATTGGGCCTGCTTCCTTATCTGTGAAACGGCGACCCAGAACTGGCGGAGCGCACGCTTTCATCCACACGGATTGTCCAGATTACAAATGCCTGGACGTACATCCGGTCCTCACAGCCACCCTGACCCGTGGGCCCCCTCGTACAGGGGCGAGGTCCAGGGCCCCGGGACGTGAGGTCCCGGGGGCTGCATCCGGACCCTCAGACGCCCTGCCCTAGTGACCCAGGCCCCGCTCGCACCGCACCTCATTTAGCTTGTCACCAATGAAGTGTGCGGCCACGTGGGCTGGCAAGACGTTCTCCAGAAGGAGGCGGTTCACGTTCTCCATGGTTTCAAACTCCTCGTGTTCCTTTTTGAACTTCTTCTTCCACAAGCAATCCAAGCGGCAGTAATAGTCAATCTGCAGACGATGGGGGAGCATCAGTGTCCTGGCTGCGGTGAGCGGGGGCAGAATGACACAGGCCGAGAAGCAGCAGGGCGCGCCCATCACCCTGGGGCTGCGGAGCCGTCCCGTCCGCCCTTCCACCCTCTGTCCCTGGCAAATGGCTCCCACTCAACAGCCACCTCCCCGTGGCCTTAGAGTCCCAGTCAGCCGTGACTCAGTTCTCAAGCGACCCACGTGACCAGATGTCACTGGTGTCCTGATGGGAGGCGATAACAGGGAGGTGAGGACGCGGGGACCCCTCCCCGAGGGACCAGAGCTTCCCTGCAGGGCTGTCTGCCCCAAATCTGTGGAAGTTCCCGCCCCATCCCAGTTCTCTCTCCGAGCTGAGCAAGGGATGCTGGGGGCTCCCCAGGCGGTACCTGTCTGGAGAGCATGATGAGGGTGACGTAAAACAAAACCAGGTAGAAATTGATCATTGCCTTCGGGTCCTTCCACAGACAGAACGGGGAGCTGCTGGACACGAAGGGAAAAAGCAGGAGTCATCTCCAGCCTCCCGCCCAGTCCTCAGATGCAGGGGGCGGCGGGGGGCGGGCCAGAGCCAGCCTGCGGGAAGGCGTGAACGGGACAGAGATCTCTGCCATCCGAGCTCGTGTCCTCATGGCGGAGACGCTAAAGGCAGCGTCAACTTGTACAGAAAAGAGGGTTTGACGGGGAGGTGGGAGAGGCCTCACCGCGGCGACACCACAGCTCACACCCGGATGACCAAGGATAGCCACGGCAAAGTCTGCAGGAAAAGCTCTGCAGGCAGGTGAGTCCTCAAAGTGAGTCGGGGACTTCCAGGTTGGCAGGTGGGGTCTGCAGGTGCCGCAGACCCACAGGAGCAGGTTTTGTTCTGGGTCCCGAAACTCCAGCCTTCTAAGTTCAAGGGGAGCCAGGCCCCTCTCCTCAACCCACCGGGGCCGAGAGCCCCCAAAAGCACCCACACGCCAGCCCTTCGAGTGTCAGACAACAGTGCTTTCCAGAACTCTCTGGACCTCCAGGACACGGATGAAGGAGGGGGCCTGGACTAGAGCTGAAGCCTCCCCCCGGCCCACCCCCCGAGCGGCATAGAGACCGGATGACCCAGGAGGCCTCCGTGTGACCAGGGGCGTCCCCCAGAGAACCTGCAAACGAGTCCCTCTCCAGCTCTGAGCGTAGCAGCCCGAGACCGTCGCTTGCCTGTCACATGGCAAGCGTGCCGCCTGCAGGTCCACCCCACAGGCGTCCAGTCCAGAGGGGACCCAACGCAACCGTCCCGCAGCTCGAAACGACGGCGGAACCAAAGGGAGGTGCTGCCGTGGAGCGCGGTCGGGAGGGGCGCCGCGGGCCCCACCTGAGGGTGCCGTTGGTCTTGGTGAGGTTGGCCAGGCTGTGGCTGCAGCAGTCCCACTGCCAGCACGGGGAGATGTTGAAGAGCACCAGGTAGGCCACCAGGGCCACCGTCAGCAGCACCACCTTCAGCTCCAGGCTCATCCGCAGGAAGACGGAGCAGGCGACAAAGGCCAGGATGCAGCTGCAGGTGTAATACTGGGGAGGCGGGGGGACGTCGGTCACCGCGAGGCATCCCCCGGACCGGGGGTCGCCAGAGAGGGCCGCCTCTAGCCGCGGCACACTGACCCGGAGCCCCGGCCCCGCTCGGGGGACCCGTGAGGAGCCGGCCTGTCTGCGGCGCTGCCCTCTTGCCTTGACGACCCTTCTTAACAAAGCAGACAACAGAGTCTAAAACTTCACTGTATGTTTGCTTCTACTTGCGGCAAACGGGCTCCTCGAAAGGAAAGAAGGCGGCGGCATGTGGACGTGACCAAGGTGGTACGCACACACCCGAGCGGCCTCCCTGCCTCCGGCTCGGCCAGGAGCCTGCCCTTCCCGAAGTGCATCTCTGCCCACGTTCCTGTCCGCAAGATCATGCTGTGGCTCCCCACTGCCCCCAGAAGAGAGACACTCATGGTCCCCCCTGATCTAGATCAAAGCCACCCCTGGCCCCATCTCCCAACTGGCCCCGCTCCACCCCCCTGTCCCATAACCTTCTTGCCCTTCAGAGACCAGCTCCCAATTCACCACCACTCGGGATGAGTGCCTTCAACGTCTCGAGCTGTGCGGGAGCGGTCCAGGTGGGGACACGCGGTGCCCAGAAGTCCGGCCGCACTCACCGGGAGGAGCTTGCACGGGGCCAGCTCCCTGCTGCTCACGTCCCCATCCGCCAAGCTCTGGTTGCCTGCAGGCTGCCTCAGGGCCGGGAAAGGCATCAGCGGCTACAGAGGAGACAGGTCACCATGAGGGGTGGTCCGGGGACCTGGGACTCCAGGACCTGCCAGGACCAAGCAGGGGTGGGGAGGGGCCAGAGGGCTGGGCCCGAGGCCTCCGCGACATCTGCCAGGCCCAGCTCTGAGTGTGGCCAGAGTCACTGCCCCAATTCCCCAGCACGGTCCTCAGCTCCACAGTGGGGTCTGGGGGAGAGAAGGGTGTAGAATGAAGCCATACGCACACTGTCCCCAGAGCATCAGAAGCTGGTGGTGGGAGGTGTGGGGGGTGGGGGAAGAAGCTGGGATCAACATGGACAATGAGCCCCCTGCTCCCCAGGTGACACAGAGTGTGGTGGTCACAGAGTCTCCAGGACACGGAGACACCCTAGCTCTAGATGTCAGAGCTGGGAGGACCAGCAGGGACAGGTGCTGTCTGCAGCACTGAGCACGCGAGCAAGGCCTGAGAAGCAGGGGCTCAAGTGTCCTCCGGGCCTGTGCCCGGGCAACCACTCCTTAGTGAGGAAATGGAGTCTCAGAGAGAGAAAGACAGGGCCTCCTCAGGGGACCACAAAGAAAGGCGAGGATGCCAAAACGCTGGTGATTCAAGACATCGCGGCCTCGTGGGGCTAGCCACGGAAGCTCTATGGGGTCCCCAAGTCCTTGTCTGCAAACCGGGCCTGCCTCGGGAACCTCCCAGAGCCTGCCCGCTGCGCTCTGCAGGGGCTACACCAGATGCAGCTCTCAGGCAACAGGATGATGGGATTCGAGAATCTGAAGCTTCCCAGGGTCAAACACTGGCCCCCTCCACCCGGGAAGCATGCTCAGGCTCGAGGGGTCCTTGCCAGGGCCCGCCTCCCCCACCCCCGGAACCCACCAGGTTGACGATGGCGATGCTGAGCAGGCTGCCAATGGTCAGGATGGCCAGGGACAGCCGCAGCAGGGGCTGGGTCTCCACCCTCTCGGAGATGGCCTGCAGTGTCCCTCGGGCGGGGCAGCACCTCTGTGGAGGCACGGGGTCAGGTGGCCGGCGCCAGCACCCGGACAAGGAGCCCACGGTGCAGCGGCCCGGCGGATGCGCAAGCTCCCAAGAGCTCCCAAGAGCTAGTGACCGTCAGCAGGTGCGCTGTGCCCGTGCCCAGCCCAGAGCTCAGCACTCATGGGGTGCACAGACAGAAGGGACGTTCCCACCCTTCGGGCCGGGGACGGCCACAGCCACTTGGGGGCCAGCAGCAGCCTGGGAGGGCAGATGACTGGGAGAAGCGCCCGGCAAACTGTCATCCAGGCAGGAGGGGCGAAGTTGAGCACGGAGGGCTCCGGGGAAGAGTGGAGGCAGCAGGAGGGCCGGTGGGGCAGGGCCCGGCCAGGTGCCCGCTCGGGCTTTCCCACTCACCAGGAACTCGTGGGCAAAGCACAGGCCCAGCACCAGCCCCAGCACACAGGCCACCAGCCCGAAGGACACACCCAGGGCCGCCATCCTGGAGAGGAGAAAACCTTAGTTCTGGAGGACCGTCTGCCCAGGGCCAAGTCACAGGCAGGCCCCCCTACCCACCAGCACCCCAATTCTCCAGCTCCCGGCCACTTCCTGCCCCCCCCCCAGACTACTGCCTACACGCAGCAAAGGGGATCTTTGAGAACTGTGGTCCAGCTGCCCACTCCCGGCACGCAGGGCCCGTGGTTACACAGACTTTAGACTCCTGTCCGGCACCAAAGTGCCATATAAAAGTGCTTCCTATTTGGTCTTTATTAGGCACATACTGAACCCCAGTCCTCGCGGACCCTTTGGCCAGACCACCCTTCCCGAAACCGCCAAGTACCTGACCTTACTCCTTCCCTGTGACCTCACCCCCAACCCTTCCCCCCCACCCAGCAGGGCCTTTGAAGCAGGAGCACGAATCTCCGCGGCTCCTGATACCCTGGCCGTGCGCCCGGAGAGGGCCCTGAGCCCACAGGGGACTGGGGAGGGGAGGCGTGTGTGGGAGGGGGAGGCCTGCAGCCGGACAGTCAGTGACAACAAAAATCAGCTCTAGTGACCCCAGGCGTGCGGCCACAACCCCAGTCCAGTTTCTCCCGTCTCAAAAACCAGCCCCCTCCTGCCGGTCAAGAGCGCCGGCAGGTCCTCTGGTGAGCCCTGCAAGGTCACCGCCCCTCCTGGCCCGACCCCAGTGGGCTGGACGGTCCCGCCACGCCAACTGACCTGGGCAAGAGCAGGACGTGAACGAGCAGGATGCAGACGAAGACGAGGCTGGCACAGGCGAAATAGTGGCGGACCCGAGGGATGGGCGCCAGGCGGTACTGGGGGCGGTGGGGACTATCAGGGGTGGCAGAGGCCCCGCCCACAGGGCCACTTGCTCTGACCCCTTCATCGCCCACCCCGGCTCGGGTTAATCACCTTAAAAACACCCTCCTTGAGCTCCAGGTGGCGATGGGACATCATCACGACCAAATAACCCTCATGAGCTCCACTGGGCATGGCTCCTTGATGTTTAGAGCCGTCCCTGCCCCTCCCCCACCCCGCCCGGGGTCTCTGACTTGATTTCCCAGGTTCCTGAAGAACCCATGGCCCCAAGCCTGTGGATGGGAACCAAGTCTGAGCTCTGGGCTGGTGGTGGGTCCGTCCCCAGCCCAAGCCAAGGAGTAATGCCGGGGCTGAGCCCCTAGCTAGTGCTGTCTGCCCCCCTACACCGGGCACAATCTCATGGTCTCCAGCCACAGGGCTCCTACCGCAGATGAGCAGACTGAGGCTGGGACGCTTGGACAGCTCAGTCGACTCGTGATGTTGGCTCAGGTCGTGACCTCGTGGTCGTGAGATCGAGCCACACATCAGTGGGAGCAAGCCCCACACTTAGCGCAGAGCCTACTCAGGATTCTCTCTCCCTCTCTCCGCCCCTCCCCTACTCGTGCTCTCTTTCTCAAAATAAATAAATAAAACTTGAAAAAACAAACCAACCAACCCTGAGGCTCAGAGAGTCCAGCAGCCCACCCGGGTCACACAGCTAGTGGAAGGCTTGCCAGACAGGTTTCCCGATGACCACACCTCCCCCAGACCCCAAGCTCCTACGGAGCCGCCAGCTCAGGGAGCCCCAGCTAGAGAAAGACCCCCCCCAGTCCTGGACGCTGAGAGGGGAGAGAGGTCCCAGCCCTGGCCACACAGATCAAGGGTCTGTGAAGTAGGCAGCAAGCGGCCATCTGTCCCGCCACATGAGGTTTCAGTGGCATAACGTGTGTACCTGGGACACTGCCAGAACCCAGTAGCGCTCAAGAAATAAGTAAACGCTTGGTACAAAAAGCATGTCGTCGTGCAGCCAGAGGGAGAAGCACTTTTTCCTAACTATAAGGCTGATATTGTCAGACTAAGGCGTGCACTGGCCCTTATGGGCAAAGCTCCCTAGCATCTGAATGGAGCCTCTCCCAGACCCAAGAGGGAGAATCACTGATGGGGGCGGGGTGGGGGCCGGGGGGGGGGGGGGGGCATGTCAGGGGTGAGCCAGCAGGAAGAGAGTCCAAACAGAGCCAGACTGGGCCCCCCCCCCACCCCCACGGCCAGCCGGGGTGACTCCCCACCACCCTCCCTGAACAGACGTGGGAATGTTGGCTGTCCCACAGCCTTCACCTCCGCAACCCCCCACCCCCAGGCCTTGGAGCCTTCGTTCCTGGGGCTGCTCGGGGGCCCTCACCTCTCGCTCAAAGCCCTTCTCCAGGAAGATGGACCCAAAGGTGTAGAAGTCATCAGACTTGGAGCAGCAGGGCCTGGGGGGTGGCAGACACAGGCCGTGAGACCTGGCCCGGGGGACTAGGGGGCCCCACCCTTGGGAGGAGATGGGGGAGGAGACGGGGCCCACCCGCAGGAGGCGAAGGAGCCACCGTGGACACAACTGGAGCTGGGCCACCAGACACCAGGGCGCAGGGTGGGCCTGGCCAAATGGGGAACCCCCATCCGAGGGGGACAGGACAAGGAGAGGCCTCAGAGTCTCACCTCGTGGAGCTAAGCCCCTCGATGGCCGAGAGGATCTCCTCGTCGTATGAGTCGTCCTCAGACCTCCCCTTGGGGGATGCACTCCTGGATAGGAAACCCGGAAACCCACAACTGCATCACCCCAGGACCACAACTTGCCCAAAGGCAGGAGTGTAGACGAGAGGGCTCACCCGGATGGGTCCCCAGATGCCTGCCAGAGGCCCCAGGGACACAGGAAGGTCCCACTGAGGCCCAGAGAGGGCAAGCGGAGACCCCACACCAGACAGCATCACCCAGCTGGCCAGAAGCTCAATAAGAAGCAAAGGACAGACCTCGGCCCCCAGGCTAAGGCCTCTTCCGCTAAACACACACGGGTCCCTCACACCAACCCCACCGACCTGACCGCGGGGTGGGTACACAACTCTTATTGTAAAGTTCTGATTCCTAGAAACACTTTGAGCCAAGCCATGGCAAACTCCATGGTCAGGGTTGCCCTCCTGGACAGAGGATGGTCAAGGCAGCCTGCCTGGAGGAGGTGACGGGGGCAGGATTTGGCCAGGAAAAGAGGCCACAGGTTGACAGAGAGGAGGGCACAGTGCATGTACCTGTCAGGGGCCCGGTGGCGCCGCAGGGGAATGGCCTGGAAGAGAAGGGAGAGAGGAAGTTATTCTGCAAAGCAGGACCCCTAAGTCTGTCCCAAGACTGGGTCTATCATCTCCCGCACTCTCGGATCCTCGGGGCAGGTGCGGAGCAGTCTGGGAGGGAGGGTCCTACCTTGGGCCTCCGTCCGTTGGGGATAGGGGTCTCGTTGCTGCTCACGCTCTCGCGGTGGTTGAGGTGTGCAAAGGGCCGTGCGGCCCCCCAGGACTCGAGGTAGCGGGTCATGCGCACGGACGCCCGCATCTTCAGGGCCACATCCCCCTTGGGCTTGGGGAGGTGCTGGCTGGGCGGGGGCGGCTGCTGGCTCTGCGGGCAGACACAGACACGGCCTGTCCAGTCCCCTCCCCTCAGCCCAGGAAGGGGCCACTGTCCGGATCCTGCCCAACCTCCCCTCCCCCAGCCCGACACTGAATGCTGCCCAGAGCGCTGGCCAGGCTGGTGGAAAGAGAAAACGACAGAAACACTACAGGTCTGCAATCTCCTTGGGGACTGGCTGCGGCCCAGGACCCTCTTCGGCTGGGCTGCAGGGCAGGTCCCGGCTCCAGCCCTGTCCTTCCCAGGCGGGCAGGACACTGGGGGTCACACACAACTGTGCACAGCCCCTCAGAGCCTTCCCCCGTGTCCCCAGGGAAAGATCGTGTTAAAGTCCTAAGCCCTAAGGCCCCACTGGGCCCGTGAAGCTCTGTGGAGCCACTGTCCTCGGGGCCTGAAAGCCCACTGGCCTCTCCCCGCAGAGACACCCTGGGGAGACAGTGCCCAGGAAAGCCACTGGCCGCCTACCCTGCCCACCCACATGTGGCCGGCACATGTCCTTCCTGAAGGAACAGCTGCAGGAAGAGGACTGTGGGCCAGGAACCTGAGAGACAGAGCGCCGGCCAACAAGGGGCCAGCCCCACCCCTTGGGGCAGCATTCCAGGGCATTCCCCTCATGTGGCCCCCACGCCACAGCAGGGACCGTTACTTGCCATGTGCCCGCCGTGGCCGTGGCAGGCCCGGGGTGTCTTAGCCAGGCCCTGCCTCTCCATGGCCCCCTTCCCCCACAAGGAACGACAGCTGGGGACCCCTCCCTGCTGGGGAGGGTTGGCAGGACTAGAGAAGAGCGAGAGCGTCAAGGCCACCAAAGACAAACTTGGGTCATCTGCAAGTCCCCTACCCTGTGAAGGTTCCTGCCTTCCAAGAGTCCCTGTCTCCTTGGGTCCCTGCAAACACCCACATGGACCAGCACCTATAGCCACAAACACTCGCTAAGCCACAGGCGGCAGCTTGCCTGGAAACTTCTAGCCTCCTTTCGGGATAGAAACGTTTTTAAACCCTGAGAAATGTCCGTCTGCCCCACCGGAAGGAACAGCTGGAGTCCAGCCTCTGTGAAGAGTTTTGGGGTCCAGAGAATGTGCTGTGCCCTGCAGAGAGCGGCCTGCCCTGGGGTCAGGGGAGGCCACGTTCTCTGTCTCCCCTCCACCGGTGGGTAACTCTACCCACACAGCACCGGCTGCTCAAATTCAGGGTCGCTAGCACTTTCCAGACACCTGGGCTCCCCAAGAAATAAACGTCTATAAAGATCCATCAGCTCAGGGGCGCCTGGGTGGCTCAGTCGGTTGAGCGTCCGACTTCGGCTCAGGTCACGATCTCGCGGTTCACGTGTTCGAGCCCCGCGTCGGGCTCTGTGCTGACCGCTTGCTCAGAGCCTGGAGCCTGCTTCCGATTCTGTGTCTCCCTCTCTCTCTGCCCCTCCCCCGCTCACATCTGTCTCTCTCAAAAATAAACATTAAAAAAAATTTGTTTAAAGAGAAAAATAAAGATCCATCAGCTCGGAGTAAAAATGCACCTATTCAGAAGCAGGAACGGGGAGGTCACTTGTGACCTTCAGCAGCCCACAGGTGACCCCACCTGCCACCTCTGGACACTTGTCCCCCAGGGGTCCTCACACCTAAGAAACGGTGTCAGGGCCCACGGAGACCCAAGATGGGAAAGGGCCTCCGCGTCCACAACAGGAGACGACCCTGAGCTTGCGTGTGGTGGCCTCTGTGCACACACAAGGACACGTCTCCAAAATATGTCATCAGGTGAAGAAAGCAACAGGGTGGGGCACGCCACCCTGGGCTTGGCAAGGGCAGATGACCGTCTCTCAGTCTATTTACATGTGCACAGACCTGTCTGTGCAAGGAACTCAAGAATCTCAACCACGCCGGTCCCCTTTAGCGGGGACATGCCAGCTGCACACAGGATGTGAGGGCGACTGTCCACAACACCCCCTTCGTGCCCTCTGCATTTTCAACTCTGTGAATGAATGACATTCAACCAAGATGGGGGAAGGCAGGGCTGCTGGGGAAAATGTCGGATGCCCCGTGAGATCCTGCCCAAAACACGCTCATGCTAAAAACTTCTTCTTCTCTGTTTATGTGAAACTCAAGCTCACCTAGGAGCCCTGTGGTTGCCTGGCTGAGGCGGCGGCCCGGTGGGGCCGTGCCCACCACTGGCCTGCAGGACCGGGGCTCTGCTTCATCGGCTCACAGGCTCTCCGAGCACCTGCTCCACTGTCGGGAAGCACTCAAGGTGCAGGGACTGCAGCCTGGAGAAGAGGGGCCCCTCTGCCCCAAGGTGGCCCACGTGCAGCTCACGCAGACAGTAAATAAGCAAAGACGACAAACAGACGGGAGCATCTGAGCCCGCAGAGCGAAGAGGGCTGTGGGCAGACACAGCAGCAGTGGCAAGGGTCCTGGGGTACAAAGAGCCTGGCAGTGGAGGGACAGGGGCTGAAGGGCTCTCAGGAGGGAGGGACGGGGTGGGTGGAAGAGGGTGGGGCCCAGAGCTGTGGGGTACAGGGTGAGGGGCCACACTGTATTCTATGACAGCCCCGGGTACCCGGAAAGAGTTTCCCCAGAAGCTCACTCAGCACCCATGGCCCACATTAGGGGAGGGGACTCTGCTGAGCAGTTCCCATCCCTGAGGAGCAGGAGGGCACCCCTGGGGCCTGGGGAGGCTCACAGGCCGGCCCTCTGCTCCCCCACAGACTGTCGGGCCAGCTCTGAGGATGGCCAAGGCTAGAGAGAGAGGGAGCTGGAAAGAGCCTGTCGGGGCTGACATTCTTGAGCAAGTCCCAAGGATGATTCACCGAGGCCGCCAGACGAGCGGGCCTCCCGTGGCAGGAAAGAAGGCCTGTGTGGGCGCAGGGCAGGGCCAGGGCCTACCGGCCTTATGGCAGCCCAGCAGCTACCCCCGCCACGGGGTTCTGAGGAAAGTGGGGTCCCCCCACCCCCCAGCAAGTGACGGCACCAGCCAGTTAGGCGGCCACTGGGGGGCAGAACCCTAGGCTCCTGCCTAGTCCCACTTTCCTGACTCAGCCAAAGCACATTTTAAAAATGTGTCTTTTCAAAATCGAGGAAATTAGTGACAACCCCCCAGAAAATAAAGTAACAGCGACTATCCTTTCTGGGACGTTTATGAGGTGCCTCTTTAAGGTGAGGGCCTCATTCAGACTAGCTCCTCCTCCCCCTGAGGTAGACACTGCTGTTATTCCAATGGCACAGACAAGAACACTGAGGCCCAGAGGCACTGGAGCCTAGAATGTACTCCGTGACGGGGAGCTCACTCCTACCCTGGGCAGGCTGCTACCCCACGTCTCCACAGCCTGGAAAAGAAAAGCACTCTCCCCTCCATGGGGATCTTCCCCCAGGGTGTGGACCCTCTCCCCCGCACAGCCCCGGCTCCCAGGGTCTCCTGAGCGAGGCCCTCCCCCCCGACTGCTTCTTCTGAGCCCTCGTACCCGGGGGTCGATGACCAGGTAGGTGTGGATGTTCATCTCCTTCAGGTGGGGGTCCCGCTGCTGCCCGTGCCCGTCCTCCACCTCATACGCCTTGTCCAGGTGGTTCAGCGTGGCCTCTGTGATGTGCACCCGGCTGGGGGAGACACGAGTCAGAGCAGCAGGGCCCAGAGGAGGCTGGCGTCCGCCGGGGGGGGGGGGGGGGGGGGGGGTGCACCATGGGCGGGGCCGAGCAGGCCAGAGCCCGGACTGGCTCCCCCAACGCGAGGTCACTGCTCCCGTCTCTGACCCCACCCTAAGCCCCCAACCCAAAGTTGGCCCACGGCCTCTGACCCCACCACCGTCCCGCTGCGCCTCACCCAGGGACTCCAGCCGCCTCCATCCTGTTGGCCAGAGACACGTCGTGGGACCACACGTCGTACTGCCACTTGCGCAGCCCAATGACACCACACAGCACGTTCCCTGAGTGGATGCCCACACGCATGCTGATGTCCACACCTGTGGCCTCTCGCACCTGCCTGGGCAGAGCAGTCCAGTCACCCCATCCCAGCCAGGGCTGCTGAGGGACCCAGGCGAGCCACTTTCGCCCCGAGCCTCGGTTTCCTCAACTGCAAAGCGGTTCCAGTGCATTCCCTACCGCGCGTTGGGAAGCAGGACCCAGTGCCCCCGTTCCGCCCATGGTACCTACTTAATGGCCTCACACATGTCCAGCCCCATCTTCACACAGTTCCGGGCATGGGTGGGCAGGGATACGGGCAGGCCCGACACACAGTAATAGCAGTCGCCCAGGATCTTGATCCGCATACACTCATTGGCCTGCAGGGCAAGGCAAGCAGGGGTCTGGTCGGCAGATGGCTAAGAGCTGGGGTCCACACGTGCCAGGCGCCTCCCCATACTCTCCAGAGTGAGCCAGACTCCTTCGTGGCCAGACGCTTCCTCTGGGGTACCAGCCACCAGTAGCCGCTTCTGGGCCTGACAAAAGGACTGGGGATACGGAGGACTCTCCAGAGGGAACCCCTAAGCAAGCATCAGGGGCCAGAGGGGGTATTACCAGGGATGGCCACCTGAGTGCCTCTGGGAGAGGCACTGTCTTTGCTTCATCCGGTCATGCAATGCTGAAATGTCCGTGAGCTCCCTGCCCCACCCCAGGCACTGGAACACACAGGGAGCAAAACAGACAAAACTCCCCACAACGTGGGGCTCACACACTAGCGACAGTTAGACACTAAACTAGACATCCAGCGGTGAAAGTGCTAAGGAGAAAATGGAGGGCTAAAGGCTGGCTAACCTCCTGGAACACAGGTGTCCTCGGCCTCCAGATCTGGTGCCCGTCCCCTCCCATGCCCAGCCTCAGTGACCAGGTAAGGCACCATCCCTCCCATTCAGTCCCTGTACCAGCCACGCCTTTATGAGCAGTCCCTTTACTAAACCTTCTTCCAATGACCTCATTTGAGTGAGTGCCAGTTGTTTCCTGCTGGGCCCTGGCTGCCAAGGGATGGGAAGACAGTCTTTTCTAGAAAGCAGCAGGAACCTTGGAGAGGGCCTGGAGGCCCAGCCTGGAGACTCGGGCTCAGGGCTCCAGCCACCCTCATCTCCGCCCCAGACAAGCACAGCGCTGCCCTCTGGAGCTGGGCTGTCCGTCAGGGACTTAGGGGAGCCCACATCCCCCAGGCTGATGCCCCACCCTGACACTTAGAAACCAGGGAAGTTAGGGGCCCCTGGGTGGCTCAGTCCGTTGAGTGTCGACTTCAGCTCAGGTCATGATTCACGGTTCGTCAGCCTGCGTCGGGCTCTGTGCCATCAGCTCGGAGCCTGGAGCCTGCCTTGGATTCTGTGTCTCCCTCTCTCTCTGCCCTTCCCCCGCTCGCACTCTGTCTCTCTCTCTCTCTCTCTCTCTCAAAAATAAATAAAACATTTAAAAAAAAATTAGACGATAAAAAAGAAACCAGCGAAGTTGTGTATGTTGGGGGTGGTGGGGTCCTGAGCCCAGATGTGGTGCAGGTGCCTCTGGGAGGGTCGGCCCTGGCTCTCAGAAAGAGGGTACGGATCTGGAATCTGCTGATAGGACAGAAGTCTGGGACCAGCCCAGCCCAGGAACTAGACGCTCCAGCAGAAAGGCATCCCTCTCCCCATCTGTACAAAGGACCTGCCTCCTGCGCCTGCCACAGAAGGCCACAAAGGACTGGAAACCCAGACCTTTGGCCCACATATGGCCCATCTACTGGGAACTCCCAACTGCTGGTTTAAGAGATGTCATGGAGGAAGGAGGCTCCTGAAGGAAGGCTCCAGACTAGACAGGCTCTCTGAGTCACTCAGTCCACAGTACCCCGAGGGACAGTGCTCCAGTGCACCCCTGGCCAGTAGTGTCCTCCGGTAGTTCAGCCACCCCTCGTGGTGGTCATTCTCTAAGACAGAGGCCACTCCTGGGGGGCCAGTCCCTCCTAGAACAGAGCAGCTCTGACCATGAAAAAGTCCTCCTGCTGCGGGGCCAGAACTCACCTCCCATCAGGGTCCACACCACTGGTTCTCCACACACAGAGTCACCCGGGAGGCTCTTAAAATCTCTCCCAAGTGTGGGCACAGGTGCTAGCATTTTATTTAACCTTTCAACCTAATTCAGGTGTGCAGCCAGCATAGACAGCCTCGGCCTTCAGTGTTAACACTTGGGTCTCTCCTTAGTGGCCACCACTAAGCCCGTCTTCACCGGAAGCTGGCCCAGCTGCTCCCCAGGCCCCCCAGCTCCCTGCGCCCCTCTTCAAAGCACATAGCATACAGGCTGGGAGCAATCTGAGGGCAGGCCCAAGGCCCCCACTTGAGCTCAAGGCTGCCACTCGGCAGGTCTCGGGACCATTCAGTAAATTAACAAGTAACAGTACACACACACACACACACACACACACACACGATCCCCCGACCCACAAATGTCTGTTCCCTGCCCCCTCCCCCAGTCCCAGTGCTGCTCGTGAAGATGAACAGTGATAGCCCAGCCCAGCACTGCTTACTCTCCAGACCTCTCCCTGCTCAGCTGTACCTGGGAGACCCTCCTCACCCCATGCCCACCCCCACTCTAGCACCTGCCACATTCCCCAGGGTCCCCGGATCAAGTTCTCCTCATCTCAGCCCTAGGTCCTTGCATGTCTGACCCTGGGGCTTCGTCTCCCTCATCTTCTGTCCACTCACACTGAGCCACGTTCACTTCAAGGGCCCCCAGAGGCTTCCTTTTATTCCAACCTTTTGCACATGCTGTTCCCTCTGCCCAGAACCATTGCTTTTCCTCTTCAGGGTCTCTTTTTAGGTTCCTCAAACTCTAACGTGCACACGGTTCACCAGGGATCTTGTCAGAAGGCACCCTGTGGGTGAGGCCCAGCATTTTGCAAAGGCCTCCCAAGCTCCCTGGGGAGGCCTGCTTCTGATGCCCTCATGCGGTGAGATAGAGCCATCTCCTCCTCCAGGCAGCCCTCCTGAGCCCCTGTGCATCCCCCAACGTGTACTGGCAGTCTCCCCCCTGACCTCACACTCTGGGGACAGGATTCTGGCTGCCACCGCAGAGCCCTTGGAAGTGTTTGCTGACTGAATGCTACGATTCAGGCCTCCGCACACCCATGTCAGCACAGCACTGGGCACATGCCACCCGTGGGGACAAGAGGGGCAGCACAAAGGCCCGCGGGCTCACCTTGGCGATCTGGTCGAACTTGCCGAAGAGCTCGTTCAGCATCACCACCAACTCTTTGGGGGAGCAGTCGCTGGCCAGCCGCGTGAAGCCCACGATGTCCGCATAGAGGATGCTGGGGGCAGGGGTGCAGCCGGAGGGTCAGAGCCAGGTCCCTGGAAGCCCCTGAGCACCCGCCAGCCCTGAGCCCAATCACCCCGGCCACTCCTCAGCCTCCGTAGGGACAGGAGAGAAGCTCGGGGCCATAAAGAGGAATTAACGTTACAGAGGCTTAGTATTAAGGCAAAACGCAGCAAGCCCCAGAGTCACAGGGCCATCGAGAACTGTCATCCCCAGGCCCCCATCACTGCAGACCACAGGATGGTGCTCTCACAGGCGCCTCAGAATGCCCTCCTCCCTCCCCACCTTTGCACAGACTTCAGAACGAAGCCTGCTGGTGAGACGAGACTCCGTGCTCCCTCAAGCCGAGCTCCACACCCGACACTCGACACATACACACTACCCTTGTAGGGCTCCCATTCCACAGATGAGCAAACTGAGGCTCTGGTTAAGGCCCGCTTCGAAGCCAGAGCTTCAGTTTGCACCAGATCTCCCAGCTCGAAGTCCGTGAGTTCCAGACCAGCTCACACACAACCTCACTGAGGTTGGTGCATTCAAATAAGATTCTGGAGCCGCTGTGAATCTGCCAAAGACGGCTGTCAGGACCAGGGGACTTCGCCTCTTTTTAGGGGGCCTGTGCCCCCTTGCGGATCACCTGGAAGGACCCCTCTCTTCCTAAAGGCCCCACTTATGTGCAGAGCTTTACAATTTTAGGGGGCTACTGGATCTCTCCCGACACCAATCTGGTCTGATCCGACCCCCTGGGGAGACAAATGGGGAGACTGAGCTCAGATTCACCTCCCCCAAACCCCCTGTGGGACCCACCTGACGTTCTGGTGCCGCTTGACGTACAGGCTGTGGAAGTTGTTGTCGGGCATGTAGCGGCGGTCCCCGCGCTCCTTGAGCCGCTCGATGATGGCCAGCTTCATGCCCATGGAGATGTGGGCGGGCAGCACCGACAGCAGCAGGTTCTCCTGAGCACCGGTGGAGGACAGGCAGGGGGGCTTGAGGCCCCAGCCTAGGTGACTGGCCTCTGTTTTCTCTACGTTCCTTCCTGCTTTGCCTGGCGCACCCTCCATCTCCGCTGGCCTGTGTCCTGCCACCAGCCTCCCGTGTCCCCAGCAACCCCCAGGGGCGAAGCTTGCATGGGTGTCCAGTCATGCGGCCCATGCTCACACTGTTCAGTGAGTGTCTGACATCCACCGAGAAAGGACACAGGGCGTGGGGCCTGGGAGACAGCCAGGCAGGGCCGGGGAGGACCGGGCTGTGGCTCTAGGGGGAGGTGGGGTCCACACCTGCTGACGCTTCTTGACGCGCAGTTTACGACGGATCTGGATGCACTTGACGGTGTAGGTGAAGAGGTCTCGGGAGGCGTCCTGCATCTGGTGCTTGTGGAAGGCGCCCGTGAGATTCCCACACAGGAAGATGACAGCGTTGGCCAGCAGCTATGGACGGGCGGAGGGCAGGCTCAGTATATGGCTTGGCCTGTGCCCTCGGGCTACCAGCCCCCTCAGCAGGCTAGTGATGGCACCCCAACCCCATTCTCGGACTTTTGTCCCACTCGGGCTGGCACCCTTCCCAGACAGGCAGGGAAACTGAGGCCCAGACAGGTGCTGGTCCTCTAGAGTTACTGTGACGATTAGACCAGGTCTCAGGCTGGGGACCCCGAGACCAGGGAAGCAGAAAGGCATCATCTCAGCTCGGCCCAGAGGACAGTCACAGAAGGCATGGCATCCCGACAGGTGCCCAGAGCTCTGGCTTCTGTCTCCCAGAGCTGACACCAGGCCTGGTCAGAGGAAAATACCTCTGCTGGCCACCACTAACTGTGAATGTTTCACTCAGTGCAAAGACACAAGACAGGGTGCCCAGGGATATGCTCCCAGCCCTGTCAGCCCGGGACTCTGCAGGTGACGCTGAGCTACACAGCTGGACTGGAGAAGGAGGGCCGGATCGTCAGGGGCACCACAGGCCAGCAAAAAAAGGCCACAGGGCATGGCGCTGCCCAGGGGGCCGGCTTCCCCAGCCGACTGAGGGAAAGCCTAGCCTGGAGGCCATCTGTCTGCAAAACAGGGTGCTGAGGCCTCAGGACCAACTCGCCCACACAGGTCTCCGCCGCCCTCGGGACCAAACCACAGCCCCTGCCTCCACCTGCCCTACTCCTGGGCCCCTGTGCACACCTCACCTGCAGCCCTGCACGGACACTGGGCGTCGTGAAGGCCTCCATCAGAGCCCCGATCACGAGGAGGTGGGAGATGCTGGAGACTGCCCCCGCCACGACGGCCCCCTGCATGCTGAAGGGCAGCAGCGTGTACACCACGAACACAATGAAGAGGAAGAAGGGCACCTGGGGGCAGGGAATCGTGAGGCTCAGGGACTGGCCCCACCGCCCCCGCCCCAGGACACAGCCCCAGACCGAGCTGACATCAGGGCCCCTGCAGTCTCTATTCTTCTGGGGATGGCCCCCAAAACCCGAATCCTGAGTCCCCAGGGCGGCCCCTTCCCCTCCCAGTGGTGAGGGACAGTGACAGACTTGCAATAGAACGAGAAAAAGCTGAATTCTGCTTCTGGGTCAGACCCAGACAACAGTATCCATCACTTCCTATGAGCTGATTTATGATCTGGGGCCGAGGCCAGGCCTCCCCAGGAGTCAGACTCAGGCCCTCGTGGTCGAGGGAATTCCCGCCTGGCACCCACTGCCGGGGCTCTCCCTCCACAGGAATGGTGATTGGCAAAAGGCTGGGGCAGGGTCGGCTCACTGGCCGCCCCCAGCAGATCAGCCCAACCTGGGGATGGCCCGCCTGGGAATGAAATGGCACAGGGGAAAACAGAACAGAGGGCAATTGGGACCCGGTCATCCCACTGGAGCCCCGGGACTGGCGCCCCCAGCCTTTCCTGGCACACGGGCCCGTTTGTGCCTTTCTGCCTCTCTGAGCTGGAGTTGTGTCATTTCCAACCAAATGAGGGTCTGCCTGCAATGCTCCAGCCAGACATTCACAGGGACACTCTTCCCAGTTCAGCCATCTCTCCAGCTCAGAGAGCTGACAGGGGCCCAAGATCAGCCCGGGGCCCACCCTATGTCACAGACCCATGGCCCGTGGCAGGAGGAAGGCCCAAGGCCAGCACACTGAATGCAGGCACGAGTTTCTGGGTGCACAGCTGGGTGGTTGCATCCAGCCCCTGGGGACACCAGGGTCCCCCCACCCTGTTACCTGTGCCCCCATGTGGGTTGTCTTTATCCATGAGTCGAACACCAGCACATAGCCCAGCATCATAAGGCAGACCCAGATGAGCAGCGCCGAGGCCCTGAGCCACCGCCGGACGAGGCACTCAACATAAACCAGCACGTAGAGAACCACAAACACAGCAAGTGTGAAGAAGGTCGTCCCCAGGACAGTCTGGTGTCCAGAGGGGTCCTGGGCAGGGCAAACATACACAGAAATGCCTCAGCTTTCCCCAGTGAGGCACTGCCTCCTCCAGGAAGCCTGCCAGGCTAGTCTGTCCAGCCTGCCCCGAGCAATGTCACCTGTGTTCTCCACACGGGTGACATCTATGCTCCATCTGAACACCAAGCTCTTCCTTACCTTTGGGCTTTGTGCTGTCTTGGCTAAGGTTGCCTTCACCACCATCCTTCACCAGTCACTTCCTGTGCAGCCCTGAGATCCTGCACAGCCCAGCCCTGTGATGCTACCACTCCCCAACCCCTCCCTGTCAGGCCTCCTCTGCTTCCAGGGTGCTCTGTGAGGACCTGCGGGGGACAGATAGCACCAGAGTGCAGGAGCAAAGCCGTGGAAAGCCTCCTGGAGGAGGCCACTGCTCCTGTCTGTTACAGAATGAATGGAGGTTAGGAGCAAAGGCTGACCAAAGGCGTCCCAGACAGGGGAAGAGCTGGAGCAAAGAGACAGAAGTGTGACACTGGAAGGTGGTTGACAGGAAAGGAGAGTCACAGCTGGGACAGCACCTGGTTTCCCCCAGGAGCCCCTAAGCTCCACGGGCACAGAGGCTGATCTGGGGGCCAGCATACAGTAGGTACTCAGTAACCATTTGCTGAATGCAGAAACCAATGTCCTGCGGTTTCCAGCCACAGATACAGGCAGCACCGACAGTGCACCCACTGAGTGCTGGCTGCTGTACCCATATCACCCTGATAACACCCTGTAGTCTCTGAAGTTTTCTTCTAGAACTCTGCTGCTGCATACAGTGGCTACTAGCCATGTGTGGCTATTCAAGATTAATTTTACACCAGGGGCGCCTGGGTGGCTCGGTCAGTTAAGCGTCCAACTTCAGCTCTGGTCATGATCTCAAGGTTTGTGGGTTCGAGCCCTGTGTCTGGCTCCATGTTGACAGTGTGGAGCCTGCTTGGGATGCTTTCTCTCTCCTTCTCTGTTCCTCCCCGACTCATGCTTTCCCTCTCAAAATAGATGAATAAACTTAAAAAAAAAAAAAAAAAAAAAAAAAAACAAAACTCAGTTCCTCAGGGGTACCTGGGTGGCTCAGTTAGTTAAGCATCCAACTCTTAGTTTTGGCTCAGGTCATGATCTCTCGGTTCATGGGATTGAGCCCTGCTTCAGGCTCTGCAGTGCTTGGGATTCTCTCTCTCCCTCCCTCTCTGCCCCTACCGTGCTGATGCTCTCAGGAAGGAAGGAAGGAAGGAAGGAAGGAAGGAAGGAAGGAAGGAAGGAAGGAAGGAGGGAGGGAGGGAGGGAGGGAGGGAGGGAGGGAGGGAGGGAGGGAGGGAGGAATTAATTTACTTTTTTATAGCTTCTGTTCCTCAGCCACACTAGCCACGTCTCAAGAGCAGTGGCCGTGGTGGGGCAAGGCCTAGGTCAGAGATGACAGCAGGGGCGTCTGCCTCAAGACCGGGGTTGAGAAGGACTCTGAGGCCAGAGAAGGAGTGCTGGGAAAAGGAAGTCATGACACGCGAGCTGTCCCAGACCTAGGTCTTCTGTAGAAGTTTACTTTGGAGAAAAGGAGTGTAGTTTACTTGGCCAAATGAATGTAAGCTCGCAAAGCACCCCAGACTTCAAAATTAAATTAAAATTAAAAGCCTAACTATGCTCCCGAGCACGTCACAGATGCAGAGCGGCAGAGCCGGGCCCCGAACCCGCCGTGGGCCGGCCGCCTCACTCACCCCGCAGACGAAGGCGATGACGATGAGGGCGACGCAGGCAGTGACAGCCACCAACAGGAGCGTGAGCAGCAGCGGCCCGTGCTGGCTGGTGAGACGGTACTTCTCGTAGAGCACGTCCTGGTTCGGGCCCTCCTCGCCCTCGTTAAGGAAGTAGCGCCCCTTGGCCGGCATCTTCCCCTCGAGGCCCACCCGCCCGGCAGTGCCCTCAGGAGACCCCACGGCCTGGGGAGCATCTGTCTGCAGACACCCTCCCTGGTGGGCCTAGGCCTCTGGCCTCTCGGAGCCTGGCAGGCGGGGCTGGGCAGGGGCCCCCTCAGCAGGCAGCCGCGTGGGCCACACGGGGCCCGCACCGCTCCGCGGCCAGGCCGGCTCACAGCACCACTGGCCTCTTCCTCTGCATCCGGGCTGGGCTGACCAGACACATGGGGTCCTCAGCTCTGCGGAGACACAAAGCAGACCCGGGTCTGAGTCATCAACCTAAACCCACACCTAACTCCTAGGTCCCGTTTCAGGCTCTGCACACAGGGCTGGTTCCCTGTGTTTCCCAGGACTGCAGCAGCCACTAGCCACACATGACTATTTAGAGTTAACTGGGTTAAAAATGAAATTAAGGGGCGCCTGGGTGGCTCAGTAGCGTAAGCTGGTTTCAGCTCA